>NC_057719.1:21200817-21325096 GCF_004010195.1 Chiloscyllium plagiosum
CAATGGTGGTCACCTGTAATGTGACATGAACCCAAGGTCCCGGTTGAGGCCCTCCCTATGGACTTAGCTATCAGCCTCTGCTCGGCCATTTTTCGCTGCTGCCTGTCCCGAAGTCCGCCTTGGAGGATGGTCACCCGAAGGTCCGAGGTCGAATGTCCTGGACCACTGAAGTGTTCCCCAACTGGGAGGGAACATTCCTGTCTGTTGATTTTTGTGCTGTGCCCATTCATCCGTTGTCGTAGCCATTGCTCTGTTTCCCCAATGTACAATATCTCCGGGCATCCTTGCCAGACAACGTTGATTGAGTCACATGAGTACCTGCCATGTACAAGGTTGGAGGTGTCCCCATGCATAATAGTGGTATCTATGTCCACACTCTAACACGTCTTGCATCGCCTACCATGACAGGGTTGTATGGAGTTGTCCTGAGAGCCGGGCAGCTTGCTACGAACAACTATCTGTTTGAGGTTTGGCGGTTGTTTAAAGGCAAGTAGAGGAGGTGTGGGGAAGGTCTTGGTGAGGTGCTCATCCTCATTGATAATGTGTTGCCAGTCACGAAGAACATGGCGTAGTTTTTCAGCTCCTGGGAAATACTGAACAACAAAGGGTACCCTGTCGGTTGCAGCATGTGTCTGTCTCCTGAGGAGGTCATTACGATTCCTTGCTGTGGCACATCGGAACTGGCGGTCGATGAGTTGGGCATCGTACCCCGTTCTTGTGAGGGCATCCCTGAGTACTTCCAGGTGTCTGTCACGTTCCTCCTCATCTGAGCAGATCCGGTGTACGCGTAGGGCTTGTCCATATGGGATGGCTGTTTTAATATGTTTTGGGTGGAAGCTGGAGAAGTGAAGCATTGTGAGGTTGTCTGTGGGTTTGCAGTAGATTGTGGTGCTGAGGTGTCCATCCTTGATGGAGATGTATGTGTCCAAGAATGAGACAAATAGTCGAGAGTAGTCCATGGTGAGTTTGATGGTGGGATGAAACTTGATGTCACTGTGTAGTTTTATCAGTGACACCTCACCATGGGTCCAGAGGAAGAAAATGTTGTCAATGTACCTAGTGTATAATGTTGGTTGGAGATCCTGCATAGAGCAGAAGTCTTGTTTGAACCTGTGCATAAAGATGTTGGTAATATTGGGGTGCACATTTCGTCCCCATGGCTGTTCCACGGGGACCCTCACAGACTTAAGACACTCTGCACTCACTACACACAAACATACACTTTCCCACACTCACAACCCCTAACCCAGACAGACACACAGACAGACAAAGACTCACATGCACACATATATTTTGTGGAGTGAATTTGTACTTGCAGAGTTACATTGTACTTTACTCAAAAACTGCATGAATTTATGTAAAACTCTGTTATCTCACTTTTTAGATTAGAATCAATCTAAACATCATGGCATAGACAGAGAACACAGGGGGCTAACACCTTCAACACATTGTCTAGCTATCACCATTGTTAACAGCTAACCTGAGAATGCAACTTCTTTTAAAAAAATGTTTTGTGATTTACACATGAAAGAAGTGAAACTGTTATGGTATTCTAACAGATGGAAGGCTTAACAGGCAATCAATTTTTCAATGTATAATTTCAGTTACATCACACTGTAAATTTTTGCTATAAATTCTGTGTTACGATTGAGCCCTCCACTACCACCTGATGAAGGAGCGACGCTCCGAAAGCTAGTGTGCTTCCAATTAAACCTGTTGAACTATAACCTGGTAATAATCACATACAGGAAGTCATGCAATGTCAAATGATCTGAATCTTTCTTGCAGGAATTTGTGGCAAGATATGGTTATAGAGAGACATAGCTTAATAACGTTAACGTTTCTCTACCAGTGCAGACTGTAAATATTCCTCAGTGACACAATAAGGTAAAGATATTAAGGAACTTACTTTTAAATAGCAGAGTGCTAATTTTAAGATCAGTTGCTTAAAGGCTTGACTGTTCAGGATATCTTTTTTACAAGATAGAGATACTTTGTACTCAAATTAAGTCCTTTTTTAAACACTTTAAACAAGTTAAACAACTCAATCAACTCAATCAATCATCGGTTAAACTTCTAAATGCCAAGGAATGGTAACAACCTTTTCCAATCTCTTCTTATAATTTAATATTTACACTCCCATTTGGAATCTGCAGAATTGACATGAAATATTTGAACAGATTTTCAAATCATTGGCATTAACCATGAGGAGATGCTCTATTAATTTAGTTTAACAAATGGCAATCTCGAACAGATCAGCATGCACCTCACTTCCTTTCAGAAGGTTTCTTTGTTTCTGCTGTACTTCAATGTATAATCTATGATTCTGTTTATTTGAAACATGTATTTGAAACAATTTATATCAGTAATTGCTTAAAAATAACCTCATCCGTATATTTGAGAAAATACACAATTTATATTTCTATAAGAGTCAAGAAAAGAAGTATTTCACAGATCTTAAACAACTATATTAATCACCAGGGTATAATAGCTTTATAATTATATTGCTGGAGTGGTAATCCAGAGGCACGGATGAATAATTCAGTGACATAAATTCAAATCCCACTTTACCAACTGGGAAATTTAAATTCAATTAATTAAGTAAGTCTGGAATAAAGATCAAGGGTGGAGTTTTCCATTCTGTTGAGTGGCATGGGCTATGGTGGGAATTTAAGGAAAAATCAAATTCTGATATCAAGAAAAATATTTTTGATTTTCTCCTTCAGCTTTTAATAGTGCGCTCAGAACCTCACTCATGAGCAGCGACTACTTTCATTCCAATTGTGATGATTTCATTATTAGTTAATAAACTCCCAATTCTTCCCTTCTTCCATGAGAAATCAAAATGGCACAAATTCCTGACATGAAACTCACTGTGGTTACCTGGGCATAGCAAGTCAGGTACTTGGTCCTGTCAGAGGCTGGGGATCAATGCTTTTGTAGTCGTGGGGTTGGTCCATGGTCAATCCAAAAGGTCAAGTGCAACCAATCTAGCAAAAGCAGGTACGTCACTTGGTGTTCTGACAAGGCATCAGTCCAGAGGCAGTCTCACTGATTCAGTTTGGGTGTAGGCTTTAGGTAGCTCTAAGTGTTTGGGAATTAGGGTCAGGGGCCAGTCCGTAGAGTCATGGGCAAACTGGAAAGCTCCAGTCTGTGATTGGGCTTCACTGGATTCAATCATTATGGGATTGGTAGTAGTCAAAGTGGACAATTTAAAATAGAAGGATGGGGTCTTGTAGATCATTGGAGAGAATGGAGAGTTTCAGCAGTGGGAGGTTCAAAGGTCACAATTATTCTGGCCTCCACGTGACATGAGTGTATGGCAAACTAGGGTATGGTATTTCATAAAGCCATGGGCTCAGGAGTGAATTGGGGACATTAACAGTAATGTAAAGGGGCTAAACAAAATAATGAGGAAAGGACTGAAAGTCATTGGAAATGCAAGGAAAGCAACAGAAAAGAGATCATGAAAGTTAGGGGTCATCTAAGGCAGAGGCTGCAAGTCACTCACGAGGACACAAAATTCAACAGAACTTCAACTACACAATAATGTTACAAAATAGACACTACATGCAGTGTGGGCAGAGTAAGTTGCTAGGCAAAAGTGAGGACTGCAGATGCTGTAAACCAGAGTTTAGATCAGAGTGTTGCCGGAAAAGCACAGCAGGTCAGGCAGCACCCGAGGAGCAGGAAAATCGACATTTCGGGCAAAAGCCTGATGAAGGGCTTTTGCCCGAAACGTTGATTTTCCTGCTCCTCGGATGCTGCCTGACTTGCTGTGCTTTTCCAGCACCACTCTGAGAGTAAATTGCTGTTTTACACTCCGTGCAGAGCATAATTCTTCGCTAGGGACACCATCTGGCATCAAAATGTAATTCATTGGCAGGTCATTTGTTTTGCATGAAAAAAGGTTATAGCCTCAAGCAATCAAGACCATTATATTGTTTGACACCTTATCTTAGATATGTAAATCTATCCAGACCCTTGATATGATATCTGGGACTGGAGAGATTTTCCTTTATAAATGTACACCATCAGGAATGCTAATCTGATCTCCCCTCTCTATCTGCCATAGATGCAGTGATGGGTTTTTACCTTCAGCATGGCACTTGTACCATTCCCTTAATGATTACATCTAATGAACCTCAATCACAGACTACAGCTTCCGAGTGATACTTACATTTAGTTCTTATGTAACAGGAGCGAAAGTAAGTCTAATACTGAAAGACATTTATCACAGCTCCTGTTATCTAAATATATTACAATTGCACAAACTGTTGTGAGCAATTTGGTTACAAACTGTTGCACCATGACATACTGAAGAAATACGCAAGTGGCCTCTGTAAGATGGAGTCTTTATACAATTAGATCACGTGGTATGATACAGACTCCAGGCAGCTGCTCCAGACCTCCTTTCCTTATCCTTTTTGATTTCATTATTTTCAGTTTTCTTTTGTTTTGTCGTCTTCCTGTTGGTGATGGCAGAGATGGGGAGTGACATTGCGGAGAGGAGTGGCTGGGCAGGACTTGTGACGAGACGGTGGCCTGGCCTGGTGGGGGAACCAGCAACTCATGGTTGTGATGTGCCCAGAGTGGGCAGCTCCAGGCGTTGGTGAGGAGGCAGCTGAAGCAGCGGTAATGTGACATGCCCGGGGTGTGGTGTCAGGCCTTGGCGAGGAGGCTGCAGCAGCTCCTGGTTGTGGTCGGCCCGGAGCCAGGATCTCCTAGTTGCTGGCAAGGTGGCAGAACTGGGGGCTTCTGGTTGCGGGGCGATTGTGGGTCAAGCATGGGACCCATCAGTGGGGTGTGCCCAGTGATGAAGAGATGGCAACCTGAAGAATGATGACTCTGACGTTGGTGGATCCAGTGCAGGTGGCAGCGTGGGTGCCATTCAGCAGGCTTGGGACTCATGGCAGAGACAGCAGAGCGAAGATGGATCTTCTTTCAGCTTTGTCTTTTTATTTTTGAAGCATTTGACTGGCACCAGACTGTTGCAACAACTGAAGCTTTTCACTGTATTTTACTGTGTGGTGTACAAGTGACAATAAATCATCATTCATTCATAACTGTGATATTGTGTCTCTTAAAGGTATATTGCATACTAGCTGTAAGACATGACGCAAAATTGCTAACTTAAACGTCTGAGCTGGGTTTGCCAGTTGTGAATCACATTTCATACCTGATACTGGAAGAGAACGCTTTGGATGTGCAACATCACAAACTAGAGTATATAATTGTGCAAGCACATCCTTTAATGGTAGTGCTAATAGAATGAAACTTTCCCTTGGAGATGGACAGATGATTCCATAAGCTCAGACAGGATGATGTTACATATCAATGATTTGTGCAGGGCAGGCCCCACTGCAATTCCTGAACACTACCTTCAGCCTCAGGGTTACCCATATTAAATTGCAACAATTTGCTTATAGTCAACAACATCACAGTTTCAGGGTCAGTGACATCTAATGCTGCCTGCAGTCAATGAGTTGGTTGCTTCTGAGACATTGGTTGGCCACAACAATTTCTTGCATCCACAGGATGTTTGCAGAGGCTGCTCATCTCCCATGTGGTTGTGACTTCACCAGGCTCAACAGGAATCAGAGCACGAGAGCTGGGATTTTAAGAATGCAAATAGATTTATATTTTTAGAAATACAAAAGTATTTATGAAGATGTGTCTCCTGAGCCATCTATGTGCTCTCAGTAGAACGTTATTTTTCCTTTCCCTATATCTTCTAGTGCAATCAGAATTTCTGAAGCTGGGGAAGGCTCATCTGATCTGCAGTTGGCCCTGTTACCCTCGGAAAGGGGTCTGTTTCTTCCCAGGGTCATTTAAGCCAAGAGGGTCCAGGCCTGCTGAAAGTGTCTTGCCCAGGTGCTGACTCATCCTCTTCAGCTTGGGCTATTGCTGCAGCCTTTGGCATCATAGGCAGTGCTAAGATGGAGGGGCAGTATACTACCTCTTGTGTCCTGAGAGGAAGCTTCTGTGGGTCCCCTGCATGGCTCTACCCTCCTATGGATGTTCTGCTGTTGCGATCCTGTCTCTGTAAGAGGTGAGGTCAATGTCTTTTGTACCCCTCTTGTCTCCCCATTGATGCGTCACACCTATGGGTACAATGAAGTGCAGGTCTGTGCGCATATCCAACAGACAGAGTATTCTGGACCTGAGTGTCCATTGTGGAAGCCGGCTGTCTGTGGAGCAAGACATATGCATTGCCAAAGACAGCACAGTACTGATAATGCTGGCAGACTCCTCGGTCCTTCAATCCAAGTGTCTCTCAGAAACCTGCCGGTTATTTCTGGCTGACTTCTGGGAGATGACTTGCCTTTACATCCTCCAAAAGCTGAATGGGTTCCTCCTAAAAGGTAGAGGTGGAGCTGAGGGTCAGAGTGCAAGCCTCTTCCTGAAGGAAGTTTGCTGGATGCCATTTGCCATAAGGAAGGTTCTGCAAAAAGGATAAAAGCTCATACAGAATAAATTTGAGCTAACATTGGTATTAATGGGAGAGCAGCACAGCACAGAATAAAGAAGCTCATTTGGTTGGTAGTTCACAGAGGTCTTTACATCCCCATGAGTGGTCACCCATTCCTCCAGCTAAATCAAGCACGAAATGAGTTAATTTTCATGGAATCAAAGTGAACGAAGAAAGCTAATATCTAGGATTTTTATTTTGATTAAAATAGTGGAACACTGTCCCAGGAGCTCATGTCATAAGGATTGAAGTTCATTGTGATTCATTTAGCCAGAGATAATCAAGCAGTTCGGGAAATACAACAAGCCAGATCTTGCTTTTATGAAATCATTTACTTTCATTTTCTTTGACGACAATGGGAGAGATGTAAACTGGGTGCTTGCTAACTTCAGCTTTAGAACATCAAACATACAACAGTACAGCACAGGAATGGGCCCTTCCGCCCACAATGTTGTATCGAACATGACGCCAAATGAAACTAATCCCTTCTGCCTGCTCTTGATCCGTATCCCTCCACTCCTTGCATATTCACGTAGGTATCCAGAAGTCCTTTAAATGCCCCTATTATATCTGCCTGCACCACCACACCTGGTAGTACATTCCAGATTCCTCCCACTCTTGGCGTAAAAAACTTGCCCTTCACATCTCCTTTGAACTTGCCCCCTCTCACCTTAAATATATGCCCTCTAGTATTAGACATCCCAACTCTGGGGGAAAAGATTTTGACAATCAATCCTATCTATGCAACTCAAAATTTTATAAGCTTCTGCCACTTAAGAGAAAACAACCTGAGTTTTTCTAGCCTCTACTTACAGCTCTACCCTATAATTTAGACAGTATACTGGTAACTTTCTTCTCCTAAGCTTCCACATCTTTCCTGCAATGTGGCGACCTGTTGGAATATTGTGTGCAATTCTGGTCTCCTTCCTATTGGAAAGATGTTGTGAAACTTGAAAGGGTTCGGAAAAGATTTACAAGGATGTTGCCAGGGTTGGAGGATCTGAGCTATAGGGAGAGGCTGAACAGGCTGGGGCAATTTTCCCTGGAGTGTCGGAGGCTGAGGAGAGACCTTATAGAGGTTTACAAAATCATGAGGGGCTTGGATAGGATAAATAGACAAAGTCTTTTCCCTGGGGTCGGGGAGTCCAGAACTAGACAGCATAGGTTTAGAGTGAGAGGGGAAAAGATTTAAAAGAGACCCAAGGGGCAACTTTTTCATGCAGAGGGTGGTACGTGTATGGAATGAGCTGCCAGAGGATGTGGTGGAGGCTGGTACAATTGCAACATTTAAGAGGCATGTGGATGGGTAAATGAATAGGAAGGGTTTGGAGGAATATGGGCTGAGTGCTGGCAGGTGGGACTAGATTGGGTTGGGATATCTGGTTGGCATGGGCGGGTTGGACCGAAGGGTCTGTTTCCATGCTGTTCATATCTATGACTCTATGACCAGAATTGAATGTAGTATCCTAAAGTGTGGTCTAACCAAAGTCTTATAAAGCTGCAGTAAGGCATCCTGACTCTTGTACTCAGTTCTCCAACTAATAAAAGCAAGCATGCCATATGTCTTCTTTACCATCCTATCTACTTGCGTGGCTACTTTCAGGGAGCTATAGACTTGAACTCCAAGATCTTTCTGTACATTAATGCTGTTCACAGTCCTGCTATTAACTGAATACTTTGTCTTAACATTTGATCTCCCAAAGTGCAGCACCTCATACGTAACCCAGATTAATCTCCATCTGCTATTTCTCCACCCATATCTGCAACTGATCTATAACCCGCCAACCCTCGAAGTCAGGATTCATTCATCTTTTCCTGTCAACTGGAATATCATACTGTCACCTGTAGAAAGCACTTGGCTAAGTTTAAACAACACCAATGGGATTTTGTGCACATTTTGTTTTCGACGGTGAGGAAACAGATTTGGGCTGGTCATGTTCCGGAACCCACTGCCTTTAAAGGGGAGGTAGTTGGAATCAGACTTAATTTTGACTTTCAAAAATGGAAATGAATAATTATTTGATGTGATGAACATTTGCAAGACCGAGGGGAAAAGCAAGGGATTGAGAATAACTTTCAAAGATAGTCACAGCGAGCCGAATAGCCTCCTCCCGTGCTTTCCCATTCCGTGGGCAAGATTTGGAGGCAGAGGTACCATTTAATCAGGTGGTTGGATACTGATGGGGACTCCTTCCTGCTTCTACCCAAACCCTCTCCCCAACCCCCACCCTCGAATAATTCTGGGGAAAGCTCATAGAAAGTCAATGGGTCCTTTAAGTAGGGAGAGAAGATGGCAAGCCTTCCTCAAAGGAGGAAATTCAAGATTCACCGATAGCCCAGGGCTCATCTCCTCCCAACTGCTTTTTTCATTTTTGATTCCTTTTCACTTTTGCATTTTCTTTTTCCTTTGTTTTCCTTTCTTTAAAGCCTGGAGAGTGGTGGGTGAAGGAGGAGGTCTCTGGTGGTGGTGGCAACGACTCCAGATGAGCTGGACATGGCTCCACCCCATCTCGGGGTTTCCCGGCCTGACAGGCAGTGTTCGGGCTCAGCCTGTCCACTCCAGGTCGGCCTCATTCGTTTTCTCTCTCTCCCTCTCGCCTTTTCCTTTACACAGTGGCTGGGAAGCAGGAGCAGTGTCGGCAGGGACTCCAGGTTCTGTAGGCCCGATGTGTTGACTCCTGGAATAACAGTGGGGCTTTGGCTGCAGAGATGATGGAGTGTGGACCACTGGTGGCAATGGCACGTCGATACCTGCAGCAGTGTCGATGCCTGGAGCAGGAACCCTGGCGATGTATTTGGGACCCCAGCTGATGAAGCTGAACTCTATTTAGTGCTTTCTTTTTCCCATCTTGTATCTCAAAATGGCGCCAGACTGTTGTGACAGAATACATTTCACTGCATCTCCCTAGATATTTATGGCAATAAATAAATCATTCATCATTATTCATTCAAAGTCGGACTCACACTAGCTGTCTAGCCTGTAAGGGGGACCACTATAACCTGAATTAAAATCTATGGTTATATCATGATTTATTAGCAAAATCACTGTTTTCTCTCCATCTGTCTATTTTACAAATGCCACATCATTTCTTGTTATTCATTATTCAACAGTGAATATGTACAGCTGCATCTATTGGCTATTTGACAACGGGGTGAATGATTTCTCGCCATTGATTTCCCTAATGAATTTTAACAGAAATGCTGTACTTTTAACTTACTGTTGTTCTGCCCATAATTCTATAAAATCTACTTTAAAGCTCACAGAAGGGACATCATCCACTTAATTAACAACAAATAACTGCTTTTTGCATCACGTTCACTGGACGACACATTCAATCTAAGGTTATGTCAATCAAGAAAACCACTTCAACCTCCTGACTCACTGCCAGTACCCAAATTTCATTAGTCCATGCACTATCACAATTCAATGAGAATTGGAGAGTCTCCTTCCCTGCTCTACATCGTACAGTTAATCCTGTTAAATTTTATTGTGTCAATGTTACATCAAGGCGAGGCCACTGCTGTTGGTTATATTTCAGTTGGAGTTTAAAAAGATGCTGAATAACTTAAGGTATAAAATACTTTTGACTTCTTTGTTACGCATATTTTACAATAGGTGTTTCTACAATCTGTTCATTGAATGCCCCTATCTTAATTGTTTTGTTCACACAATTTTTTGACATGGCAACGTAGAACATAAGAACTAAGAGTAGGCCATCTGCCCCTTCGAGCCCACTCAGCCATTCAATAAGACCACGGCTGACCTTTTTGTGGCCTCAGATCAACTGACCCACCCTCTCAACATAACCCATAATTCCTTTACTGCTCAAAAACCTATCTATCTGAGCTTTAAAAGCATTTACTGAGGAAGCCTCAACTACTTCACTGGGCAGGGAATTCCACAGATTCACAACGCTATGGGTGAAGAAGTTCCTTCTCAATTCAGCCCTAAATCTGCTCCCCCTAATTTTGAGGCTATGCCCTCTGGTCCTAGTTTCACCTGCCAGTGGAAACATCCTCTCTCCTTATTCCCTTCATAATTTTATACATTTTTTTTAAGATCCCCCCCCCCGCCGATTCTTCTAAATTCCGATGAATATAATCCCAGCCTACTCAGTCTCTCCTCATAAGTCAGCCCCTTCAACTCCGGAATCAACCTAGTGAACTTCTGCTGCACCCCCTTCAGTGCCAGTACATCCTTCCTCAAGTAAGGAAACCAAACCTTCACACAGTGCTCCAGGTTGCCTTACCAGCAGCTTGTATAGCTGTAACACAACCTCCCTACTTTTAAACTCAATCCCTTTAGCAATGAAGGACAAAATTCCATTTACCTTCTTAATTACCTGTTGAGATCCCAACACTGATACCTGAGGCACACTGATTGCCAAACAGAAAAGCACTAATTTATCGCCAATCTTTGCTTTCTGTTAGTTAACCAATCAACCTATGCTCATACATTGCCCATAACACCTTGCAGAAGCAATACATAACTGCAGATTAGCAGTTCATTATGAATATCACAAAATTGTTTCAAAAACAAGATCAAAGAAATAGTTATTAAAATATTGAGCACAAATACAAGACATATGCAAGATTTTTTGTTGAGCAGTTTGCCTTTATTCTAACTTGCCATTATCATAATGTGGTTATTGACTGATGTTTCGGTTGCCATAGACATGGTCTGTTCGGAGGTATGTAGTATGTAATCTTTCAAGCAGTTGTACTTTTATCCTGGAGGTCCCCTCATGGTAGCAGAGGATCTGTTCAGAACATTAATCAAGAGAATGATAATTAGCTCATGCTTGTTCCCTACAACACTTATCAATTTAAAATGATGACTGGTTTTACATGCAAAGAGATATAATCAGCAATGTACTGGCTATTCCTAGTTACCTTGAGGAGGTGGTGGTGAACTGCTTTCTTGAGCCACATTAGTTCAGGACTTGAGGTATTCCCATGATGCTGTTCAGTCAGGAGGTCCAGAGTTTTAACTCCTAATGATGAAGAACTAGTGCCCAAGTTGGAATGGTGTGTGGCTTGGAAAACAGTCAATAAAGCAACTAATGTAGTCAGATTGTTTAGGTGTTTGTAACTGGTTAACAGGATTATTGTTAACAGGAAGTATTTGTGATTGCAAATATTAAGCATTTAAGTATTCACCTTTGAATACCACCAAACTGATGATTTATGCTTGGTAACTTCAATTAATTATTTTCATTGTAAACTCATTAAAGGACGAAATCAATGAGAAAATTACAAATTGGCAAGATGAAGAGCAATTAAATAAATTGTAATATAATCAAATAGCAGAGAAGGTCAAATTTATCCAAACATTCTCACTCTAAGCTCATTGTGGGCACATGAACCAGATAGGTTATAGTGCAATGTATCCTGATCTGCAGTAAATTAACAGTGTATTAACATGACATACCCCTTATGCTCCCTAGAATGTAACATTAGCGAAAAATACCCAGCGATTGAATAAACTAATTAATGTAGTAAACATAAATTCCCAAGCATTCCGTTATTCATTGAATCAATAGACTTCTAGAACAACTGCAGCCTGGGACTGATTACAAAGGTCTTTGCTGACAACTTCAGATGATGCCGTGCATAACTTCAGCAACCTATTGTTTGACTGCCAGAATCTTGAGTAAATAGATGTTGCAGGCTGTAGAAGCAGACACAGTAGAACTGGATATTATAATCTATAAATGTTCTAATAGATCATTTTTCCTCGTGTTCAGACTTCAAGGTCTAATAAAAGTGTCTTTCAAATTCCTCACAAATTTATAATATGGACTGACTGTAATTTCTCATTTGTTATCCTATCTGAGAATGACTATAAGCTGTCTATTTGGTATCCATGCTTATCCAAGGCTAGATAATGGTTTACAATTACCATATTACCACTATGACAAGTTAGAAAAAAGGCAAAATGCTTGACAAAAAATCTTGCATGTCTGTTGTACTTGTGTTCATCTTTTTAAAAACCATTCCTTTGATTTTGTTTTTGCAATTTTGTGACATTCATAATGGACTTCTAATCTCCAATCCTGCGTTGCTCCTTTCCACTTCAAAAAAATCCTTAAACAAAAGGACTTATTTTTAAAAAATACATAGTTATGCATGGAGAGAAAAAGCATATTGACATGCATACTGTTTTAAAATGCATCTATTGATTTTCTGTTGCACTCATATTCATTTCAAACGGAAAGCAAACCAAAACAAAATCAGCTGGCTTTGATTTACTCCGAAATTTAGCAGGCTAGTGACCTTTCATCTTATGCCACTTTCACAGTAGCAGTTCCAGCCTTCGATCAATGGTAACAGACTGAGTCAGAGGGTCATGGGTTCTACCTCTCTCCAGTTACTTGGGAACATAATCTTAGTTGACACTTCAGTTCTATCTGAGGTAGTGCTGTGCTGACTGTCGTCTGTCACGGAAGACTCAGTAATTGGATATTTTCAACCATTTTGTGTTTTTCTTGCAAGATTACAGACAGAAAGTCAAAATATTTATTTTTATTGAAGGACTCAATGTTTAGACTGTGGCTTTAATCAAATTCCATCCACATGTCTTATGCCAAAGGTAGCTTGGAAAAGTTTGTCACTTTGAAAACTCTTGTCAAAGAATCTAAAACTTTTAAAAATGGTTTTTAATGCACCAGCTACCTGAAATCCAGACCAGTGTATCCAATGGGCAGATGAAGGGAAAAGAATATGGCAAAAGCTAAATAACAGTAGGATTAACGATATCAAACAAAAAGGAACAATGAACAACATTTAATAGGATATGGTGGGGCTGGGAATAAAGTTAGTTATGTAAACAAAACAATCAAACCTCTCCAGAGGATTATTATGTAAGGCTCCGTCTAAATCGTTGATATCAGATGTGCATATTTTTAAAATCCATATTCATGTGTTTTGGGCTATGCTGCCAAGACCAGTATTTGCTGTCTATCCCAGCTCACCCATGAAAGTGCAGGTCATTCTGCTCTAACGTGCGTTTCGTTAATGCAAATTCGCTATAACACGACTGATGAATTGGAGACACTATTTCTCTGGTGGGAACTTTTAAAGCATGTATTGGTTATAACGTGATTCCGGCCCTATTAGTTTAAAAGGTGCTGCTATTACGTGATTTTATTGTAACATGGGGTTGCATGAGAATGGAACTACCGCATTATAGCAGAACCGACTGTAGTCAACCACATTTCTGTGAGGCTGGAGTCACACGTAGGCCAGACCAGGTAAGGACAAGAAATTTCCTCTCTGAATGGCATTGGTGCATCAAATGAGTTTTCACAGAAATTGATGATTGCTGTATGATGATATAGATTTCAGGCCAGACAGGCCAGTATTTTTAAGACAATTACATGGTATCACAATATATAAAGTTCTACTATAAAAGGTACTCACCACCCCTTCTGCCACTTTGTTTTGTCTAATGGAGTCAGTGCACTGTCTTCATTTAATTATTCAATGTACAATAGCAGCTGTAAACACAGCACCCAGACTATATGCGCAAATCTGGGATATTGTGGCTGTGTATGTAACTAGTGTTGTTAATAAATTTCATGATACCTAACACAACAAGAACCTGAGTTTTTGTGATATAGGGCACAGGTACATGGGAACAAGAGTAGGCCATTCACCCTGTTTCACAGATTAATATGATCCTAGCTGATCAAACAGATCAATGCCTTTTACCCTCATTATTCCCCCACCCTTTTACATCAATGGTATTCAAACATTTTTCAACTTTCGTTTAAATATACTCAAGTTTCCACAGCCCTTCAAAGCTCATCTGGGATCAGTCCTGTGCTTAAGGATTGCTAAGATTAATTTGTAATGATCAATGGATGGTCAGGATTGTCAATGACCAAGATTTATTTCCCACATTGTTGGTCATTGCATAAACTTTCGAATTCTATTATAACAGATATTGTTTGAAATATCAAACCTATGGATGCCTGATTTATGCAGTTTCTCCATGAAGGGCCTCAATCATCTACAAGTGGAGCCTTAGAAAAAAGAAAACAACTTACTCTGTTTATCTTGGCTGTGCTGGCAGTCACATTTCACGTTCACTGCAGAGCTGAGATTTGGTTAAAGCTTGGTTAAAGTTTGCAGGCTTTCCACATTGTACTGGTGAGAGTGAATTGCAGGCACTGCCTGTATTGTATGCATCCCACTCGATCATCAGGCTCCATGCTGTATTGAGGTTCCACTCCATCAGCTTTGAGTCTCCCTTCTTTCCCACACGATCCAATTAAGTATTCATATCTCCAGTTTATACTCCAAGGCCCAGACAGTCCACATAGCCATATCTAATTTCATTTTCCACTGTCTCCACAAGCCCTGACAATACTGATAACTAAACAAGATCCTTCCTCCCACCTCATAGTATATTGGCTCCGAATCTTATCTCTAGAGTGGCCACCTTCACTGTGATTGTCGCCTCGGAATCCCAGCACAATGTCTTCAATCCCCACACTTCCTTTCCTCAGTTTAAGGTAATTCCCCTTAATGTTTATTACCTAGTCACCCAAGCCTTGCCCCTGGACTAACTTGGGAAGACCAACGTGAGCAAAATTGGATAAGATCCCTGAATGATTTCTGTCTAGCTCCCTAACTAACTTTTCAGCAATCCTTGGACTGGTTAGACTCAACCTGCAGAACTGACTGTGGCCCAATCACTGTAATGTAAGGACACAGAGAGCCAGGTCCTGACTACACCAAGCAGATGGCTGACTGTGGTTGAACCCACTAGACTGAGATCAGATGATACCCTTGACTGTCTGTGGTGGTGCTCCCTGGCGGGCTCTCAGCCGGAGGATTACTGTCCCTAGATTTTCAGACAGGTTTCTCATGGAAGCTGGAGATGTGACATTGACACAGCACAATGTCATACAGCAACATGAGCACCCTCTTGGCTGTTCAGTGCTGGGCAACAGGATAAGTTTAAAAATGTGTTGCTGGAAAAGTGCAGTAGGTCAGGCAGCATCAAAGGAGAAGGAGAATCGACGTTTCGGGCATCAGCCCTTCTTCAGGAATGAGGAGGGTGTGCCAAGCAGGCTAAGATAAAAGGTAGGGAGGAGGGACTCACCTTAACCTCCTTCCACCTATCGCATTCCCAACGCCCCTCCCCCAAGTCCCTCCTCCCTACCTTTTATCTTAGCCTGCTTGGCACACCCTCCTCATTCCTGAAGGGCTGATGCCCGAAACGTCGATTCTCCTTCTCCTTTGATGCTGCCTGACCTGCTGCGCTTTTCCTGCAACACATTTTTAAGCTCTGATCCCCAGCATCTGCAGTCCTCCCTTTCAACAGGATAAGTTGCCTACCTTTCTCTCTGTGCAGAAAGGCATGGAAAGAAAAGCTATTGTGAGCTTGTAATTCCTCAATGAAGTAACAAATGCTCAAAAAAGGTAAGCCAAAGCATAGCCCTGTGAGTGTCCAAGTAAGCATAAAGAGAATGAGTGCTAAAAATAAGCTAAGACCCATGAGATGACCAGGCAATGACCACTTGCAACAAGAGAAAGTTTAAACATTGTCGCTTGACTTCAATGGCGTTACCAAGACTGAATGTCCCACAATCAGCATCCTCGGGTTTAGCATTGATCAGAAACTGAACTGGACTAGCCCTATAAATAGAATGGCTACACAAGCAGGTCAGGGGTGGTTGGCAATTCCTATACATGCCAAAGATCTCTGCATAAGGGCACAGAGTTGCTTTTCTCACACATTGAACTGTGAGAATGTTAGAACATTGTCTTGCATGAAATGCTGCATTTCTTTTGTGATGAGGTTGGAAAGGGTATGGTGGTAGTCAGAAAGTGTGGTGCTGGAAAAGCACAGCCGGTCAGGCAGCATCCGAGGAGCAGGAGAGTCGAAGACCATGAGCTCTTCATCACGAATGGGTGGTGGGGTGTGATGTGGTGGGGGACAAGCTTTCAGTAATCCTACAGCACTTAGAATGTCCTATTGTGTTTGTGCCATGTGCTTTGTATAGCAGACAATAGAATAATGTCTAATATGTCAGAGGTCAATGCAGAGAAATCCATGACCCTGTTTGTCAGTGACCTCCATGTCCAACTATATCAGGGTCATGATAAAGTCGTTTGTGACTCCTCAGCTGTCACATATTACAAGGAGCTGCTTTGTTTCAATATTTCTCACAATGTCAATGCAACCATCTTCAATTAGTCTAGCCACGACTGGTTTAATAATTGTTGTAGTTGATTTTTAACAAAGTTGCAGAGATGGAACTAGATTAGCTTGGCATGGACGAATTGGAACAAAGGGTCTGTTTCCATGCGGTACATCTCTATGACTCTCTAAGTTGAGAAGAATAATGGCACCAGCAAGCTCAGGACCTTTTTTGTCATTGGTTTAATGTATTTAGGTCAATGTATACCTGCAAAAACATTTTTAAAAATTCTGTACCAAAATATGTTCAAAACAAAATAATTTAATGGAAGGAGTCTGGAATAGTCTGAAGCAAGATTGCTTGTAGGCTCTGGGGTTGGAGTGTCCTTCAATGTATGCACTGCCTGGGACTGAGCATCAGGAAGTGCTTTCTGGCTCCATTGCCTTTGATGCCGATAAGCACATTCCCATAATCCCCATCCCCTTTGCCCCTTTCCCCTCCTATTATTCACTTCTGACCAGGAATCCAGCAATGGTATAGCCCTTACGTGGTTCTTCTGATTAGAGGCAGCTCTTAGCCAGTTTTCACTCCTGGGGTGCCTGATCCCAAGGAAAGGCCTGCCACTGGTAAGCCAAGTATCTGATTGGGGAAGATGCAACAGGTCTTCCTGAAAAAAAGCACTGCAGGTCTCTTGCTGACTTTCTCGTCAATGGCTGATATCCCTATTGCTTTCACACCCTTACATTTTTTAACCCTGATTTAGAGATGCCAGTGTTGGACTGGGGTGTACAAAGTTAAAAATCACACAACACCAGGTTATACTCCCAACAGGTTTATTTGGAAGCACTAGCTTTCGGAGTGCTGCTCCTTCATTAGACAATTGTGGAGCATCAACTCTCCTACTCCTCGAATGCAGCCTGACTGGCTGTGCTTTTCCAGCACCACACTTTTTGACCACCACCACACCCCTTCCAACTACATCACAAATGAAATGCAGCATTTCATGCAAGACAATGTTCTAATATTCTCACAGTTCGATGTATGAGAAAAGTAACTCTGTGCCCTTATGTAGAGATCTTTGGCATGAATAGGAATTGCCAACCACCCCTGATCTGCTCATGTAGTCATCCTACTTATAGGGCTAGTCCAGTTCAGTTTGCTGATTGTGGGAGATTCAGTCTTGGCAACATCATTGAAGTCAAGCGACAATGGTTGAACTGTCTCTTGGTGCAGGTGGTCATTGCCTGGTCATCTCATGGGTCTTAACTTTTTTTTAGCACCTTGTGCTTGTTTGGACATTCACAGGGATCTGCTCCACAACCACCTGATGAAGGAGCAGTACTCTGAACGCTCATGCTTCCAAATAAACTTGTTGGACTATAATCTGGAGTTGTGTGATTTTTAATTTTTTTAACCCAAGTTTGCAATCATGTTTGGGGCAGTGTGCATGTAAGTGGATACAATTTAAAAAACTTTTTTGACCTAGTACTTTAGAGATTAATACTGACTGCTTTTAATCTCTGGTTATGTATTGCTTAAAACCAGTTGCACTCAAGCCACAGACTTAACTTAATGGTTCAATGACTGCACCCCAAAGCACATGACATTATTCGTGGAGTTTTGAGTGTTGAGCCTGCATTATGAAGGTATTAGATTAAAGCGATGTAGCAGATTTTTTCATGCATCTGACACTGCAAACAGGGTAATAACATAAAGACAGGACCGAAATTATGTCAGCAGGAATTGTAAAGGAAAATAATCTTTATGATGAAGGTTGAATAATCAACCATCCCTTTTCAGGCAAATATTCCAACCCTAAGGTTCAAGATAAATTTCTAAGGATTACCAGTACAAGAGAATGACTTCTTAATGATGCCTTTGTTCAGGAGGGACACATCCCACGTTTTCACACATGCCAGTGATATAATAAAGTGACATCTCCAATGCTCCTGTGTAATCAAGTAAATCATTAAGTACTGTCCTGAATGGAAGTGTGTGACAACTTGACAGAGAGAAATTTATCATTGCTTTCTTGGGAATTAATGAAGTTCCCAAATTTTAATGAATTACTTTCAACATCAGCGCTGTCTTCCCTGAGCTATGGCATTGATTAATACTTCATTTTGAAATATTTGTGATACAATAGGCAGACTTCTTTGGACCTTTCTCCTCATTGGGATGGTAGGTCCTCTGCAAAAATGTTTCTTTTGAAGTTGGCATTAATCTAACAAGGTCTTGGTTGACAATAAATATCCATGAATTTCGAAAATAATCAGAAATAAAGTCAAAAACGATGAAAATGTGGAGCAGGCCTGTCTACAATCGAAAGAGAAAGATAAGATGATGTTTACATTATGTAGCAGAGGTGATTGAGACTTCAGTAACTTGCAGCATTGGTGCAAGGTTGTTTTCTGGGTCTTGTCCATTTTCTAGCATTTATGGGTTCCCCTCTAAGAGGCCATTGGCCTGGGAGGATGCTGAACACAAGGCTCAGAAGGCTTCTTTAGGTGAGGACCAGACTGAGTTGAAGAAGGGTTAAATCAGAAACTATGTGAAGGTAGTGAGAGCAGCAGATGGAGTCCAGGACTGGTGAATTGCAGCACTGGAGGGAAAAAAAACACTGAAATGACAGCCCAAGGACTATGGGAATGGTTAGATGACTGGAAAGAGAAATTGGAGCAGATTTGTCAACTGGAGACCTAGGCAGACCATTTGTATAACACCCTAGACCCTGAGAAGTGAAAAGAGAGGAAGATTCTCTTCCTGCTGGGCAAACAACATAACTTGGTTCCGTGATCTTGGGGAATTAGTACAGCTGGCTCCACCAAATGAACATTGTTACTTTGCTGTTGAGAGATCAGAAGCTCATCTTCAAAAGGTCCAGCTAGTGGATCTAGAGTGCCAAGCAAATGCACTTTGTCTTGTTTCTCAGAATACAACTTTTCCATTGAATTCTTCATTCAATTGTTTCCAATATTTTCTCCTTCCTTTGTGTTTTTAAAAACAGGCCCAATCCTCTGGCTTTGCCACATTGTATGCTTTTGTTTCTTGCAACTTGATGCAATCCTTAACCTCTGCATTTTTATGTATTCATTCACGGAATGAGGACATTGCTGACTGGAACAGCATTTATTGCCTACCCCTAATTACCCAGAATTCACTTAAGAATCAGCCACATTGCAGTGATTCCGGAGTTATATGTAGGCCAGACCAGGTAAGGATAGCTCACTCCCTAAATAATATTAGTGAACCAAATAGTTTTTATGGCAGTTAGAGTCATAGAGATGTACAGCATGAAAACAGACCCTTCGGTCCAACCCGTCAATGCCGACCAGATATCCCAACACAATCTAGTCCCACCTGCCAGCACCCGACCCATATCCCTACAAACCCTTCCTATTCATATACCCATCCAAATGCCTCTTAAATATTGCATTATACCAGCCTCCACTACTTCCTCTGACAGCTCATTCCATACGCGTACCACCCTCTGTGTGAAAAAGTTGCCCCGTAGATCTCTTATATCTTTCCCCTCTCACTCTAAGCCTATACCCTCTAGTTCTGGACTCCCCCCACCCCAGGGAAAAGACTTTGTCTGTTTATCCTATCCACGCCCCTCATAATTTTATAAACCTCTATAAGGTCACCTTTCAGCCTCCGACGCTCCAGGGAAAACAGCCCCAGCTTGTTCAGCCTCTCCCTATAACTCAATTCCCCCAACCCTGGCAACATCCTTGTAAATCTTTTCTGAACTCTTTCAAGTTTCACAACATCCTTCCAACAGGAAGGAGACCAGAATTGTATGCAATATTCCAGCAGTGGCCTAACCAATGTCCTGTACAGCTGTAACATGACCTCCCAACTCCTGTACTCAATACTCTGACCAATAAGGATAAGCATACCAAATGCCTTCTTCACTATCCTATCTACCTGCGACTCCACTTTCAAGGAGCTATGAACCTGCACTCCAAAGTCTCTTTGTTCAGCAACATCCCAGCTTCTTCTGTGAAAAAAGGCTGGAACAGTTGCTGTCCACTATCACCCTCTTTCACCTGGTTGAGCAGGTCTCACTTTGAATAACTTCTCCTTTCGCTCATCTCACTTTCTCAAAGTCAAAAGTGTGGCCATGGTCTCAGGTATGCCTGGTTCTTTGTAAGTCATGGAGAACATTCCTTGTTCCAGTCCTACTAAGGCCCCTACCCACGACTCATTCTCTAACACCTCAATGATACCTTTGGCACTGTTTGCTGCTCTTGTCCAGAATTGGAAAAATTAACCAGTTTTGCTTCCAATTTCGATCCTTCTCTCAACTTCATGTGGTCTATCTCTGATTCTTCCCTTCCTTGGCTTTATGGTTTCTGAGGATCACCTATCCACCAATACTCATTTAGAGGTCAATCAACTCTCACAGTTACTTGGAATAACCTCTTGATACCCTGCTTCCTGTTAGGATTCCATTCCATTATCCCAATTTCTTAGTCTGTCGCATCTGTTCTGATGATGCTACCTTCCACTGGACTGCCTCCAACATGACTGCCTCTTTCCTCAACTAAGAATTCCTCCCCGTTGTGGTAAATGGGGCCTTCACCCATCTCCCGTCTACCCTCACCCCTTTCCCTCCTTCCCAGACAACAAAAGGGTCCCACTTGTCCTAACTTTCCACTCCACTACTCTCTGCGATTTTCATCAAACACATCCCTGTCAGCATTCCACAGGGACCATTCTCACTTGTGAAACCATTCCTCCCTCACTTATTCATGGCATCTTCCCATGCAAGATGTAACACTTGCCCATTCACCATTGTCCAAGGCCCAAACGCTCCTTCCAGGTGAAGCAGCATCTCACTTTTACCTTTGAATCTGGTCTAATGCATTCACTGCTCACAATGCAGTCTCCTTTGCATTGGCAAGACTAAATGCAGATTAGGTGTCTATTTAACAGAACACCCTTGATCAGCCTGTAGGAATGAACTTGACATCCTAGTTGCTTGCCGTTTCAATAAACCACCTTGTTCTCATACTAAAATTTCTGAGCTGGACTTGCTGCAATGTTCCAAAGAAGCACATTGCTAGGTCAAGGAATAAAACCTTATCTCCTGCTTAGGTACTTTACAGCCGAGAGGTCTCAATATGGAACTGAATAACTTCAGAAACTGATTGCATTATGCCTGTGCTCCATTTTTCTTACATTCTCTCCCATCCCCTTACCCTAGAGCAGTGTTGTGTTTATGTCTTGTTTACATGTCACTCAGTTGACAAGGTCCCATTTACTCCCTTTCACACCAATTTACACACTTAATACAGTTTTCCCCCCACTATTAACAACCCCTTTGTCTTTTACCAAATTGCTCCCCCTGTCAAGAGTAATGCATTCATGGTTCTTAAATATCTGCCATTGTTCTTCAACCAACATTGCTGCTAAACTCCTTTCCCAGTCCATTCCAGCCAGCTCTGCCCTCATCCCTTTGTAATTGCCCTTATTTATGTTTAGCACGGTTATTTTTGACCTCAGTTTCTCTCTCAAAGTGAGAGCTAAATTCTACCTAGGGGATCTTTTAGTCCGATCATTTAAACAACAGGTCTCATTGTACATCCGATCCTAAATTACATGATCCATCATTGGATCAACAATGTATTGTCCTAAGAAGCTGTCATAGAGATGTATAGCATCAAAACAGACCCTTCAGTCCAATCCGTCCATGCCAGCCAGATATCCCACCTGCCAGTCCCACCTGCTAGCACCCGGCCCATATCCCTCCAAACCCTTCCTATTCATATACTCATCCAAATGCCTTTTAAATGTTGCAATTGTACCAGCCTCCACCACTTCCTCTGGCTGCTTATTCTATACATGTACCACCATCTGTGCTAAAAAGTTGCCCCTTAGGTCTCTTTTATATCTTTCCCCTCTCACCCTAAACCTATGCCCTCTAGTTCTGGACTCTCCGACCCCAGGGAAAAGACTTTCCCTATTTACCCTATCCATGCCCTTCTTGATTTTGTAAACCTCTATAAGGTCACCCCTCAGCCTCCGACGCTCCTGGGAAAACAGACTCAACCTGTTCAGCCTCTCCCTATAGCTCAAATCCTCCAACCCTGGCAACATCCTGGTCAATCTTTTCTGAACCCTTTCAAGTTTCACAACATCTTCTGATAGGAAGGAGACCAGAATTGCACGCAATATTCCAAAGGTGGCCTAACCAATGTCCTGTACAGCCACAACATGACCTCCCAACTCCTGTACTCAATACTCTGACCAATAAAAGAAAGCATACCAAACGCCTTCTTCACTATCCTGTCTACCTGCATCTCCAATTTCAAGGAGCTATGAACCTGTACTCTAAGATCTTTGTTCAGCAACATTCCCTAGCACCTTACCATTCACAAAAAGGGGTGGCACAGTGGCTCAGTAGCTAGCATTACTGCCTCACAGCACCAGGTACCCAGGTTAGATTCCCACCTTGGGTGACTGTCTGGAGTTTGCACATTCTCCCTGTGTCTGCGTGGGTGTGCTTCAGTTTCCTCCCACAATCCAAAGATGTGCAGGTGAATTGGCCATGCTAAATTGCCCATGGTGTTAGGAGCAATCGTCAGGGGTAAATGTATGGGAATCGGCAATTCTTCGGCGGGTCGGTGTGGATTTGTTAGGCCACGTAGCCTGTTTCCATACTGTAGGGTATCTAATCTAATCAATCTTCCTCATGATTACCTCTGCCAAATTGTCTTCTCCAATCTCCATGAGGTTTAAAGTCACCCATATTTGATGTATTGTCTTTTTTCCATGCCTTTGTTATATCCTTATTCATAGTTATCCCTATGTATCTCTTAAAAGTATATTGACATACACACATGTAGACGTAACACAGCACCCTTAGTGTAGACACTGTGCTTGAATCACACGCAATAAGTGTATAATTCTGCATTATTTAGCCAGCAGCTCACTCCAGGCTTGAAACTGACTCTCCATTAGATAGATACTCTCCTGTGCATTTGTGGCATTTCCAGTTTCTTTTAATTATCAAAAATATTTGAGGCTACCTTTCATAGGAGGAAAAGTACACAAACCCAATCAAAATTCTTGAAGCTCTCATAACCCTACTCAACACTGAGTAAACATTCACTTCTTCAGTCATCAAATCTTGTTCTTAAATGACTGGAGTTGTAGCAGCTCAAAACATTATTTAAAGTTCCAAGAAACAATATTAGCCCACATAGAATGTTTTATCTGTGAGGAGTGTAGACTGCAAACTTAGATGCAGAGTTTGCCAAACTCCCGCAAGATTTTACAAAAATAATAATGAATATGCCTGATGACTACTATATGCAAACTCATGATGCAGAATTCAGTAATCTAAAGCTCTATTTATCTACTCTCACACTGCATTTATATCAATTGGTCATGTATGAATGCAATAACTTCATGTGAAAAACTGTGGTTGCCTATATGCTGTGGCAATTAGGATGTGGAACTGGTTATCGCATGGTGTGTACCTCAGTTTCTTTTAAGCAAAGTTAGATTTGCAGAAGATGGATAAGGCAGACAGATTAAGATGAACGAGGGTGGAGCAGGTTCATGTGGAATATTTCTACTGGTATGAACCAACTGGACAGGACGGCCCATTCCTACACTGAAAGTTCCTTTGACCTTTCATCAATGGGACATAAGTCAGAATGCAACCCTCGCACATGGATTACACGCCTCTTTTTTAATGGCTGTTAAGAACATAATGGGACCGATTAGCCTCAATCCAATTCCTGATGGATGCAGTTTCGAAGTCACAGCCAACCAGGTAAATATGATTAATACAAAGTAGTGTCATCATCCTCCTTTAGCAACCACTCAAAGTGCCTTTTCCATTTGTGTATTCTAGTTACCACTTATAATTTTGTGGGTAGCTGATTTAATGGCACTGTCATGAAATTTGGTGGAATAAGGAATTACTACATGAATGCCTCTTTCATAATACTATTTTTTTTTAAATGAAGCTAAGGCTATCAGTAAAGTTCCATAGAATGTATGAGTTATCTGCTTCACTCCATTTTAACCATGTTCCTGAGGTTACTGCTAAAACTATAAAGCTGACGGAGCAGCTCTACAGCATTTACATTAAGGCAAGTCATGGTATCAAAATCAGACATTCGCTCGAACTAGCAATGGAGGACAAATTTCGGTATGAACTTCATTATATTTGAGATGATGTCTGATGAGAAGCAATTGAAATAAAAGCCTTCGATTCATTCGATATCAGGTTAGATAGTGAGATGGAGTAGGTACTGCGTTTTTTGACTAAATAAGACAATAGGTGCTCAATGTCCTGTATTGATCAATTGCTCTTGTCTCTATCACACAGATGTCTATGACATTCTCGTACAGGCTAACATTAAGAGTATTTCTGTGCAAAACATAAGCATACTTATTATTCACCAAGGAACTGTAATTCCTAATGCTGCATAAAAGTAACATATCTATTTTCTCATTGGCAAAACCTCTCTGTGTTGTAACTGTCTGAGATAGATCTCACCATGTCTCACATTTTACAGAATACAAATGATCGTTCTTGCACAATCTCTCTATTACCCCTTCCTTTGTCTCGAGTCCGATACAGAGGAGAAGAGATCAATCTCATGAAAGATTCACCACAATTTTTTTCAAACACAAATGTGCACATCCCATTATACTCCAGCAACTGAGGTACTTAATTTAATTGCACTATAGCCAGAAAGAAAAGGAACAATAAATAGTCTACAGTTAATGAGGTGAACTTTCTTTCAAGTTTTTTTTGGCATATCAGCTTGAGAAACTAAGAATTTCCTCATTGTAATATCCTTAAAAGCAAGAGAATAATTTTAATCCACAAGGGAGGGAGGAAGAGGGTTGGGGCTAATGGTTTAAACTTTCAAAAATCTAAAAGCCAAGCTAACTGGATTCTGGTTCTGGCAGAGATAGGTTGAAGGTAAATGTCGAAGCCAAGAGATGGGTCGGTAGTTTTAATACTTTTAATGAAGATGAGTATCTGAAGTTTTACCAGCACTTAACCTTCTGTACCTGCAGGCCATAAGCCCTAAAGTTGGGAAGATACAGCAACTGAAGGGAGACATCAGTGGCTGGATTCTGCAAGTAATTACTTTTCCAGCACTGTGTGTGGCCCAAAGAGGAATCGAATGCTTCTTCCCAGACTCTCAAAAGAACTTGTTGCAACTGGCCTCCATCTCAAATCATATAACCACCCCATCCACCCCATGCCTGAATGCACATCCAACCTGTGCCTAAAGAATTTGGCTGCAGCATGGAATTTTCTCTTTCTTGAGACTAAATTTAGAGGCAGACATAAAAACGGGAGGGACTTCCACAAAAGGCAAACATTTTGAGTTCTATCTTTATTGTACAGTTAGGTTTGTTGGTATCAGTCAATGCGGTTGCCTTGCTTGGGCAAGTTTATTGGCTTCGTAAGACTTCACTCTGACCTTGGAAACATCTAACAACAAGTCAGACAACAAATGAATGGGTCTTCTAATGAGCTAATGATTGTGGAGAGGCTGAATCATTACACTTGAAGCATTTGCACAAGGCCTTGCTTATGAAGAGCCAAGTAAGTAAAGCAGTACACGGAGCTTGGAGGAAGGGACCTTATCCTACCAAGTACATACCCTTATGTACTGTCATATAGGGTGGCACGGTGGCTTAGTGGTTAGCACTGCTACCTCACAGCGCAAAGAACCTGGGTTCGATTCCCACCTTTGTGCAAACTCCACACAGTCACCAGTTTCCCCGTATCTGCATAGGTTTCCTCCCACTATCCAAAGATGCGCAGGTTGGGGGAATTGGCTATGCTAAATTGCCCATAGTGTAAGGTGCATTATTCAGGGTTAAATATAGGGGAATGCGTCTGGGTGGGTTACTCTTCGGAGTGTTGCTGTGGACTCGTTGGACCAAATGGGCTGTTTTCACTACTGTAGAGGATCTAATCACATTTGTTAAGGCATGTGTTCCCAATTTTTGGCTTTGAGGAATGTGTCTCTAAATCAAATTCAAACAGGTTGAGCTGTTAATGAGTATTCATGGGATACTAATGAATACAAAATAGATTCCAAACCTGAACATCGGGAAAGATGATCTGGGAGGGACTTGTCAGTAGCTAAAACACAATCACTGACAAAGAGAGACAGCAGCAGCTGTGCAGATAGCAAGAAGGTAATCACACCACTCCAAGGCTAAAACATCATACAAAAGATGGCAAGGAGAACTGGGCCAAGTGTGTGGTTGATGAAAAATGAGAAAAACTAGCAACACTTAAGATCTTAGTGAAGATATTTATCTAAAGAAGAAATAAAGATTCCAGTGGATAAAATCAGAGATCCCGAGGTGAAAAGAAAATAATGTTATGAAAAAAATTGCACAAGGACCAGAATGGGCAAGCAAGGCAGTGTAAAAGAGAGTCTTCACTAAAATGCATCATTGCCATTGAGATCAGGCTACATGAGGCACAACTACAACAAATAGAGTCATAGTGATGTACAGCATGGAAACAGACCCTTCGGTCCAACCTGTCCATGCCGACCAGATATCCCAACCCAATCTAGTCCCACCTGCCAGCACTCAGCCCATATCCCTCCAAACCCTTCCTATTCATATACCCATCCAAATGCCTTTTAAATGTTGCACTTGCACCAGCCTCCACCACATCCTCTGGCAGCTCATTCCATACATGTACTACCCTCTGTGTGAAAAAGTTGCCCCTTAGGTCTCTTTTATATCTTTCCCCTCTCACCCTAAACCTATGCCCTCTAGTTCTGGACTCGCCCACACCAGGGAAAAGACTTTTTGTCTATTTATCCTATCCATACCCCTCATGATTTTATACACCTCCATAAGGTCACCCCTCAGCCTCTGACGCTCCAGGGAAAACAGCACCAGCCTGTTCAGTCTCTCCCCATAGCTCATATCCTCCAACCCTGGTAACATCTTTGTAAATCTTTTCTGAGCCCTTTCAAGTTTCACAATATCTTTCTGATTGGAAGGAGACCAGAATTGCATGCAATATTCCAACAGTGGCCTAACCTGAAGGGTCAGAAAATAAATCTAATATGCCGCTACAAAATTGAGAAGGCCTTATTATTTGCTTAAGCTAAAAGCATGCATATTTAAAAGAATCCAATGAAAGAGTCAAGGAGACAAACACAAGTCAGAAATAATTAAAGATTTAAAAGAACCAGGATTCAGTATCAAGCTGCAATGTTGGTGGGAAGATTTACAAAGGCAGCAGCCTGAGGACTTCATTTACAAGGTTGTGTGCATAAGGAAGTGCGGTATGCTTTGAGACATGGAAAGTGGGAAAACATTTTTTTTCCCCCCAGGAAGAAGCAGAAAAATCCCATCTTGCCTGCAGAAATGGGGAAACCCTGAAAAAAGGCAAGGAAGCTATCGTATTAATAATATAAAAAATAAATCAGAAACACTAAGATGGAAAAAGCAAGCAAGCAGGAAAATAATGTTACAAAACAGATTTAATAAGCTTGAAAGCAGTAAAATTACTGCAGACAAGCATTAATACAACCATTTCAGGCTTTATTGAAGAACTAAATACAGCAGTACAGAAATACTGAGTTAAAAAGACTGTCAAATAAAGAAATTACTGCCAATATAGCTGTAGTACATAATTCTATTCCAAATAGCATTTGTGAATGCAAGAGTACAAGTTTTAGAAATAGCTAATTATAAGCAGCATTACAATGATACAGATTTAAAACAGCTTCAAAGAAATAGAGATTATGAAATTGTATAGAATTTAAGAGTTTCTAGAGGTTCCATGATCAGAGACAGTCCATATGGAGCACTAAATTCAATTTTGTTGAGGTGACAGCTCTTTAAGAAATAACATTTCTTCATTAGTAATACCAAGACTGATGCTGAGCAAGTAAATACATCATTTTATTGATACATTATTGGTGGATTCTGGTCAAAGATTATATGAACAGACGAAACATCAAAAAGAGTTCAGATATTTTGAAGATGTCCCATAAGCTATTGCTAAGTACTTCCCTTTAAGAACAAAAAAAATCCTTGAATGAATAAGGTTTAACAGAAACAACAATCTTCCAGGAAAATCTGTAGATAGGGGTCATTAATGACCCCTACAAATTTGTTTAAAAATGCTGTGACCATAGAACTTTGAAATCAGAATTCAGGCACAAAAGGCAGAATTGCTGTTGGAGTTCTTGATAAAAATATTTATCAGATTTCATACGGTTCAAAGATAACTTTGGATGAATCTATTCAACTCAAGCCAAAAGCAGAAACCAGAAAGACTCACAGCCAAATGCTGAGAAAAGACCAATTCTAACTCAAGATGATAACCAAATTAATTCACTTCATATGTTATTGGCATTCTTAAGAGGCATGTGACAAAACTACACAAAGAACAAGAGGCATTTATGGTGCAGTGGTCATGTCCTTAAGTCTGGGCCAGAAGGTCCAGGTTCAAGTCCCACCTGTCAAGGTACATGCCATAACAGTTTGATTAACTTAACTACACAGAGGACAATCCAAACTCATGATTCTCAACATCTGTATTATCTCAGGGTTCACACATGCAGTGGCTAGCCAACATTAATGAATGCTAAACTTTGCAAAGTTGTAAGTCATTTTTACAAGGTGTATGATAAGGTACAGTTTCAAACCAGCGGCAGTATCAGTGGTCACGTATGCTGAGAGGTCCACATAATGGACCCATTACCATTAGAAAAAATACCTGTATTTGATGAGGTACCTGCAAGATACGTAATGAATTCCAGAAGAACAAACAAATCTACTAGAGTCAGAAGAGATATATCTTGTCCACATCAATAGACTTCTGGTTATTCTTTTGCTTGATGTAGGAGCAAGTGTTACTGAAGTGTTAGTGTCCTATCAGACCAACTATTATGGCTGATGAAGCTACAAAGATAAGACAATGTGGTACAGGTGGAATAACTGTCAGAAGCATAGGAGTGTTACAACTTGCACTACAACACAACATACATGCAAGAGAATTGAAAATATATACATTGCTCACAATCAACAAACTTCATTTTTAAAATCAAACATCTCTTGACCTCAACTTCATCAGGAGAGTTGGAGGAAATCCATGACTGCCTAGAGAACAAACATTCTAGTCAGATCACTTAGGATGGATAAGGAGAGCTGTTTCACACTGTCAACACTGAGGAAGTCACAAAATTCACAAAATAATGGAAATGTACTATCCTCTGTCATTTAAAACTGAACAGTCAATGCCAGTGACAGAAATAATGTTTGGTGAGCAGCTTCCTTTATATAATATGATTGAGAGACTGAGAAAGTTTATGTCACTAATCAATAAGCCACAATTGATTGCTGAAGATGTTCAGCCTGATCTACACAGGAGCCTGGCCAATGTCTTCTGATCCAAGACATGGTAAAGAAAAAGAAACAGACTGTTCTAAGTATCCAGCTTCCAATTAGAAAGATGTTGCCTGATCCGGAAAACAAGGATATAAGAAGAAAAAAAAACTTCTCAACAAAGCAGTTGACTTCCAAAAAGGGAATTCAGGAGACTAAGTGTCATTCAACTAAGATAATGACCAACAATGTACACAAAGAACAACTTCCTCTTCAAAGGACAGAGAGATGCAAAGTCACCCAGTGGAGTATGGTCCACAGTTCAGTCAATGATCAAAGACGAGACCTACCATTTTTATGTCTGAAGAGAATGTGTCTGAGAGAATTGTAAAATGTCCAAATCATCTGTACTTATAAGATTAGAGAGTTGGGATGAATGGGAAGTGACATGTGTAATATAGTTTTAGAAAAGGCTGAATAATAGATTAACAGTGAGTTATTAAAAAAAACTAGATTAATAGTTCTGAAGGGATGAGAGCTCACAGTTCATTTTTTGCATCCATTCCACTGACAAACCATGCAGTCTGTGCTGGACATGAAGAATTCAACACGAGTTTTCAGATAGAATTGATGAATTTGTACCAGCTCCATAAAGGTCCTCATATTTATGTCTGATGAAATGTAGTTGCAATTAATACAATCATGCAATAAACCTTTTATTAAATGGTAGAACTGTTCCTCCTCTGTAAATTGGAATAGAATCTAAGCCTGAGACAAATAAGGACTGGTGGCAGTGAACTGTTTTAAATCACCCTCACATATGCCACATACTGGTAGAGTTGGAACACACCACAAAATGCCATCAGTAATCATCTGGGCAAACATAATATCCTTACTGTTGGACAAATAATCAGAGTCAAATAGTCATAGAGATGTACAGCACGGAAACAGACCCTGCAGTCCTACTTGCCTATGCCGAACAGATATCCCAACCCAATCTCATCCCACCTGCCAGCACCCAGCCTGTATCCCTCCAAACCCTTCATATACCCATCTAGATGCCTTTTAAATGTTGCACTTAAACCAGCCTCCACCACTTCCTCTGGCAGCTCATTCCATACATGTACCAAACTGTGCATGAAAAAGTTGCCCCTTAAGTCTCTTTAATATCTTTCCCCTCTCACCCTAAACCTATGCCCTCTAGTTCTGGACTCGCCCACCCCAGGGAAAAGACTTTGTCTATTTATCCTATCCATGTCCCTCATGATTTTATACACCTCCATAAGGTCACCCTTCAGCCTCCGACGCTCAAGGGAAAGCAGCCCCAGCCTGTTCAGCCTCTCCCTATAGCTCAAATCCTCCAACCCTGGAAACATTCAGCAACTCTCCCTAGGACCTGACCATTAAGTGTATAAGTCCTGCGAAGATTTGCTTTCCCAAAATGCAGCATCTCGCATTTATCTAAATTAAACTCCATCTGCCACTTCTCAGCCCATTGGCCCATCTGATCAAGATCCCGTTGTAATCTGAGTAGCCTTCTTCGCTGTCCACTGCACTTTTGGTGTCATCTGAAAACTTACTAACTATGCCTCTTATGCTCACATCCAAATCATTTATATAAATGATGAAAAATAGTGGACCCAGCACCGACCCTTGTGGGACTCCATTGGTCACAGGCCTCCAGTCTGAAAAACAACCCTCCACCATCACCCTCTGTCTTCTACCTTCGAGCCAGTTCTGTATCCAAATGGCTAGTTCTCCCTGTATTCCATGAGCTCTAACCTTGCTAACCAGTCTCCCATGGGGAACCTTGTCAAATGCCTTACTGAAGTTCATATAGATCATGTCCACTGCTCTGCCCTAATCAATCCTCATTGTTACTTCTTCAAAAACGCAATCAACTTTGCGAGACATGATTTCCCATGCACAAAGCCATGTTGACTATGCCTAATCAGTCCTTGCCTTTCCAAATACATGTACATCCTGTCCCTCAGGATTCCCTCCAATAACTTGCCCACCACCGACATCAGGCTCACTAGTCTATAGTTCCTGGCTTGTCCTTGCCTCCTTTCTTAAAGAGAGGCACCACATTAGCCAACCTCTTAAGTATACTCCTACTGCCTTTATACTTTTCTAAGGGTTCACTCAATTTTCCCTGTCTATACCTGACATATGCTTCCTTCTTTTTCTTAACCAAACCCTCAATATCTTTAGTCATCCAATATTCCCTATACCTACCAGCCTTTCCTTTCATCCTAACATGAAAATACTGTCTCTGGACTCTTGTTATCTCTTTTCTGAAGGCTTCCCATTTTCCAGCCATCCCTTTACTAGCGAACATCTTCCCACAATCAGCTTGGCTAATATGATCAAAATTGGCCTTTTTCCAATTTAGAACTTCAACTTTTAGATCTGGTCTATCCTTTCCATCATTATTTTAAATCTAATAGAATTAAGATCGCTGGCCCCAAACTGCTCCCCTATTGACACCTCAGTCACCTGCCCTGCCTTATTTCCTAACAGTAAGTCGGGTTTTGCACCTTCGCTTGTAGGTACATCTACGTACTAAATCAGGAAGTTTTCTTGTACACATTTAACAAATTCCTCTCCATCTAAACCCTTAACACTATGGCACTCCCAGTCTATGTTTGGAAAGTTAAAATCCCCTACCATAGCCATCCTATTATTCTTACAGATAATTGAGATCTCCTTACAAATTTGTTCCTCAATTTCCCTCTGACTGTTACAGGGTCTATAATATAACCCAAATAAGGTGATCATTCCTTTCTTATTTCTCAATTTCACCCAAATAACTTCCTTGGATGTAGCTTGGGAATCAATTCCCTCAGTACAGCTGTAATGCTATCCCTTATCAATAACAGCACCCAGCCCCTCCTCTTTTGCCTCCTTTTCTATCCTTCCTGTAGCATTTGTATCCTGGTACATTAAGCTGCCAATCCTGCCCATCCCTGAGCCATGTTTCTGTAATTTCCATAATATCCCAGTCCCATGTTCCTAACCATGCCTTGAGTTCATTTGCCTTCCCTGTTAGGCCCCTTGCTTGAAATAAACGGTTTAATTTATCAGTCCTACCTTGTTCTCTGCTTTGTCCCTGCCTGCCCTGACTGTTTGACTCGCTTCTGTTCTCAAATGTTCCAGTCTCAGATGGATCTCTTTCCTCACTATCTCCCTGGTACCACTACCCCCTCCACCTGACTAGTTTAAATCCTCCCAAGCAGCTCCAGCAAATCTCCCTGCCAGTATATTAGTCTCCTTCCAATCTAGGTGCAATCCGTCCTTCTTGTACAGGTCACTTCTCCCCCAAAAGAGTTTCCAATGCACCAAAAATGTGAATCCATCTCCCATACATCTGCTCTAACCTCCTATTCCTGCCCTCACTAGCTCGTAGCACTGGGAGTAATCCAGATATTACTACCCTTGAGGACCTCCTTTTTAAATTCCTGCCTAACTCTGTAAACTCCTTTCAGAATGTCAAACTTTTCCCTTCCTATGTCATTGGTTCCAATGTGGACAATGACCTCCTGCTGGCCCCTCTTCCTCTTGAGAACATTCTGCACCCTCTGAGACATCCTTGATCCTGGCACCAGGGAAGCAATCATCATTCTGATTTTTCACTGCTGACCACAGAAACGTCTGTCTGTACCTCAGACTAGACAGTCCCCAAACACAATTCATCTCTTGGAACCCGACGTACCACCCATTGCATTAGAGCCAATTTCAATACCAGAAACTTGGCTGTCCGTGCTACATTCCTCTGAGAATCCATCACTCCCTACATTTTCCAAAACAGCACTTTTGTTTGAAATGGGGATAGCCACAGAAGACTCCTCCACTAACTGCTTAGTTCTCTTAGTTTTCCTGGAGTTAACCCATCTATGTGACTGTATCTGAGACTTTCCCCCCTCCTATGACTACCATCCATCACATCCTCATTGCCTCAAACTGTCTCCCCAACCAATCCATTTGATCGGATAGGATTCGCAACTAACGGCATTTATTACAGATATAATCCTCAGTAACATGTAAACTCTCCCTAAACTCCCACATCTGACAAGAAGAGCGTATCATTCTACTAAGGGCCATTTTTGCTTCTTGCAATCTACAGACCCAGAAAATAGCATTGTCTTATTCCTATTCAAAACACAACTCTGCTCCAGGTTAATTTATTCCTTATGGCTTATATTTTTAGGTTTAATCAAGAGACTTATCTCAATATAACATATAATCAAGAAAGAACCCATTCTACTGCAGACTTACTTTGAGGTCACACTTAAAATATCCACTTATCTGTTTCTGTGCTGCGACCTCTCCCAAACAGGTCCATCCAAGTTTAGTTGTGAATTTCAGTGTTTGTTAATTTTCCGAGATGCACTCCGATGTTCAGTGATACATGAATTCAAACAGCAAAGGCAGTAACTGTGCAGGCTCACTGCTGTGTCAGTTAGCAATATGGGTTTCTTTCTTTCTTTCTCTCTCTCCTGCACTGACCTCACCATGTGCTTCCTTTGTCTGTTCCTCTCTGTTTTAAAAGTGCTGTTGTTTTGACTTTTTTTTCTCCAAAGATCCAAAACAATGCAACAGCATATAAAACAGTCATTGCTGCTCCTGGAACTCGAGGAAATCACCTCCAACCCCGAAAATACCTCAAAAAAGGAGCAGCCTGTTACAGCCAGAAACTTTGCCCATCCTCCATCTTGGATTACCTAGAATCCTTACCCTTGTCTATCATGCATTTATATAGCACTGTTCATAATTGGCAGAACCACAAAACATTTTATCGCTACAATGCACATTGAAGAACAGTTAAGATGCCCACTTAACTGATTAGTTGCCAGCCAGAAAAGCAGAGACAAAAAAAAAAATCCAAATAAAGTGTTTGGGAAGTTTACCTCTATATTATCTGCATTTTGGGGTTTCCCAAACCTTGTACCCCCATTTACACCGTGTCTCCATAACCGTGGGCTCCAAAATCTCCATTTAAATTTATGTATAGGATAGTAAAGGAACTGCATAATAATGTTTAATACATGTGGAAGAAATGAAAAAGGAAGACAGCAGAATTCACAAACCAAAGCAGACTGCATTAAATAGTAATGGAATAGCCATTAATATTGATCAACCGACCAAACAATAAAGTTGATCCATATTAAAATGAAATGTCAAAAACGAAAATAAATAAATCATTTCATTTTGCCAAGCTCCAGGACCCTTTCTTTTACAGCATCTAATCTTGCTGTGAATTAGAGATGGAAGGAGTTCTTACCTTCTCCTTTTCACCTAAAAGCACTGCAGAGATCCGACAATCTTCACATTTCTTTGTATGGCAGCACTATTGGTATGCAGGGTGGAATACAGAATATTACAAGTGAAAACCTAATGCTGTCATGCCCTGTTAACTTGTACATCAGAATGCCAAGTAACATTTATGCCACCAGTATCAGGAAATTAGTATCTCAATCAAGAATCTAATGAGTGCCCTTTGATATTCAATTGTGGTAATATCCACAAATTGGTCATCCAAAGGCCTAGGCTAATGCTCTGAAGGAATAAATTCAAATCCCTTTACTGCAATTGCAGGAATCAAAATCCAATTTATACAATGAGAATTTAAAAGTGATCAGAATGGTGAACTCAAACCATTTTCATAGAAACATCATTTGATTCACTACTGTCCAGTAGGGAAGAAAATTGGCAGTTCTTACCGGTCTGGCCTACATGTGACTCCAGAATCACAGGTAAATGGTCTAGCAAGCCACTCAGTTGTATCAAATCACTGTTTAATAGTCTAAAATAGGATAAATCACCTGGCATCAGCCTAGGCACTAGAAATGACAATGGCAAACACAATCACGGACAAAGGAAATGCTGGAGATATTCAACAGATCCGGCAGCATTGGTCCAGAGTAAAACAGAGTTAGCTTTTTGAGTGATCTTTCATCAGAACTGAAAGCAGCTGGGAAAGAGTGGCATTTATACTGATGATGGGAGAGTGGGTTTGACAGGAGTGGAGGTCTCCTCTATATTGAGGAGACCGGACACCTTCACGCAGAGCATTTCAGAGAACATCTCCAAGACACCTGCACCAATCAACCACACCATCCTGTGGCTGAATATTTCAATTCCCTCTTCCACTGTGCAGAGGACATGCAGGTTCTGGGCCTCCTCCATCACCACTCCCTCTTCCTGGAGGAAGAACGCTTCATCTTCTGCCTTGGAACACTTCAAACCCATGGCATCAATGTGGACTTCACCAGTTTCCTCATTTCTCCTCCCCCTACCTTACCCCAGTTCCAACCTTCCAGCTCAGCAACATCCTCATGACCAGTCCCACCTGTCAATCTTCCTTTCCACCTATCCGCTCCACCCCTCCTCTCTGACCTATCACCTTCACCCCCACTTCTATCCACCTATTGCATTCTCAGCTACCTTTACGCCAGCCCCACCCCATAAGTGGGGTCTATGGGGGGTTGTGAATAGAATCCACAGAGATGGTGCCAAGAGAGAGGGAGAAAAAAAAATGAGAGACAAACAAAGGAGTTGCTGATGATGATTAAAGAGGGAGATAATGGTGAGTAGGGTGCCAAATCAAAGTCACCCTACCTTACTCACCACTATCTCCCTTTTGAATCATCAACTGCAATCCCTTTATTTGTCTCTCCTTCTTTTCTTCCTCTCCCTTTCATAATGTTAAATTGTTTTTTGCTCTCCATAGATGCGGTCAGACCTGCTGGGTTTCTCTAGCACTTTCTGTTTTTATTTCAGATTTCCAGCATCCGCAGTTCTTTGTCTTATTTTATCGACAAATACAACCTGCTGTCCCTGCAAGATCCTTGGTACTCACTAATATTTGGAGATTTATGCCAAATTTGGGAAAGATGTCATTGAGATTGGTCAAGCAATAGTCTGATATTGTTATACTCACTGAGTCTAATATCATAATCAATGGCCTGCATACGTCCATTACTATCGCTGAGGATGTACATTCCGTCAGCAGTACAGCCTCACCTGAGCATACTCTGTATGCACTATGTATCGTCAGGAGGGATTGATTGATTGATTTTATGTAAAACACTCATACCGGATGTCATGAAATGTCATGGAATCATGGAATCAAACTTGAGGAATGATCCTGCTGATTGCTAGCCTCTTTGGTGATGAATCAGTATTCCTCCACGTTGAACACCACTTAAAAAAACACATTCAGGGTGGCAAGGGCTCAGAATATACTCCAGGTGGGGGGACCTCAATGTTTATCATCAACAGTGGCTCTGTCTCTCCATTATTAACCGACCTGGCCAGTGTCTAAAGGATGTAGCTACTCAACTAATCTAAATCTATATCAAGTGGTGAGGGAATCAACAAGAGGAGTAAGAAACATACTTGACGTCATCCTCACCAATGTAAATATTACAGAAGTTTCTGCCATGTCCATAGTGAGAGGAGTGCGTACTGCTTAGACCTTGTTTGTGGATGCAAAGTTACATCTTCACAACAGGGATACCCTCCTTCATATTGTATGGCACTACTGCCATGCTGAATGGGATAGATTTTTGAACTTGTCCGGCAACTCAGGTTGGGTATACAGCAGCTGCGGAATTATATTCTTCATGATCTGTAACCTCATGATGCAGCCTATCTCCCACCCTGCCATTGCCATCAAGCCAGGAGTTCAACCCCAATCCAATTAAGAGCTCAGGAGATCTTGCTAGGAGTAGCACCAGAGACACTTAAAATTGACGTATTACCCTGGTGAACCAACAAAATAAAACTACTTGATAGTCAAACAGGATAAGCAGCATGTGATGGAAAGAGTTAAGCAATTCCACAATCCATGGTTTAGAAAGTTAAAAATCACAGAACACCAAGTTATAGTCCAACAGGTTTAATTGGAAGCACTAGCTTTCGGAGCACCGCTCCTTCAGGAGGTGGTTGTGGTTTAATCGGAAGCTAGTACTTCCAATTAAACTGTTGGACTATAACCTGGTGTTGTGTGATTTTTAACTTTGTACACCCCAGTCCAACATCGGCATCTCCAATCCATGGTTTAGGTCTGTGTTCTGAAGTCCAGCCACTAGCATCTACCTGGCAATATGGAAAATTGCTCAGATATGCCCTGTCCACAAAAGGCTGGAGAAAACTAATCCAGCTAATTGCTGCCAGATCAGTCTATTCTCCATCATCAATAAATGTAAAGCGTGACTGGCAGTTTTATCAACGTTACTCAATAATAATCTGCTTACTGACACTCCATTTGGATTCTACAAGAGTCACTTGGCTTCTGACTTTATTATAGTATTCATCCAAACATGAACAGAAGAGCTGCATGTGAGGTTGGATTGACTTCCTTTGACGTCAAGGCAACATTTGTTCGAACATGACATCTATAAGTTCTAGCATGACTAAAGTCAATGGAAATCAAGGAGAAAACTCTCCACTGTTTGGATATCTAACACAAAATAAGATGGGGGATGTTGATTTTATTTTTCTTTATTTATTAATGGGATGTGTGCACCATTGGCTTGGCCAGCATTTATTGTCAATTGCTAATTGTCGAGTGGGCAGCTAAAGGTCAGAGAGACATTATAGTAGGTGTTGAATCAGAGGTAGGCAAGACCAAGTAAAGTTGCCAGATTTACTTCCCTAAAGGATATTAGTAAACAAGATGGATTTTTTTGACAATCACAAGTGGTCCCCATTACACAAGCTTCTTTTTTACCTCCCAGATTATTATTGAGTTCAAAGTTCACCATCTGCCAAGACAAGATTCAAACCCAGGTCCTGGGATCACTAGCCTAGGATTCTGGATTACTAGTTCAGTGGCATTACCAGGTGGGGTAGTTTCTATAGAATCCCTACAGTGTGGAAACAGACCATTTGGACCACCAAGTCCACACTGACACTCTGAAGAGTATCCCACCCACACCCATTACTCCTACCCTATAGCTCTACATTTCCCTGACTAATGCACCTAGCCTACACATCCCTGAACACTATGGGCAATTTAGCATGGCCAATTCACCTAACCTGCAAATTTTGAACTGTGGGAAGAAACCAGAGCACCCAGAGGAAACCCACACAGGCTGGAATCGAAGCTGGGTCCTGCCACTGTGAGGCAGCAGTGCTCACCACTGAGCCACCTTCCCAAAATCAATCATCTTAGCCTCAGGATATCACTTCAGGAATTCTTTAGGTTAGGGGTCAAGGACCAACCATCTTCAACTGTTTCATCATTGACTTTTCCTTCATCATAAGGCCAGAGGTAGGGAATGCTTGTTGCTAATCACACAATGTTCAACACCATTCACAGCTCCACTATTACTCAAACAGTCCTTGTACATATACAGCAAGACCCAAACCAAGTCCCGACTTGGGCTGGTAAGTGGTAAATAACTTTCACAAGACACAGTATTGACAGGCACAACAAGAAAGAATCAAATTAATGCCCTTTTCCAAGAACTGAATTTGCAACTATCAACATCCCAAAGAGTTTCCTAAGCAGAAACTAACCCTGACTAGCCATGTAAATATTATCGATACAAATGCACGTCAGAGGCTAGGAATTCTGAGTGAAGTAACTCATCTCCTGACTCCTCCAAATCTGTGTACCATCTGCAGTGTAAATGTCAATATTGTGATTCAATACTATCCACTTACCACTTAGCTCCAATAACAATCACAAAGCTTGACACTGTCCGAGACCAACCTTCCATCAACCAACTCCTATATTCAGTCCCCACCATTAATTCATAGCAGTGTGTACCATTTTGAAGATGAACTGCAACAACTTACCATGGGTCCTTTGACCGCGCCTTCCAACCCATGACCTCTACCATACAGAAGGACATGGAGTAAATGCATAGAACATCACTATTCAGCTTTGTCAAAGGGTCAGTTAGACTCAAAACGTCAGCTCTTTTCTCTCCTTACAGATGCTGCCAGACCTGCTGAGAATTTCCAGCATTTTCTCTTTTGCTGATCACTATTCAAAGATGCCCTCTAAGCTGTAGGCCACCTTGACTTGGAGCTATATCGCAGTTCCTGTACTATCGCTGATTCTAAATCCTGGAACTTCCTCTCACAGCTCTGTGGACATACCTAACTCCCACAGATTCCAAAAGTCCCAGAAGACATTTCATATCTCAGCAGAAATTAGTAATGAGTCACAAGTATTGGTCTGGACATCAATACTGACTCCTTATGATCAAACCCAAAATAAAACTGAATTACTGTTTTAGATCACTAATCTTTCATCACTGCAGCTCATCACTTTCTCTGCAAAAGCAACTATGATTGGCAATAAATTCTGGTCTCATCAGTGATGACATCATCTAATGAATTATTTTTTTAAAAATCTGTAGTTATACAAATCAAGACAGAGAATAGGAAATCTGCAGTTTATCTCCTGATTCCTGAAATCTTGTTCATTATCCTTTAGCTTAGGGATGAAGAGATCAAAAGGTATGGGGAGAGAGCAGGAAGAGTTTATTGAATTAGATGAGTAGCCATAATCGTACTAAATGGAATAGCAGGCCCTCAAAGGGCTGAATGGCCTACTTCTGTTTCTATTTTCTATGTTTCTATCATCTACAAGGCACAAATCAAGAGCATGCTAGAATAGTCTTCATTTACTTGAATGAGTACAGATCTAGAAAACTCAGGAAACTCAAGACTATTCAGCAGAATGCAGTTCACCTGAGTGCCATCCAATCCAACATACTAAACCTCTACTTCCCACATCAGCAGCACACAGGGCTGGTGTCTGCAATATACAAGATGCACTGCAGCAGCTCCCCGAGGCTCCTTCAATATCTGCAAACTTGATACCTAGAAGAACAAGGGCAGCAAATGCATGGGAATAACACCCACAGGTTTGCCTGCTCATCATAAATCATCATGACTCAGAACTATGTCAACATTCCTTCATAGTCAGTGGGTCAAAATCCAAGAATTCTCTCTCCCAATATCTCTGGGGGTGGATTGACTCTCTTCGTGAAAACTGGTGGAAGCAGAGTTTTTGAGAATTTTTAAGATGGTGGCAGACACCAGCTTAAAACTTTTCTCAATGAGCAACGGGAACAAAGGTTATTTAAAGTTGGCAGGAGTATGGATTTGAGGTCAAAATCAGATCAGCCATGACATAATTAAACTACAGAGCTGATTTGAGGACTCAAATGGCCTTGAAGACATCAATTCTGATGTATAAACAAGCAAAACCTGTGAATGAGACATGTCGATGCAACTCATCTTTTATACTTCAAAATGAAACTTCAGTGTGACTGATATGTCCATTCTGAGGTATTTTTTTTTTTAACTGGTTTTACTCTGTGGGTAGGTATCAAGGAAACCAGCAGCAGACAGGAATAATGGAAGTGCTGTAATTTTAGAGTCACTCCTGCAATGTTCCCACCAAAAAGTTAAAATTTACCCAAGTGGTTGCTAAGCCAGTTTCTGATTTAGGCAGCACTGACATGCAGTGTATATCTCAAAATGAGATTTATGAAGCTTGGTGATGTTTGTTTTTGTGGGTATATGAAATTTAGCCATTTTATAAGCTGGAACTATATGATTTGTGAGTCCAAAGAGAAAATAAAAGGAGTATGCTTTCTTCCAGCTTATGCTGGTGTCAGTGAAGTGAATCATCACACACAGCTCAGTCAGATGGAGATGGCAATACTTCTGCCAATGCGAAGAGGCAGAAACAGATATGAAAAATGAAAGATGAGGAGCGAGATAGCTTTGTTTCATTAATTCCATAAAGTGAGCAATAGGAGTGGGTTCACTTTGCAGTAATGTGGTTTGTAATAGTACATTGTACCAAACATATAGGCTACTGATATTACCCATTTAAACTAAACAGAAGCAGATGCCAGCAACATTTTGCGCCAAGAGTAGTGATCAGGATTTATATTCAATGAGAGCACAAATATCATAAATTGGACCTATTATTATTTGTTGACTGAAAAATATCCACAGAAAGAAAAGGAAGCCTCAGGATATTTATAAGCCACAATCTGTGCAATAAAATATAGAATCACTGACGAGAATTAAAATGAAATGAAGTCAAACCTGCTGCCATCTTCCTCTTGAGAAGGTCCCAGTGAGTCAGTTTGTGATAAATATTCAACATTCTAACGTTGAAGTGCTGTGTTTGCTTGTTATACAAACATGAAATGTTGTTTGTAATTCCAGGTGCTACCAGTGCCATTTTGTTGGTAAAATGGCACCTATGGGTGCCTACTGACACTGCTGACAGGCAAGGATATGAAAACATGTGTAGAGAGCTGGTAGTATGCAGAGGTAACAGCTCATTGCAGCAATTAAGATGCAAGGTTAGTTAGGTGCCATTGCTGCCATTTTTAAGAACAATGCTCCATCAAACAGTTCATAATTTTGCCACCAAGATGTATTTTTGCTGACATGGCAATGCTCATGTTATCACTCATAACATAAAACATGGATATGAATATTGTCATTGAAGAATCAAGCAGATATTTATTACAGCCTCCACATATAAAAATTATATTCCTTAGAAGTTGGAGCTATTATTTTACAACAGAGGAGCGTGTTTCCAGTAGAGTGCTATGATTCAATGATCCAAAGGAAGATAGAATATGAGACTTTTTTTTACCCTCAGGTCAAACTTTCTGGCACAGTGATGATACCACGGGCCATTCCTCTGTGAGGGATACCGACATACTGATCATGGGGCATAATGCACACTCTGTCAAAATATTACATAGTAAAGCAGGATGGAACTCCATGACCTGTTTGTAAAGAACAATTTAATTGCTAATTGATTATCCTGACTCTTATTGCAGTTGTAGTTCTTTATATTTGCTAACATACAAAGGAAGAAGTGAGGCATACATTGTCAGAATTTGGCCTGATTTCAAGGATTCTGTTTGAATATCTTGCTCCCAGTTATGGGTACAATTGTTTGCATCCCCCTTGGTTCTGTATACAATGTGACAGGGAGAATGAGCAGAGGTGACACAGAATAGGACAGAAAGAGGTAGGAAAATTCGGGGAAAGAGGCAATTGTTGTAAGCTTGTTTAGTCTAGCTAGGAGAGATTCCCAGGCCTTGGGATATGCTTTTACAATACCTAGTTAATTACATTTCCCAGAAATATATAAAACTTTACAGAGTGTGACTAACTCGGGGGATGAAGCCATAATATTTTCCTTCCAGGTCTCTCATGTGTACTGTTACATCATCATAATAGGAGATGCTATTCCGACTATCCTAGACATGAACCTTTTCAAAACCTTATGCTACAGGAATATATACAAATGAGCCTCAGCAGGAAACAATATTTACCCAATGGGTTCAGGAAGAAATTCTTCTAGCTGAATCACAGCAAGGAACACTGTTTCATGTTTTATTTATTCACTCATAGGATGTTTGCATCACTGGCTGGGCCATCACTTATTGCCCATCCCTAGTTGCCCTTGAGAAGATGGTAGTGAGTTGCTTTCTTGAACTGCTGCAATCTGCTTTGCGTAGGTACAGCCGCAATGTTATTAAGGAGGGAGTTCCAGGATTTTGACCCAAGATTCACAGAATGGCGGTATATATCCAAGTTTGGTTAGTGAGTGGCTTTGAGTGAACTTGCAGGAGCTTGAGGGGAGACTCTGGGGGTGGCACAGTGGCTCAGTGGTTAGCACTGCTGCCTCACAGTGCCAGGGACCCGGGTTCAATTCCCCCCTTGGGCAACTGTTTGTGTGGAGTTTGCACATTCAACTTGCGTCTGCATGGATTTCCTTCGGGTGCTCTGGTTTCCTCCCACAGTCCAAAGATGTGCAGGTTAATTGAATTGGCCATGCTAAATTGCCCATAGTGTAGGTGGATTAGTCAGGGGTAACTGTAGGGGAGTAGGTCTGGGTGGGTTACTCTTTGGAGGGTCAGTGTGGACTTGTTGGGCTGACGGGCCTGTTTCCACACTGTAGGGAATCTGATCTAATCTAACCTATCTGCTGCCCTTAGCTTCTGTGATGCAAGTGGTCCTGAGTCATATCTTTACTTCACTAAGGTTATCCTGTCTGAAATCTGTCAGCTGCTATATCTACAAATCAGTTAGAGTTGATACCAGGAAAAAGTGAAGACTGCAGATGCTGGAGATCAGAGTTGAGTGTGTGGTGCTGGAAAAGCACAGCAGGTCAGGCAGGTTCCAAGAAGCAGGAGAATTGACGCTTCGGGCATGACTCATGAGAGGAATGAGTCATCAGAATTAGTGTTGATACCAGCATTGCCAGCAGCTGTGAAGGTCCTCATGGTCACGATCCTCTAGGCGTTTGGTTCTTTCAAGATTGGTGCAGGCAACATTTGTAACTTCTTGCAATTTACCAAAAGAGGCACTCAGGAGGTCAATGTAAGTGAATCTGTATTTCACAACAGGTAAATACATCTCCTTCTCCTGTCCAAAAGCAAAGCAACAAACTCTTGCTTTTGTGAGGATTGCATGCTTCCCAGAGTTCAGGGTATCATTAGTTATATGCACATGACTCTTCACCACCTGCCAATCCTTATATATAGTGCAACTGTAAGCGATTCAGCTCCCTCAATATCTGGCTGAAATGCACACCTAAACAGCTCATCACAAAGGTCAAAACCAGGCATTCTGCGAGCATTTATGATTCTGCTTTTCTGCAGTTGAGAAACCAGGTCAACCAGTGGACTGAGAAACAAAGGTAATCCTTTGAGAAAACTGCATGATATCTCAGTGGTTAGCACTGCTTCCTAACAGCGCCAGGGACCCAAGTTTGATTCCAGCCTCGGGCGACTGTGTGTGGATGCTGTGATTCTGTTCGCCGAGCTGGAAGTTTTTGTTGCAAACGTTTCGTCCCCTGTCTAGGTGACATCCTCAGTGCTTGGGAGCCTCCTGTGAAGCGCTTCTGTGGTGTTTCCTCCGGCATTTATAGTGGCCTGTCCCTGCCGCTTCCGGTTGTCAGTTTCAGCTGTCCGCTCTAGTGGCCGGTATATTGGGTCCAGGTCTATGTGTTTGTTGATGGAGTTTGTGGATGAGTGCCATGCTTCTAGGGATTCCCTGGCTGTTCTTTGTTTGGCTTGCCCTATAATGGTAGTGTTGTCCCAGTCAAATTCATGTTGCCTGTCGTCTGCTTGTGTGGCTACTAGGGATAGCTGGTCGTGTCGTTTTGTGGCTCGTTGATGTTCGTGAATGCCGATCGTTAGCTGTTTTCCTGTTTGTCCTATATAGTGTTTTGTGCAGTCCTTGCATGGGATTTTGTACACTACGTTAGTTTTGCTCATGCTGGGTATCGGGTCCTTCGTTCTGATGAGTTGTTGTCTGAGTGTGGCTGAAGGACCCGATACCCAGCATAAGCAAAAGTAATGTAGTGTACCAAATCCCATGCAAGGACTGCACAAAACACTACATTGGACAAACAGGAAGACAGCTAACGATTCGCATCCATGAACATCAACTAGCCACGAAACGCCACGATCAGCTATCCTTAGTAGCCACACACGCAGATGACAAGCAACATGAATTTGACTGGGACAACAGTACCATTCTAGGGCAAGCGAAACAAAGAACAGCCAGGGAATTCCTAGAAGCTTGGCACTCATCCACAAACTCCATCAACAAACACATCGACCTGGACTCAATATACCGGCCACTACAGCGGACAGCTGAAACTGACAACCGGAAGCGGCAGGGACAGGCCACTATAAATGCTGGAGGAAACACCACAGAAGCGCTTCACTGGAGGCTCCCAAGCACTGAGGATGTCACCTAGACAGGGGAAGAAACGTTTGCAACAAAAACTTCCAGCTCGGCGAACAGAACCACAGCAACAAGCACCCGAGCTACAAATCTTCTCACAAACTTTGGACTGTGTGTGGAGTTTGCACATTCTCGAGTGCCTGCGTGTGTTTCCTCCAGGTGCTCCGGTTTCCTCCCACAATCCAAAGATGTGCAGGCCAGGTGAATTGGCCATGCTAAAATTGCCCATAGTGTTCAGAGATGTGTAGGTTAGGTGCATTGGTAAGGGCTAAATGTAGGATAACAGGGTAGGGGAATGGTTCTGGGTGGGTTACTCTTCGAAGAGTTGGTGTGGGCTTGTTGAGCCGAAGGGCCTGTTTCTACACTGTAGGGATTCTATGAAAATTCTATTCTATGAATATGCCTCATGACACTGGCATGTAGACATGTGGCCAACAAGTATGAAACAAAAGTTATGATGCCACAACATATGATAGCCCAGATCATTGTAATTTTAAACAATGTTTCTGCTTCCCTTGTGGCTGTAGAGAGCCTACAGGACTTGACATAAAGTTGCCCGATATGAAACCTCACTCTTATGAAGGTGTGACATTTATCATTTTATATATGAGGAGGAAGGGAATGACGAAAAGGACGAGTAAGAAAGAGAGGATGAGTTGAACGAAGGGAGGGATGTGACGAAGGAAAGAAGCAGGCAAACAGCTCAGATCTTTTCTGACCGGGTAGTGAAGCTGATCAGGTGTCTCAGAATGAGCAACAATGTTTGTTTCTCTGGCTTTACTGTCTTCTGATCTTCCAATTCTTGATACTTCACCGCTATCTGAACAGGCTGCAGTTTATGGACATCTGAATAGATACAGGCACATGGCTAAGAGATGTTGAGAGGAGGAAAAAGAAAGCATTCTTTCAGCATCTGTGGGTTGTAAATCTGATGAGATTATGGGATGAATGGCAAGTGAGCTGAGAGTAAGAGGATTGGGGTTGAGTACATTGTGATCATCAATGGTTCTGGCTCCAACACTAGATACACACTCAGTCATGGTGATGTCAGTCATTGACAAAGCACCCTCTCTTAAGGACGTATAGCTATACTTGTCCTCTGCCAGTTATACGACCTCATCTATGAGAGGGGGATTGAGGTACATTAGATGTGGGTGATGTGTCTATTGGTTGTAGTATGTCCAAGCTGTGAAATATGGTTCAGAGACTTGCTGAATCTGCTAGGGTGAGATGAAGCTCTGAATTTTTTTATAAGAGTGACAATTAATAAAGACAGCTATCAAGCAATAGGTGAACTTTTGGTGCAGTTGATAGAATGTGGTATTTGATCGTACATTCATTCGTTTGACTACTTGTGTGATATTTCCGAACTCCAGTAGCTTATTCAGGTCGTCAGGGCTAAAATCCTGGAATGGACTCACATGTCTATCTAGTTCTAAATCCTTTACTTAACCACATGCTCCAACCAGATTGATCCCACACAAGAACAACAAGTTGGCAGGTTTTAAGAATTGCAGACTGGCTTGTACTCATTCCATCTGTGAGAATTTTGAGTCTCTTATTCACTAACATGCTTAGCACTGTCCATACATTACAATGGTTTAAATGAGTAGGCAGTATAATGTTTGCATGATGTCCCCATCAGGAGCAATGGACATGGGCTCTGAAGATACATTGGAGAAGTTAGAACTCATTTTCATAGTGAAAAGAAAGTTGCTTGGAGATTTTGAGTTATACAAACGCATGGACAGTCTGGACAAAGTCAATAGGGAGAAGATGTCTCTGCTCATGGAGCAGAACGTAGAAGTCACAGATTGAAGGTAATTGGCAAAAGAAGCAAGAGTGACAAGAGGAGAAACTTCTTCGCACAGGAACTGGTTAAGAGCTGGAATGCATTGGCTGACAGCATGACAAAGGCAGGTATAAGTGAAGCAGTCAAAAGGAAATTAAACTGTCATTTGAATGTTCAAGGTTAATGGGAAAAGGCAGGAGAATAGCTGTAGGTGAGATGATCATTTGAAGAGCCACTGCAGACACAAAGAACTGAATGGACTCCCTCTATAACAATTCTGCAATTCTGAGTTAATTGTACATCACAACTCCCAAGCCCATTTTCAGGATTTACCGAATTTCAAGGCTAACTTTGCAGTAAGGTTCAATGTGTTGTTTACTCTTTTTGAGTACAAGATAGTTTCCCATCATTGGAAACTCGGTGTTTTAATAAATTTATGTTTAATTTATTTTTCTGTTTTATTGTGAACTCCATCACCAGAGCAGCTTGATGCCTTCTTGAATCTATCATTTATCAAATTGCTCTATTTAAACTGAATAAGTTACAATTTGATAGCTTGTCCCAGACAGGAGATTCATAAACAAAACTAAAGCACATGGGATTGCAAATGACTTAATAAGCAGAAAATAGAGTATAGCAATAAATGGATCATTCTCGGGCAGGCAGGCTGTGACCAGTGGAATATCACAAGGATCAATACTTGGGGCCCTAGATGTCCCTCAAATAGAGTCAGAGTCGTAAAGCATGGAAACAGACCATTCAGTCCAATTCATCCATGCCGACCAAGTTTCCCAAATACTCTCATTTGCCTGCATTTGGCCCATATTCCTCAAAACCTTTCCTATTCATGTACCTATCCAAATGTCTTTTAAATGTTCTAATGTACCTGCATCTACTGTTCCCTCTGGCAGTTAATTCCACATATGAACCCTGGTCTGTCTGAAAAAGTTGCTCCTCAGGTGTCTTTTAAATTATTTACTTAACTATGTGATCTGCCTGTATTGCTCGCAAGACAAAGCTTTTCAGTGTGCTTTGGTACACTTGACAATAAATTCAATTCAATTCATCTGTATGCAGTACTCCAAATGTGGCCTCACCAACTGCAATATGACATCTCAAAGCCAATACTCAATGGCCTGAGCAATGAAGGCAAGTGTGCCAAACACCTTCTTTGCCACCCTGTCTACTTGAGATACAACTGTCAAAAAACTATGTAACTGAACACCTGAGTTTCTTTGTTCGGCAGCACTCCCCAGGACCTTGCCATTAACCATATAAGTCCTGCCCTTGTTCATCTTACAAAAATGCAGCACCCTGTATTTATCCAAATTAAACTCCATCTGCCATACACTGGCCCAATTGATTGGCCCGTTTGATATCTAATATAATCTTCCTCACTGTCCACAACCCCAGCAATTTTGGTATTATCAACCATCCTACTAACCACGCTTCCTAAATTCTCATCCAAGTTGTTTATATAAATGACAAACAGCAGTGGACCAGCACCAGTCTCTGTGGAACAGCTCTGGTCAAAAAACAACCTTCCACCACTTCCTTCTGTCTCCTAACTTCAAGCCAATTTCGTCGAATTGGCAAGCACTCCATGAATCCTATATGTTCTAACATTACTAACCAGTCTGCCAAGAGGAACCTTATCAAAGGCTTTACTAAAGTCCACATAGACAATGTCTACTGCTCTATCCTCTTTGTCATATTCTCAAGAAACTCAATCAAGCTTGTGAGATATGATTTCCCATGCATCAGGCCATTCTGAGTATCCCTAATCATTCCTTGCCTCTCCAAATGTATGTGAAACCTATCTTTCACAATCCCCTCCAACAACTTATCCACAACTGATGATGGGCTCACAGGTCTATAGTTCCCATGCAGCCTTTAGAAATCAATAATTTGGAGGTGCGGATCAATTATAACAATCCCAAGTTTGCAGATGATACAAAACTTGATGAGAATGTGAGGGATGATGTAAAGAGACAGGTTGACTGAGTGGACAAGTATATGCCAGATGGGATATAATATGAATAAATATCAAGGTATCTATTTTGGTAGGATGAATGATTGTGCAAAGTATTGAATACTTTTGAAGTTCAAAGGAACCTAGCAATCCTTATTCCCAAGAAACCAAGAGTTAGCGTGCAGGTACAGTAAGCAATTTGGAGGCAAACAGCATGCTAGCCTCTTTTGCAGGAGAATTTGAGTACAACAACAAAGTCAGAGAGTGACACAGCACAGAAGATACCCTTCAGCCCATCGAGTCTGCACAAACCTAACTATACTCCCCCACTTCCCATCGCGTGGCCCACAGCCTTGAATGTTATGATGTTTAAAGTGCTCATCTATATATTTTATAAACATTGGAAAGTCCCCCACCTCTACTAACCTCCCAGGCAGTGCAATCCAGATTTCGTCAAATGTTGGATGACACCAGGTTATAGTCCAACAGGTTTATTTGAAGTCACAAGCTTTCGGAGCATTGCCCCTTCATTAAGTGAAGTGAGAGAGAAGCACAAAGGCACAAAATTCATAGGCAGTGAGATCAATGGGCAGAGAGATCAAAAGACATTACAAATGGTATGAGTGGACTGTTGAATAATAGGTCCCTGCAGGTGATCAAAAAGGTCAAACAGTGTGAGTAAAATGTCAACAGCTGAAGAACAAGTGAAGGGATGACCTCCAAGCCGATTAAATGAGGCAGAGAGATAATTACAAAAAATTAAAAATAAGGTGGTGCGGAAGATAAACCAAATGATTGGAATAACATGATAGGTATAAGATTCACATGCTGAGGATCTAACCTCAGTAATAAGTAATCCAAAACTGTACAAACTAATTAAGGTAGAAAGATCATAACAATTTTTCAAGGTGATTGTGTCAAAACAAGACAGTAAAGAAGATTTTTACAGATACAGAACTAATTTTTGTGTTTTGTAACTATCTCTCTGCCTCATTTAATCAGATTATAGGTCATCCCTCTGCCTTCTTTTTAGCTGCTGACACTTTACTCACACTGCCTGACACTCTTGATCACCTGCAGAGATCTATTATTTGACCTGTCGACACTACACTCACACCATGTGTATGATCTTTTGATCTCTCTGTCCATTAATCTCTCTGTCTATAAATTCTGTGACTGTGCACTTCTCTCTCAGTTCACCTGATAAGGGGCAATCCTCTAAAAGCTTGTGATTCCAAATCAACCTATTGGACTATAACCTGATGTCGTCTGACTTCTGACCTTCTCTACCCCAATCCAACACTGGTCCCTCCACACCATTCTAGATTTCCACCACACTATTTTCTTCAATTCCTTTCTAAATGTCTTATCCTTCACCTTAAAATTATACCCCCTCATTATTAACCTTTAAGCATATGGGGAACAGCTGCTTTCTATACTTTCTGCCCATGCATCTCATAATCTTATACATGTCAATCAGATACACCTTCAATGTCTCTGCTTCAAAGAAAACAACCCAAGCGTACTTACCATGTCGCCAAAAGCTAAGATGCTCAGTCCCAGGCAATATCTTGTGAAAGAAGTCTTTCTTTAATTTACAGAAGATCACCGAGACTGTGCTTGTAGAATGATGTGCAGTTTTGATAAGAAATGATACTCGGCATAAAGGGAGTGCAGTGCGACTGTCCATTGAGTAGTAGTTGGAAATACTGGACCTGTACTTACTAGAGTTAGCTGAATGAGGGGGAATCTCATAGAAACTTATAACATTCTTCAAGGAATAGACAGAGTCGATGCAGAAAGGAACCTTTCCTTGGTTATAGGGTCCAGAACAATGGGACACAGACACAGAATACAAAGCAATCCATTTAGGACCAAGATGAGGACAAGTTCCTTCACTCGGAGGACAGTGAAATTTGAAATTCATTACCTCTGACTGATGTGGATTAGAATTAGAATTCATTGTACAAATTCAAGACAATGATTGATGGATTCTTATGACGAATGGCATCAAGGGAGATGGAGATCACTCAGGAATATGGTACTGAGGTCGATGATCAGCCATGTTCTGTAAATGGAAGACCAGGTTCAAGGGCCTGAATGGCTGACTCCTAATCCTATCTTCATCTCAAATTTTCATTAAAAACTTTTTGTGTCATCTGGATGCAGCATCTGAGGAAAATCAATGAGGAAGGTCTGTGTCTGTGTCTGCAGCTAATTTCCCATCTGTTGATGTAAACAAACGGGGAAAAGAAAAGACAGACTGTATGAAGGACTTGTGATCCTCCATATCTACTTTTCCTTTTCTATGCTCAGGCAACTCAGCATGTCGATATTCCCACCTCCCTCTCTATGCTTGGAAAGATGGATTTGGTTCTAACCAGACATACAATTTTTTAAAAAGTCTGAAACTTATATTGCATCTAGTTAACAGCTCATGATGAATCACAAATGATGACCTGCTAATTAGATTAACACAGTTATATTGATTATCTGTAAGTACTGGGTGCCAACAATCAATGTGTTCTGTATAGAATGGTATTTTGAAACGTATGGCCTATTTAAAGTTTGCTTTATAACTCTGAGTTAGCTTCAAGTAGGCTTCTTCTAACTGGCAGCCATCCCAATTTAAGCTTACATCTTAGTGGGCGGCACGGTGGCACAGTGGTTAGCACTGCTGCCTCACAGCACCAGAGACCCGGGTTCAGTTCCCGCCTCAGGCGACTGACTGTGTGGAGTTTGCACGTTCTACCGTGTCTGTGTGGGTTTCCTCCGGGTGCTCCGGTTTCCTCCTACAGTCCAAAAATGTGCAGGTCAGGTGAATTGATTGCCCATAGTGTTAGATGCAGGGGTAAATGTAGGGGAATGGGTATGGGTGGGTGCGCTTCGGCAGGTCAGTGTGGACTTGTTGGGCCGAAGGGCCTGTTTCCACACTGTAAGTAATCTAATCTCGGCTTAAACCAAGCAGAACTCATTCTGAGTGGTGAAAACTGCCACCAACCTAACTGCACACTTAGCAACAATTGGCAAATATGAAATTTATTGAAAGGTTTTTTTCTCTCAACAATGAATACTCGAGAAACCAAGGGCTGAGGCCCTCCATGTTTAAAATCGGGCAGAAATCAAGAGTTCACAAATTGAAACATGTAGCTCAACATGTGACAGGGGAAAAAAATAAATAGCACTTCTGCAGCACTGTGGCTCAGTGGAGGTCGACATGGTGGCTCAGTGGTTAGCACTGCTGCCTTACAATACCAGAGACCCAGGTTCAATTCCTCCCTCAGGTGACTGTCTGTATGGAGCTTGCACACGCTCCCCATGTCTGTGTGGGTTTTCTCTATGTGCTCCAGTTTCCTCCCACAATCCAAAGATGTGCAGGTCAGTTGAATGGGCCATGCTAAATTGCCCATAGTGTTAGGTGCATTAGTCAGGGGTAAATATGCAGTATGGGAATGAGTCTGGGTGGGTTACTCATCAGAGGGTTGGTGTGGACTTGTTGGGCCAAGGGGCCTTTTACCATACTGTAGGAAATCTAATCTAATCAATCCATAAAAGATCACGAACAGAATCTTGGAGCCTGTTTAGCAAGATGCAGGAAAAAGCCATTTTTTTCTTTAGATCTGGGGTTCAGTCCAAAGCTATTAGGATCATTAGTTGGATCAGTTTGGTCAATTTAATATTGCAGTCCATTATCTGTAACATCACGTAAATATAAGCACAGTGTTAGGTATTTCTGCAGTCAAACCAGGAACACAGCTCAACTTTGATTTGCTGCATTGGTTCAGACAGTCTCTATTGAGAGCCCAGGCTGGAGTTTTCAAATTCCTGTTCCTCTTTGATGCAGTCTTTCTCACCATTTTGAACTTTGGGAACAATAGCCACTGAAATCAGAAGTTGAAATATGAAGTAAACCATCATCTACTAGTTTGAACGGATAGATCTGCAGATGCTGTAATTCAGAAATAAAAACAGAAATTGCTGGAAAAGCTCAGCAGTCTGACATCGCCTGTGAAGAGACATCAAAGTTAACATTTCAGGTGAAGTGACCTTTCCTGAGAACTGATGGTTGCTCGGAAAATGTTGATTTACATACAGAAGATAGGATGGGAAGGAGATGGTAAGGATTAAACAATAGTTAGGGATGGAACCCAAAGAGAGAGAACAGTTGGACAGACAAAGGAGGTAAAAACAATGACTGCAGATGGTGGAAACCAGATTCTGGATCAGTGGATAATGCCTTCATTACAAAGGAGTGGATAATGGTTTGGCTGGGAGGTTGAGTAGCCATTATTTGAGACTGTTATTGGCTAACAATGGGTTGGGTGTAACAGCAGACTATGAGATAACAAGTTCTGGTGTGCGGGGATTGGGGTAAAGACACGGGAGGGCTCAAGCCCTAAAGTTGTTGAAATCAATATTGAGTCCAGAAGGCTGCAGAAAATGAGGTGATGTTCTTCCGGCTTGCACTGAGCAAAGCTGGAGCACTACAGCAAGACTGAGACAGAGATGTGGCCAGGGAACTGGGTGGTGTGTTAAAGTAGCAAGCAATTGGAAGCTCTATTAATTTATTTCTTTTGATATTTACATTTGGCTGTGGGTTCATGAAAGGCTATCACGGTCAAGTACAATTTTCCAATGATCATTAACTCCAAACTTGATGGGTTTACAGGGCAGAAGATAAGACTTAAAGAAAATGCTGGCTGTACTCAGCGGGTCTAAAAGCAACTGTGCAAAGGGAAGCAGAGTTAATATTTCAAATTGACAACCTTTCATTGCAGACCTGAATTGTTATGTTTCTTTCTCATAGATGCTGTCAGACCTGCTGAATATTGCCAGCATAAAAGATTTTCAAGTCCAGCATCAACAGTAATTTGTTCATGCATTAAATTCAACAAATTATTTCAAAGGCACCCAGCTAAGCAAATCACAGATTTGGCATATCAGTTTTTCTCTGTAAAGAAGTTAAGAATGACACTCCTTTTTCATATTGAGGGAGCACTGCATCGTTGAAGGTGAGACATTAAACCAAAGTCCCATTTACTTTCTTAAGGGACATCGTAGAAAAATCTACTGAATAAGAAATTCCCCTTGGCTGATCATAATCCAAACTTACATCTGACAGTCACCTCACTCTTGGTCATTTAGTACACCCTGTCTTGACAGAGATAGCCCATGCCAAATACTTGCTGAGTCCTGAACATAGCCCAGAGCAGAGGTTAGGCATCCAGAAATCACCATCCAGGGCTCCACAATCCCATCCTGGAAAGTTAGGAGCATATTTTGATTCCAGTTTGGTTTTGAGCCATTCTAGCAGTGACCTGCTGAAGTTCCAGAAGAATTTTGACTCAGTAGCATTCAGTGGTGAATCTGTAGAACTCAATGCCACAGAAGGGCTATGGAGACCTAGTAATTAAAACAGAGATACATAGGTTCCTGATTAGTTAGGGGATCAAAGGTATTGGGGAGAAGGCTGGAGAATGAGGTTGAGAAACATATCAGCCATATCAGAATGGTGCAGCAGACCAGATGGGCTGAATGGTCTAATTCTCCTCCTGTCCCTTATGGTCTTATGCAATTGTTGCATTCTTTGTGAACACCCAATTTTGATGCAGAAGGCATTTATCATCCTATTGTGGTGGGTCTTTGCTAGAGCCATCAAATTTGACACACACGCCTGGCCTTGATACATAATCCCGTAACTTTTTCCGCTACATGTTACCAAAACAGAAGATCCCACAGGATCCTTTGGGAACGATCCTGCTTACTTTCCATACTAATAGTCCCCATAAACAAAAAGGAAATCTGTCAAAATTCAAAGCAACATTAAACATTATTGCACATCTGTTGTAACGCACAACGTACTTCAAGAGTGAAATAAAAGCAAATTGCAGTCACCACTTTATTTCAAGGTCACTGCAGAACAATAATTTGTACTTTTTGAACTTAAGAAGGTGCAACTATTTTATCCACCCCTGCTGTACAAACCTGATGTTTGATGTTGTTGAAATACTGTTGTGTTGGCTGACACAAAGGGACATTTTTATTGAACAGGAAATGAAAATCTGATTTATGGAATTCTGTTCCCAAGACGCATAAGCCATGTAATATTTTGCTGTGGTATTTACACCACTGATTGAATCAGTATGGTAACAAGGGGCCTGTAATATTGTCGGAGTGCCATTTCACTTTCTCACAGCTTCGCATGTTCATTGTTAATACACGGCAGAGATCAAACTGCAGATGTACGCTGTCAAAATTGATTAACTTCAAAACAGCTTATTTTCTTTAAGATAAAGTGTCAAATATATATCCTGAAGACAAAATAATAGCGAAAGAAGAAACTGGGAATGGACGGGGGAATAGATGTTTGTCTTTGCCATCTACACGTCGCCTGGTGGAGGTTATGGAGGTCGGGGTGAAGCACTGAAATGAAAACGTTGGCAGGGAGGATTGGATTCCAGGGATGTAGCCTTGCCAATTTTCCTTCCATTTAAATCAATGGAAGAGAATAAGGTGACCTTCTTTGCAGGCTTGCAATTGTCTCTGCTTGATTGCACTCATTGTTCCCACACAGAAGTCATGCTTTAACACTTAAATAGTAAAGATGAAAAACTAGCCCACTGTCTTGGAATTTGAGTCTGAAGTTGTTCAATTAAATCCCACTTCAGGCCAATGTATAGGCCGTCTTGGTCAAAATAGCTGTCTTATTAGTACTCCTGCACATTGGATAAGACCTCAAGAAAAGAAACCTGTGTCCAAATGGATATTAAAAGTATTATTTAAGGAGTTGATCTCCACACGAACAAAATGTTATTGTTGTCAAGTTTACAAACATAATGACTGCCATTACATGTCAATCTGAATCACTGCTCAAGCTCTCAGATCATCCTATGACTATCAGGTTTTCTTTTGTAATCAGAAGTATTAGCTTGTAGTGCAGGATTAAAAGGGAGTAGACAGGCTATAGCAAATACAATGACAGGAGGAGCTCATCAGCCTCCTGGCTCTGTCTTCAAGTAAGTGGTAGCTGATCTCCTCCTCAATTCCATGAATTACCTTCCATATACGAGTCATTCCTGATGAAGGGCTTTTGCCCGAAATGTTGTTTCTCCTGCTCCTCAGACACCGCCTGACCTGCTGTGCTTTTCCAGCACCACACTCTTCACTTGATCGCCAGCATCTGCAGTCCTCACTTCCTCCTTTCTTCCAAGTACTCCTAATGGTCATAAAATAATAACCATAAATCTCATTCTTGAAAATTTCGATTAACCCAGCGTCCTCAGTTAACTCAGCTTTTTTGCAGCAGCTTCAGCCTTTTTGGGTCAGAGGGAAGAGGCTGTATTGCAGATTTCTGCTGCTCCTTGAGTGAAAAATTGCTTTCCTCATGTCCGCCTCCAAATCGTCTCATACTAATTTTTGGTGAAAAGCTCAGGTATTCTGACGGGAAAATATTTGTTGCAAAAACCAGGACAATGTGGAAACCCTGAATCAGCTGCATTCAAGGCAATTGCCTGACAAATTGAAAATTCCCATTAGGAATTCCCTCGTGTCTGGAACACTCCAAAAATTTGGAGATTTTCGAAGGTTCCAATTTACTGGAGCTTAATATTTACCCAGGAAAAATCAAAGGATTAAAAATCTACTCCAACCCTGGGTAACTATTAAACTGAAACACTGAAACTCCAACACTTGGCACTAATATCCTCCTTCCCCCAATGCATTACACTATCCACTAAGGACAGAGATGAAGAGAATATTACTTTCCTTCACAGAAAGTCATGTGACATTGGAACTCTTTAAATATTCTTCATCATGAAGGGGATGAAAGGTTACTGAGGGTATGCATGAATGTAGAGTTGAGGTTAAGATCTGATCAGCCCTGGTCTCTTACAAGATGGCAGAGCCAACTCGAAGGGCCAAGAGGCGTGTTCCTTGTTTGTATGTTCACATACTCGTCTCTGAAAGTGGTGGAGATGGTGTTATTGCAACTTTTTAAGGCGGAGGTTGGAAGAGCCACTTTAAGCAAGAGGATCAGAGGGTAGATGGGAAAGTGAAATTCAGAACACAATCTGAATGACATGATCTTACAGAGTGGCGGACCAGGCTGGAAGAACTAAGTGGCTTTCTTCTACTCTTAACTCATATATTCATGTAATCGGAATTGGACCCAGCAAACCCACCTGCCTCCCCCCCAACCTCCCAAGCATTTCACCACTGACCCAACCATGCTAGACTTGATCTGCTCGCCCCTGACATCACTCAACTCCACTGGAACCAACCCTGAGCGGTTATCTACCTACCCACTTTTTGTGCATCTTCTTTGCAGCCGTAAATTTGTATTCCTCACTCTGTTCAATCACCCTATGATCTTTGTAGGTTATGATCTGCCTGTACTGCATGTAAAACAAAACTTTTCGCTGTACTTAGGTATGTGTGACAATAATAAATCAAGTCAAAACCCAAATCAAACTTACTCCTTTGCTTAATTGCATACTTGGCTGTTAACGTTAACTCTTACAGAGTTAGATATTTAAACTTCAGAGTAGGGAACTCAGTTTTGCAAAAGAGGGAATGGTTTTGACAATGATCTTCTCCACTGCTGGGTTTGAAGATTCCTGGGCACCTTCATAACAGGAGGCGCCTGTCCAGGAATCTCCAGTGCTGAGGCCATCTGAAAGTCAGTGTGTACCTTTTAAAATTTGATCAGGATCAGAAATAAACTACGGTTACAATTTTTGCAGCTGGATAAAAGAAACTCTAAGTACTCCAATATTCTATGCTGAAATAATTTTCATTCTGCAGTGCAAAGTAGTGAAGGTGCAATGAGTACACAGTACACCTATTAAATAAATTACCACTGTAATCCCTGCTTCTCCACAACTAAATGGTTGCTAATTTTCTTTCATTACTTTCGGAAACAATACATTTAAAATTATATATAAATGCATGATTTATAATTGCCCATTGGCATAAACACTTTTATTTTACTGTGGACCCCGAATGCAGGAGTTCCGTCTTTGAAGCATTCTTTATGAACATGTCACGTTGTGTGAAGTTTAAATGCAGAGCAGCTGTGTTTCCATGATGTTACACTAACCAGATGTTCCTTCAGATGTTGCCATCAATGATCGCATTAATGATCCAAAAATCTAATCGAATCAATGAAACTGGTGTTGTAAAATAAAACAAGTGGAAAATAATATTGAAGTCAGGATGAAACATTTGATATACATTCTATTTTTTTGTCTATGTCAAGCTTCCTACAATGTTTTGAAATACTTACCCTGCATGGAGTTTCAGATTTAATTGAGTGTTCCATCTCTCCCCATTCCCATTCTGCATGCCCTGCCGGGAGTTCTATTAGGTCTCAGACTCTCAGTAAGATACAAACTTGTCTCCCACTGCCTTATGCTGAAGGACAAGTGAGGTACATCAGTGTTATCAGAAATTCTGAGTTTCTCTAATTCTCTAAGGAAGTATAGATGCAGTAAATCCTAATGTTTCAGTCTCTCGCAATGTCACGACAAACTTCAACTGTCACCACTACACATTCAGTTGCCAATTTAATGGTTAATTTGAGGCTTTGTGGATTTAATGTGCTCAACGGTGACAACATAGCTACTAATTCTCTCATTTGGCTCGTTCAAGCTAAGAAATAGAGTGCATTTTTGAAATGTCTTTAAAGCAGTCAGCTCAGTTGGATAGACAGCAGGTTTGTAAGACAGAATGATATCAACAGCCTGAGTTCCATTCCCACACTGGCTGAGGACATTGTGAAGGTCCTGCCTTGTTGACTCTCATCCCTGACCTGAGCTGTGCTGACACTCAGGTTAAACTCACCACCAGTCATCTCTCTCTGATGAGAAAGTTGGACTATAGTGACTTTACCTTTACTGTGGTAACATCTGAGACACACCTAATAACAATGCACAGAGCAAGATCCCACATTTGGCAAAGTAGTAACGGCCAGAGGATCCTTATCTTTGTTGACACTGGGAGGAACTCCCCTGCTCTTTCTGAAAGAAACATTCCAGTGGGATCTTTTATATTCAGCTGAGAGGCTAGTTGGGACATTTCATTTGAAAGTCCTCATCTGTCAGACTTCTCAGGCTGAAAATGTAAATTTTATGCATGTAATGAGTTAAAACTCCTGTCATTGCAAACAAAACAAAAAAGCCTGAATAATTTGATGTGATGATATTATCGGTGAAGCCTGACATTATATTATTGTCTTCAGGCCATGGGTATCATTGAGGAAAAGCATAATTTCAGCTGTCAGTAGCCTCAGCACATGGCCAGCTGTGCATGAATATATGTGGTGATACTAATTAAGAAATTACTCCAACTTGAGTAATGTTATCTGCCCAATGCAGAACCTGACATTGTCAGACACCAAGGGCTGCGATCTCAGTACCAGGGTGGGAAACTGCCTGCTGGAGCAGTTCCAAATCCCAAGTCCACTTTGTAACATCTGACCCACTCGTTTATTGAAAACTGTGCCGTGTTCCAGAGACAGCAGGATCCACTGTCGCTCTCCAGGATAGCAAATTTCAAAAGGTGCCCTCCCACAGTAATTGGAAATCCAGCCTGATTTACCAGACCAAAACACTGTTGCCCATTGCCCTTGCCGAATCAATGCCAGTGAACACAGTGATTACAGCCTGTACTGTTACTGCATTTCACAGAGGAATCTTGATTATCTGGCATTCAATTATCCGAATTTCAGGTTATCCGAACAAGATTGCAAGGTCCCAAGGCTTAGCTAAACTATGTTATCTGGCATTCAGTTATCTGAACAGTCAATTATCTGAACAAAATATTCCCCGCCCGTGTCGTTTGGATAATTAAGGTTCCTCTGTACTTCTTTCTTTATGAGTGTTAGTTTAACACTGCAGTAAAGACAAACAAAGAGACTTCTGTTGAGACTTCGGTATTGCCTGCACTGGTGAGGGATAATGGGCCAGGATTCAGTCACTCAGATGGGTCTGTCTTTCTTTGAACTCCAAACTCAGGGTCCTGCTTCTACAATGGCTTTTCCTCGATTACACCACTGGTGTTTTCAAAACATTGATTTTTAAAAAATATATGTTTTCTCTTGAAAGTTCCAGAACGTTTTACTCCTGCCCAAGACCCTTGTAACTCTAAGATCATCCAGACGAGGGCAAGATAGATTTGTTTCATTGTCCTCCCTTCTGACTTTAGGGCCTTGATAACCAAGAAGATCAAGCAGCCTTTTAGCAACCCTTATCCTGTTTAATGAGCAGTGCCTGGTTCTATCTTGCACAGTAGGGGACTGTTTCTATGAGGTTGGCCACTTTTTCCCATCATCCTTGTAGAGATCTAACTGTTAACAATTCTTGTACAATGTAGGAATTAAGATACAGATACAACACGTTTTGGAATTTTGTCTTTGATCATGTCAAACACTGTTTGGCTGACATATGAACTTAGAAATTCATGAAGTGTCAAATGCTGGGTCTAGATATATTTTCAGAAACAAAACTAAATTTCAAAATGGGATCGCTGGTATTGAGCTTTTGTCTTTGATATTTTTTTGTCCAGCTCAATGTTTCAAGAATAGCTTCTGTTTTTTCATTAGTCACAAAGTATACAGAATAGATGAAACATGGTCAACATCTTGAGACAGATGTGGTTGCTCAGTCTGTCAACATCTCTGATGGCTCCAAGTGGGCAATCTACAAACATTATGAATCCATTTAGAAGGGGATAAATCAGGAAAACATTCAGAATCAATATGGATGGGTGAGATGAGGAAACACACCCGCACAGCTGGAGTAAATTTGAGAAACATTCTGAATTTCTGTGAATGGAACATTCCAAGTGGAAAAAAAATCCCTGAGCTGTCACATATGGGAACTATTTTGAATCGATAGGTTAGAGGCACACTACAGTTATGTGAATGGATTAATCTGGCTTCAACTGGCACCATCACTAACAGATTGTCAGCTCATCCACTTGTTGGCTGTGGAACATCATTGACAAGAGCAACAATACTGTAAAAGTCAATTTTTCAAGTCAGTAATGTACAGAGCTGCGCGTTCTCTGTATGGACAGCCTTGATGGATTAGTTTACCTTTCCTCATCATTCTTCCTCTGAAGTTGTACACAATGTTTGATATTGAAAAGATGCAATGTAAACGTGACTTTCTCCAGCTTACTGGAAGAGAATCTAATCGATCTGAATTGGATAAGCCAGGAATTATAATTTATTAATTGGAATTGTTGAATTTGAAAGCAGAGACATATTCACAATTAGCCCTGTCAGATGTTTTATCTGCAATGACATTCCATAGCTATTAAACACTGTGTGACTCCAGTCAGCTTTCCAATAATTTTAGTAATTTTTATCTGTAGCTCCTGTAATTAAACATTCTGTTAAACATAATGAATGCTGCAGAAAGAACACATCCAATTTAAATTTGCTAATTTGAATTAAATTTATATCAGTGAATTTGAGAATTGTGCACACCACTATATTTTAAATTACTTCATGCTTCACTTGGACAATAAAAGAAAATAAGCACATTTGAAACATGTGACTCTTGTTTTGCAGTTACAGAGAAGAATATGTCTACAATACCTGTGTATTGCAGGCTCAATGGTGTTTGCATTAACCTACTATTTTTATACTTGATGCTGTACCCTAGGCCGTCGGAGGCTGAGAGGTGACCTGACAGAGGTTTATAAAAATCATGAGGGGCATAGATAGGATGAATAGCCAAGGTCTTTTCCTCAGGGTGGGAGAGTCCTAAACTAGAGGGCATAGGTTTAAGGTGAGAGGGGAAAGGTTTAAAAGGGACCTAAGGGGCAATATTTCCACCCAGAGGGTGATGCGTGTATGGAATGAGCTGTCAGAGGAAGTGGTGAAGGCTGGTACAATTGCAACATTTAAAAGGCATCTGGATGAGTACATGAATAGGAAGGGTTTAGAGGGATATGGGCTGAGAGTTGGCAAATGGGACTAGATTAACTTAGGATATCTGATCGGCATGGACAAGTTGAACTGAAGGGTCTGTTTCCATGCATAGAGCTCTATGATTTGATGACTCTATGATCTCAATTCAACTGAATCTTCTCTATCTTCTCACAGATCCTAGCCATAAAATCTTGATTGTTAAACACTACATTCCAACTTCCTTTATTTATATGATCTATTTAGTAACAGAGGGGCCTCTAACAATAATCAGCCTCAGTTGGTACACAAAGTACATTAAAGACAAAAGGATAACTAATGAAAGAGTAGAGCCCATTAAGGACCACAGTGGTAATTTGTGTGTGGAGATGGAGTGTGGTGTAGGTAGGGGGTGACATAAATACTAAATATTGGGGTACACTTTTATGAGGGATGATGTATAGAAATTAGGGGGAAGGATGGAGACATAATTAAAGAAATTGGCATAGACAGGGAGGAGATTCTGACTAGTCTGGCAGGCTTAAAAGTAGATAAATCTCCAGGGCTGGATGAAATATATCCCACACTGTTGAGTAATACAAGGGAGGAAATAACAGAGGTACTGGTAATACTTCTCAGTTCCTTACCGACCACAAGAGAGGTACCAGAGGACTGGAGGACTGCCAATATGGTCCTGTTATTCAAGAAGGGAGCAAGGGATCAATCAGGAAATTACAAACCAATCAGTCTAACTTCAGTGGTGAGGGAGCTTTCAGAAGCAATTATAAAGGAAAACGTTGATATGCAATTTGGAGGGGAAAGGATTATTCAGGAACAGTCAGCAGAGTTATATTAAGAAGAGACTATGTTTGACTAATCTGGTCATATTTTTTAAAGAGATGACCAGGTGCATAGATGCGGACAATGTATTTGATGTAGTTCACTTGAACTTCAGCTAGGTTATTGCTAAGATCGCGCTTGGGGAGATTGATGGCAAAGGTAAGAGCCAATGGGATCCAAGTAAATTTGGCTAATTGGATCCAGAATTGGCTGAGTAACAGGAAGCAGAGGATGATGCTCAAGGGGTGTTTTTGTGACTGGAAGCGTGTGTCCAGTAGGGTTCCACAGGGATCAGTGCTGGGGCCATTGCTGTCTGCAGTACATGTATAAATAATCTAAATTTGAATGTTGGAGGTTTGATCAGTAAGTACGCAGATGATATTAAAATTGGTGAGGCAGTAGATAGCATGGACTCGATTATAGCAGTAGATTATAGACAGATATAGGAGAAAGTGAGGACTGCAGATGCTGGAGATCAGAGCTGAAAATGTGTTGCTGGAAAAGCGCAGCAGTTCAGGCAGCATCCAAGGAGCAGGAGAATCGATGTTTCGGGCATGGGCCCTTCTTCAGGAATCATAGACAGATATAGATGGGCTGATTCAATGCCAAGTGGGACTAAATCTGGATAAATGTGAGCTGACTCACTTAGAGTCATAGAGTCAGAGAGATGTACAGCACGGAAACAGACCCTTCGGTCCAACTCATCCATGCTGACCAGATATCCTAAATTAATGTGGTCCCATTTGGACAGGACAACTAAGGCAAAGAAAGACACCAAGGAGCAGAGGGACCTTGGTGAACATGTCTTCTTGTTCCTAAGGTTGCAGGACAGGTAGTGATATTGGCGAAGAAGACATATCAGATAATTGCTTTTATTTGTCAAGGCACAGAGTTTAAGAGCAGGGACTGTATGCTGGAACTGCACAAAACATTGGTTAGGCCACAGCTGGACTATTGGGTATGGCTCTGGAAACTAAATTATAAGAGGTTTTATTTTAAAAAGAAATTCCTTTGTGTCCGTTGCTTGCTGGCCAGCATTTATTGCTGTCCCCAGTTGCCCTTGAGAAGGTGGGGGTGAGCAGCCTTCTCAAACCGCTGCAGTCCACTTGCTGTGGGTTGACCCACAATGCCCTGACAGAGGGGATTCCATGATCTTGACTCATTAACAGTGAAGGAATGGTGATATATTTTCAAGTCAGAATGTTGAGTGACTTGGAGGGAAACTTGAATGTATCTGCTGCCCTTGTCCTTCTAGAGGAAAGTGTTCACGGGTATAGCAGGTGTTAGCTGAGGATCTTTGGTGAATTTCTGCATGGTAGAAATTTCTGTAGATAGTACACACTGCTGCTACTGAGCATCAGTGATGGAGGGAGTGGATGCTTGTTGATATGGTGCCAATTAAACAGGCTACTTTGTCCTGGATGGTGTCAAGCTTCTTGACCGTTGTTGGAGCTGCAACCGTCAAGGCAAGTGGGAGTATTCCTTCACACACCTGACTTGTGCCTTGTAGATAGCGCACAGGCTTTGGGGAGTCAGGAGGTGAATTAGTCATGTAGTATTCCTAGCCTCTGACTTGCTCTTGCAGCCATTGTATTTATGTGGTGAGACCATTGAGTTTCTGGTCAATGGCAGTCTCCAGGATATTGATAGTGGGGATTCAGTAATAGTAACACCATTGAATATAAAGGGTTGTTGGTTAGATTATCTCTTGTTGGTGATGGTCATAGCCTGGCACTTGTGTGGCACAAATGTTACTTCCCACTTGCCAGCCGAAGCCTGGGTATTGTCCAGATCTTGTTGCATTTGGACACAGACTGTTTCAGTACCTGAGGAGTCATGAATGATGCTGAACATTGTGCAATCATCGGTGAACATCTCCAGTTCTGATCTTATGATGGAGGGAAGCAGCTGCAGATGGCTGGGCCGAGGACACTATCCTGAGGAATTCCTTCAGAGAATTCCTGGAGCTGAGATGACTGACCGCCAACAACCATGACCATCTTCCTATGTATCAGGTATGACTCCAACCACCAGAGAGTTTGGCCCCTGATACTTATTGATTCCAGATTTGCTAGGGGCTCTTTGATACCACATTTGGTCAAATCCAGCCCTGATATCATGGGCTGTCACTCTCACCTCACCTCTGGAATTGAGCTTTTTTGTCCATGTTTGTCCCAAGGCTGTGATGATGTCAGGAGCTGAGTGGCCCTCGTGGAACCTAAACCGGGTGTCCCTGAGCAGGTTATTGCTGAGCAGGTGCTGCTTGATAGCACAGTTGATGACACGTTCCATCGCTTTACTGATAATCGAAAGTAGACTGATGGGTAGTAATTGGCTGGGTTGGATTTGGTCTGCTTTTTATGTACAGGGCATACCTGAGCAATTTTTCACATTGTCAGGGAGGTGCCAGTGTTACAACTGTATTAGAATAGTTTGGCTAGGGACCCGCAAGGTCAGGAGCAGAAGTTTTCAGTATGATAACCAGAATGTTGTCAGGGCCTGTAGACTTTGCAGCATCCATTGTCTCCAAATGTTTCTTGATAGCACATGGAGTCAATCAATCTGGTGAAAGACTCGTATCTGTAATGTTGGAGACCACTGGAGTGGCTGAGATGGATCATCCACTTGGTACTTCTGGCCGAAGATTGCTATGAATGCTTCAGCCTTATCTTTTGTGCTGATGTGTGGGGCTCTTCCATCATTAAGAATGGTGATATTTGTGGACCCTCCTCCTAATTGTCCACTACCATTCTCGACTGCAGAGCATAGATCTGATCTGTTGGTTGTGGGATTGTTTAGCTCTCTCTATCACTTGCTGCTTATGCTGTTTGGCATGCAGGTAGTCCTGCTTGGTAGCTTCCCCAGGTTGACACCTCATTTTTAGGGATGCCCAGTGCTATTCCTGGTATGCCCTCCTACATTCTCCATTGAACCAGAGTTATTCCCCTAGCATGATAGTAATGGTTGAGTGGGGGATATGCTGGGCCATGACATTACAGATTGTGCTGGAGTATAATTCTGCTGCGAGGAGAAAGTGAGGACTGCAGATACTGGAGATCAAAGTCAAAAGTGTAACATTGGAAAAGCACAGTAGGTCAGGCAGCACCCGAGGAGTAGGAGAGTCGCCATTTTGAGCATAAGCCCTTCATCAGGGATTGATGGCCCATAGCACCTCATAGATGCCCAATCTTGAGTTGCTGGATCTGTTTGAAGTCTGTCCCATTTAACATGGTGATAGTGCCACATAACTTGATTAAGGGTATTCTCAATGTGAAGGCAGGGTTTCATCTTTACAGGACTGTGCGGTAGTCACTGTGACTGATATTGTTATGGACAGCTGCAGCTGACAGATTGGTAACATTGACACCAATTTCTGGATTAGAGTTGGGCTGGAAAAGCACAGCAGTTCAGGCAGCATCCAAGGAGCAGGAAAATCAACGTTTCATGCAAAAAGCCCTTCATCAGGAAGAGAGGCAGAGTGCCTGCAGGGTGGTGAGATAAATGAGAGGAGGGTGGGGGTGGGAGAAAATAGCATTCGGTACAACAGGTGAATGGGGGTGGGGATGGAGGTGATAGGTCAGAGAGGAGGGTGGAGTGGATAGGTGGAAAGGAAGATAGGCAGGTAGGACAAGTCATGGGGACAGTGCTGAGCTGGAAGTTTGGAACTGGGGTGAGGTGGGGAAGGGGAAATAACGAAACTGGTGAAGTCCACATTGATGCCCTGGGGTTGAAGTGTTCCAAGGCGGAAAATGAGGTGTTCTTCCACCAGGCATCAGGTGGTGAGGGAGTGGCGGTGGAGGAGGCCTAGGACCTCCATGTCCTCGGCTGAGTGGGAGGGGGAGTTGAAATGTTGGGCCACAGGGCGGTGTGGTTGATTGGTATGGGTGTCCCAGAGATGTTCCCTAAAGCGCTCTGCGAGAAGGCGTCCAGTCTCCCCAATGTAGAGGAGATCGCATCGGGAGCAACGGATACAATAAATAATATTGGTGGATGTGCAGGTAAAAAAATGTTGACACCAAGTGTGTTTTTTCCCCTCTTGTTGGTTCCCTCACTACCTGCCACAGACCCAGTCTAGCAGCTATGTTCTTTAGGACCCGATCAACTCAATCATTTGTACTTCTGACGAGCCACTCTTGGTGATGGGGATATTGAAATTTCCCCACCCACAGTGCATTTTGTACCATTGCCATCCTCAGTGTGATAGCACTGGACAGGGTGCAGAGGAGATTGACCAGGATGTTGCCTGGGCTGGAGAGTATTAGTTATGAAGAGAGATTGGACAGACTGGAATTGTTTCTGTTGGAGCAGAGGAAACTGACGGCAGATATAATTCGGATGTTTTAAATTATGAGGCATAGATCTTGTAGACAAGGAACTTCTCTGCTTGGCGAGTGGATCAATGACTGTGGCCATAGAGGTAAGGGACAGGAGGTTGAGGGGATTTTGGGGCTGTTTGGTGGGGTTGGGGATAGGTGGGGTAGAGTGTATGTACTTATTAACTTGATGGAGCCCAGAATCTGCCATCACTTGCTGATCTCTAAATGTGCGACATAACTATGGACAATGCTCAAGCTGGGAAAAGTCAGTGATATTTTGGCAGTCAAAGTGCAAAATCCTTTTGCTGGATTTTAGGACATTAAAGGAGCAAATATATAAAAAAACTAAAATTTGCAACCAAAATATTTCAAGGAAAGTAACAAGATGTGCTAACATTTCTGATAGCGGGTTGTAAGTTTGCTCGCTGGGCTGGTTTGTTCTCAGACATTTTGCTAGGTAACATCATCAATGAGCCTCCGGTGAACCTGCTTGCTGTTTATCTGTCTCGGTTTGTGGTGGTGGGTGATATCATTTAGAGGCATAGAGTCATTGAGACGTACAGCACAGAAACAGACCCTTCAGTCCAACTCGTCCATGCCGACCAGATATCCTAAATTAATCTAGTCCCATTTTCTCACATTTGGCCCATATCCCTCCAAACCCTCCTATTCATATCCCCAACCAGATGCCTTTTGAATGCTGTAATTGTACCAGCCTCCATCACTTCCTCTGGCAGCTCATTCCACACATGCACCACCCTCTGCATGAAAAGTTGCCCCTTAGGTCTCTTTTAAACTTCGAGGAGAAAGTGAGGGCTGCAGATGCTGGAGATCAGAGCTGAAAATATGTTGCTGGAAAAGCACAGCAGGTCAGGCAGCCTCCAAGGAACAGGAGAATCGACGTTTCGGGGATAAGCCCTTCTTCAGGGTTTATGCCCGAAACGTCGATTCTCCTGTTCCTTGGATGCTGCCTGACCTGCTGCGCTTTTCCAGCAACACATTTTCAGCTCTTTTAAACTTGCCCCTCTCACCCTAAACATATGCCTTATAGTTCTGGACTCCCCTAACTCAGGGAAAAGACCTGATGAAGAGCTCATACTCGAATTCTCGACTCTCCTACTCCTCGGATGCTGCCTCACCGGCTGTGCTTTTCTAGCACCACACTTTTTGACAGGGAAAAGACTTTGACTATTTATCCTATCCATGCACACCACGATTTTATAAACCTCTATAAGTTCACCCCTTAGCCTCCGACACTCCAGGGAAAACAGCCCCAGTCTATTCAGCCTCTCCCTCCAGCTCAAATCCTCCCACCCTGGCAACACCCTTCTAGTTCTGTTTCTGAGAGGTTGGTAAATGGGGTCCAAATCTCTATGTTTGTCAATGGAGTTACAGTTTGAATGCCAGGCCTCGAGGAATTCCCACACCTGTCTTTGGTTAGCCTGTTGTAGGATGGATGTATTGTCACAGTTGAGGTGGTGTCCCTCTTTGTCTGTGTGTATGGATACCAGTGATAGAAGAAACCCACAAACACATAAATAGCATCCTTGCCAGTATAAAGTTCACCAAAGAGGAAGAGAACAATAACAGACTTCCCTTCCTGGATGTCACAGTAGAACAAAAAAAACTATGGAGAACTGCAGAACAGCTTCTACAGGAATGCCACACACACTGACCAAATACAAAGGAACCTCATTTATCCGAATGAGATGGGTGGGCACTATTTCCTTTGGTTAATCAATTATTCGGATAATCGATTTTACCTTAAGCAAGGGAAGGCACACTGATCTAACGCTGTGCTCTATCAGAGAATTTGTTTAAGTCTATCATTTTAATGAGTCTGCCATTTAAACAAACTAATCCTTGCAGTCTGCAAATTGCAGGTTAAAATAAGAAGGACTTACCATCACATAAATACTGTATATGAAATCCCAGCATTATACAATCACAAGAGCATTTGTCAGTTTCCGGGAACTCAATGTCACGATGGAAAGACAGAAGCACGGCCTCGCGCAGGCTTTTATGTTCTTGGCCTTTTTTTTTAATGAATGGCCTGGTAACGTGACTGAAATACTGTAAAACACTTACTTTTGCAAAGGGCTGTGTAACAACTCTTAATTAAAAAATACCCAGTCGCTGATGTTTGAGCTGCTTGTGTATTTTTTGTTTTTGCTAGCTTTTTCACATGTTCATCAGTCCAGATAAATCGAATACACTTACCCCTTCGATGTAATGTTTTTGTGAGACCTTAAAATTCTTTGGATAATCCAAAATTTGGATAATCGATGTTCCTCTGCACTCAACACAGGAGCAACCATCCCAACACCCACAAATGGAGCTGCATCAGGACATTATTTAAATGAGTCACAACACACTGCAACACACAGCAACTATGAGAAGCTGAGGAAAAACACCTATGCAATGTATTTAGGAACAACTCATACCTGATAAGCACAGTCTACCGATTCCTGCACAACAGACCTAAACAGGAAGACACAACACGCCCAGACATTCTATCCACCCTACCATGCATCAAAGACATCGCAGAGATTACAACCAGCTTACTCTAGCTCCGAGGCATCATGGTTATCCACAAACCTACCACCACACTGAAACAGCTCCTGATTAATTTGAAGGACCCCATACCAATAACCAGCAGAACCAACGTCATATACAAAATACCCCTGCAAGGACTGCAACGAACATTGCATTGGACAAGTGGGCAGGAAGCTCGCCACCAGGATACATCAGCATCAACTAGCCACCAAAAGACATGACCAACTATCACTAGTATCCATACACATAGTCAAAGAGGGACACCAGTTCGACTGGGACAGTACATCCATCCTGGGACAGGCTAAACAAAGACACAAACAGGAATTCCTCGAGGCCTTACATTCAAACCAGAACTTCACGAACAAACATATAGATTTGTACCCCACTTATCAACCTCTCCAAAACAGAACCGAAAATGTTATCACCTACCACAACAAACCGAGACAGACAATTAGCAAGTGGGACAGAACACCAATGCTTCACTAGAGGCTCACTGATGATGTTAAATAGCATGGTGATGAAACATCTGAGAACACCAGCTCAGTGAGCAAACTTGCAACCTGATCCACAACCTGAGCTACAAATCTTCTCCAGAATCTCATTTCTGATAGCATTCATCTTTGAGATACAGTGCCCTACTGCTTTTATGTCAAAGTTCTGGAAACAGTCTTGAGGAAGTCTTTACTGCTTGATAGAACACACAGCTTTACTCAGTGAAAGGGAGAATGTACAATGGAAACAAAAATTGAAAAGGATAAGCAAAATTGATGTACAAATATCTGTACTCAGTTATATGGAATGCATTTTTGGAAGTGACATTCTTTATGTGATGAGGTAGTGAGTAGCATTTACCCCATGACCTGATTACTATTTTTAAGTTTGTTTACATTTTATCTTTATAATGGAGAATAGAGAAATGACAGAGTAGTTGCGTGATTACTTTGTGTCTACTTTCAGTGAGAAGCTTACCAGAAATCTCTTAGAGCTGGAGATTCAAGTGACGAGGGAGATGGAGAAGTGGAATCAGTAGGAAGGTTGTACTGGGAAAATGAATGGGGCTGAAAGTTGATAAATCTCTAGAACCTGATCGGCCTACATCCAGAGTGCTGAAAGAAGTTACTATCAAGATAGTTCATGTAGTAGTGATGATCTTTCAAAATTTTACACTTTCTGGAATGATTCTGTGGATTAGTCAATCGCAAACATCACTCCACTATTTCAGAAGGGTCAAGAGATATAATGGAGAAGGGCAGACCTGTTAACCTTATATCAGTAGTAGAGAAAATGTTGCAATCTATTGCAAAAGGAAGGGATAAACAGACTCAAGTAACAGCAAAATACTGCGGATGCTGAAAATCCGAAACAAAATGAGAAAGCTCTGGAGAAACCCAGCAGTATGGCAGTGTCTGAGCGCAGAGAAACAGAGTTACTGTTTTGTGTCCAAAATGACTTATATTTGGAATTCTTTTGTTTGCACACTGGTGGTGAAGGTGACATGGCTAGGACCAGATAACAGGAAATTGCAAAACTGATGTAAAGTGTCTCAGGAGAAACTCAAATCTAATTAGGAAGAGCCTAAACAATGAGGATAACATTGGAAGAAATGACTGCTTATATTTCTAGGAGTGTCAATGACCTTATCTCCTCTGGAGATCTCCCCTCCATAGCTTCCCACGTCATACTCCCTCAAACCCAAAAAAAACCCACTTCTAATTCCTTCCTAAAAGGGGAAGGTAATAGCCTAGTGATTTTATCGCTAGACTATTAACTCAGACACCCAGGAAATGTCCTAGGGGCCCGGTTGCAAATCTCATCATGGCAGATGGTGAAATCTGAATTTAATAAAAAATCTGGAGTTAAGGGTCTAATGATGAACGTGACACCATTGCTGATTGTTGGAATAACCCACCTGGGTCACTAATATCTTTGGGGTGGCTCAGTGGTTAGCAATGGTGCCTCTCAGCACCAGGGACCTGGGTTCAATTCCAGTTCTTAGGTGACTGCCTGTGTGGAGTTTGCACTTCCTCCCTGTGTCTGCATGGGTTTCCTCTGCATGCTCCGGTGAATTGGCTGCGCTAAATTGCCTATAGGTTAGGTGCATTAGTCATGGGTAAATATAGAGGAGGGGGAATGGGTCTGGGTGTGGATTGCTCTTTGGAGGGTCGGTGTGGACTTATTGGGCTGAAGGGCCTGTTTCCACACTGTTGGGATTCTATAATTCAAAATCGACAAATAGGACTGCCTTGGCAGATCCATTTCAGCCTGTTTCATTCCCACACTAAATTTGTTTCCCATTTTGACTTACATTTTTCTTAAAAATACATATGTAAGAGAAATTGTTTGATCATTGTTCTAGTAACAACAATATATCAATTCTGCCTGTCCCGTTAATGGCTAACCTCCGAGAAACAATTAGACAATTCCCTACTGTTTACAAATTATGGACAGTAATTACATTTTTTCAAGGCATGCATCGTCCTGTGGCTTGTCTCTGGATTTTAACCAAGTGCTGCTCTACAATTCACACACGTGTCCCAAGACAGAGAGATGTCCTTCAAATCTGCTAACTACGTTTCGCAGGTTGTGGTTGGATTCTGCTGTGCTCACTCACGTTGTGTAAAGAAATCAATGCCAAAGTACCTTCATTAGCATGCTGTTCTTTTCAATGCCTTTACTGTATTTAAATCTAACTATCAGTCACATTGGGCACTTTTTACATGCTGTGTTTGTGCTATTTAGTCAGTTGTTAGTCATCTGCTTCAGCCACTTTTGGTGCAAATTCCTAACTCAAGGTGTAAAATACTGATGAGTGTTAATTGGCAATTATCTGCTGAGTAACAAGTTAATCAACTTTGTGCAGCTCCAAATGAAAGTGTATCCAAATAAATTAAGCCCAGCTGTCTGTCATTCTAGTTTGTTCAGTTTAGATAAACTCTAATCCCTTGACCTATTTAGCTATTGCATTGAAGGTGCTGACCTCAATTCGACAATTTGAAGTTAATGTTTTCTCCAGTATTAAAAGTAACTGATCATACACATCTTTAATGATTCTCCTTTTTTTCAGGAATGCAGAAAATAATATTTGACTTGACACATAAAATATTATGGATGCTGAAAATCTGAAATAAAACAAAAAGTATTGGAGAAACACAGCAGATTCAGATTTATGGTCATATATATACACAGATAGTGAAAAGTGCTCATTGTATGTTGCCACGCTCCGGCACCATCTTGAAAAACTGAATGTAATGCAAGATATTACTGCGATAAAGTTGATGTTGGACTGGGGTGGACCAAGTTAAAAATCACACAACACCAGGATATAGTCCAACAGGTTTATTTGGAAGCACTAGCTTTTGAAGCGCTGCTCCTTCATCAGGTGGTTGCTCTGAAAGCTAGTGCTTCCAAATAAACCTGTTGGACTATAACCTGGTGTTGTGTGATTTTTACCTTTGCAATAGAGTTCATCTTTTGCACTTCTTCTTGTTCCTCCTCCAGGTACTGTTTGACATTGACTGGGATCTCTGTAATAGGTTCCAGGATCTCAGCTACGGGCCCATCTCCACCACGACCCAAAATGCAATATCTTGGCTGGATCCATCGGCTTGGTCTCATATCTCCTGTTTCCATTCCGACGCTCCTCCAGATATGGCCATTGGTCACCGGGGTCCTCACTTCAGTTTCCTCTACTGCTGATGCTGCACTGTGCGTGACCTCTGTGCCTGACCCAGAGCTGGCTGGGCATCTGGTTGCTGCACAGGGACTGGTGTTGAGGTGTCCAAGCTGGAGCCTGGGCCCAAGAGTCGTTGAACCCATGGAAAACTGTGGAAAGGTATGGATTCTGCCATCTCTGCAGCACGGTGCCGTCTCCATGGTGACCAGGAGCAGCCAAGCCTGGGCTCATGTGCCAAATGCTGCTGCTATAATTTTGAAGAAAAGGTCTGCTGTTTGTGGGGCTTGCTTTGGGTGAAAGGGTGAAAACAGGCACTAAATAGATGCTGTGTTAACTTGCCTGCTTGGAAGGTTTGATTCTGATAAAACTTTGATTTTGCTTGCTGATTACCATTAAGTTGAATGTGGCTGAAGGTACGAAACTAAACACACTGAATGTTTATGACACAAGCGCTGACTGAACACAATTTTCGTCGAGCAACCTACGTGGGCTCCAGATATCCAGTTTCCCTGGAAGTGTGGGGTTCGCTAGTTTGTAGCTGTTAAGCCATTGCAGGATGACTTAGAAACTTGCAGGCTTGTCTGTTTTTTCTTCAAAGAATACACAACAAAAAGGATTAAAAATTTACTGTAACACTGACCTAGGTGTGTTATGGGCTGAAGTCCAGTGTGTGGAATGAAGTGGGATTAGGACCTCAGCTTTGAGAACAGACATTTAAGCACCCCTGCATTGTAGCTATAACAAAGGAATGCTTATTTTCTAACTTTGAATTCATTCACTGTAGAAAGGAATCAGTGCAATGGAAATTCCACCAACCAGCAGATCCAAGAATCTCAAAATCGACCACTCAATTACCAATGCTCTTGGTGTCATCCAATAAAAGCTGCAACAGCTGATATGTTCCACTCCCCTACCCCGCCTTTACTAATCAAGAACCTGTCTACCGCTGTCTTAAATACAATCAATGACTTGGTCTCCACAGCCATTTAGGGTGGCAATGAATTCCACAGATTTAACATTCTTTGGCTGAAGAAATTCCTCCTCATCTCAATTCAGAAGGGTCGTCCCTTCATTCTGAGGCTGTGCCCTCAGGTCCTAGTCTCTCCTACTAGCGGAAACATCTTCCCCATATCTGCCGTATCCAGGCCTCTCAGTATTCTGAATCACAAAGCAACATCAGCGAACAAACCCTGCAAGCATTATGAACAATGCACTGAGAAAGTGAGGTGGTACGGTGGCTCAGTGGTTAGCACTGATGCCTCACAGCCCTAGAGACCTGGGTTCAATTCCCGCCTCGGGCAACTGTTTGTGCGGAGTTTGCACATTCTCCGTGTGTCTATGTGGGTTTCCCCTAGGTGGTCTAGTTTCCTCCCACAGTCCAAAGATGTGTAGGCCAGGTGAATTGGCCATGCTAAATTGCCTGTGGTGTTAGGTGGATTAGTCAGAGGTAAATATAGGGGGGGTTCTCTTTGGAGGGTTGGTGTGGACTTGTTGGGCCGAAGGGCCTGTTTCCAGACTGTAGGGAATCTAATCAAGCAATAGGTTAATGTTTGTCCTTATTCTTACCCAGTGTTCTTCATGTGAGAGGGGCAATGGATCTTTCAGAATAACCTTTTCTTTCAACTTTAAAACTGGGAATCTGGTGGTTGACAGAACAGAGCGGCAAGTTAGAAAATACCAGTGTGAAAATCCAAGTAAGTCTTTTCTAATATTGAGTTTCAATTCCCTCTACTCAGTCCCTTTACTGTTGTATCATTATTACATCGACAGACTTCATAGTTTATTTTGCAATATAAGACAAGAATGACTTGCATTTATATACATCAGGGGCAAGGCAGCATAGTAATTATGTTTTTCCACGAATAAGCCAAAGACCTGAACAAATGAACAGGTGACATGAGTTCATATCGCACCATGATGACTGGGGAAATGAAATTCAGTTACTTAAATAAATGTAGTACATAAAAATTTAATGTCAGTTAACTGTGACCATGAAACAATACGTTTATTGTTAAAACTCCCATTTCATGAAAGTCTTTAAGGGAAGGAAATTTCCCATCCTTACCCAGCCTCAGTGTGACTCTAAACCCACAGCAATGTGGTTGATCTTAAGTTGTCCTGTGTAAAGACTAAGCAAGCCCCAATTCTTTAAAACTGCTCTGAAAAGAAACATAAGATCAAAACTGAACGAGTCACTTGAATTTGCTGATTTGGACAAAAGCACACTGAGGCCAGACAACAGACTAAGTCATCTTCACTAATACTGAGCTCCTTTTCCAATATTAGGAAGTTGTCTCACAGACCAGTTATGCAACTTCCTGACACTGTCATTCTCAAAGATTTGTACATTTTAGTCGACATCCCAACACTACCATCCACATTCCTGGATATACCCACTGGAACTGACAGGACATTGCAACCAGACAGTGACAACAGCAGTTTACAGTTAGCAGGAAGGGGTTGGAAGCCTTTAACATTGACTTCAACCTGCATAAAATCACCCAGCATCAAATCAAGTGGGAGCAGAGAAGGCTTCTGCTAATTACTACCTATGCTCTCCCCCCTCCATTAACTACCGAATGAGTTCTCCTCCATGTTGAACACCATTGGAAGAAGCATTTAAACCAGCAAGAGCAGACAACTTAATCAGTGTCCGTCAGCAAGAGTATCTTACTGGTACCATGTCTAAATAAGTTAGCTTTGTTCAAATGGTGTTTTTTTTGTTATTATTTCAAGGAGTGTAGCTGTTACTGGGTAGGTCAACATTTATTGTCCATCCTTAAATGAAAACTAAGATTAACCAACTAGTCTGAGCCTGTGAAACAATCATCTCTTCATGAAAAATCTATTCAATATCCATCTCACCCACCTATTTGGTCCTGACCACATGAATAGAAGTGAGCATCAAATACCTTGTGAAGATGATCTTCTGACACTTCCATTATAATGTGGGACTATAATATGCTGAATGGAAAGATTTATCGCCTCACAACTGGACAACTGATAAAGTCCTACATTGCAGAGGTTCGGTCCTGCCTCTTAGATACTTCATCCTATTTCCCCTGAACCATGACCCCTCACTCCCAACAACCCCCACAGCCCCACAGCACCTTCCCCTCCAAACACTGAAGGTGTAAAATCTGCCCAATTACCTCCTCCCTCTTCAGTATCCAAACATATTTTCCAAGTAGCACTTTACCTACACTTCATACAACCTAGTCTACTGCATTCGCTGCTCACAATGTGGTCTCCTCTGCATCGGGGAAACAAAGTGTAGACTGGGTGACTGCTTTGCAGAACATGTTTTGCCTGAAAAACAGACCTTGAGCATCCAGTTGCCTGCCACTTTAACACACCACACTGTTCCCTGGCCAGCATCTCAATCTCAGGCTTGCTGCAGTGCTGCGTGCTGCAGTGAAGCTCAGCACAAGCTAGAAGAAATAATTCCTCATCCTTCACTTCAGGACCCTTCAGCTCTCCAGACTCAATATCGAGTTCAATAATTTTAAGGCCTGAACTCCCCAATGTCCTAACCCCCTACCACAGGCATCAGACCTTGTTATCACACAGCCTGCTATGATACACCACCTGTTGTTAGACACTAACTGTCTCCATTAATAGCTATTTACCTCCCAGCCGGATCATTATCCAATCCTTTGTCTGTCCAACTGCTCTTCTCTCTCTTTGGGCTCTACCCTCATCTAATATTTACTCCTTACACCCTCCGTCCACCCTATCTTCTGCATATAAGCCGACACTTTCCAGCTACCATCAGTTCTGAGGACGGGTCACTCACCCTGAAACATTACCTCTGATTTCCCTTCACACATGCTGCCAGACCTGCTGAGCTTTTCCAGCAACTTCTGTTTTTGTTTCTGATTTACAGAATTCACAGTTGTTTTGTTTTTTAGATGGATACAGTGATATCAGCTGTCAGCACCAGAAGAATTGTACTCCACATCAAATGGTAATACCAAGGCGTAGCATACACCTCGCTCCATCATTTCCTTCAAAAAGAAATCAACAGTAGTTCAATGAGGAACACTGGAGATCATTGCTGCATCTTTGGTGATGATCTTTACGTCCTCACTGTGCACTGGAGTAGTGCCAGATGATGGGAGGGTGGCAAATGTCATTCCCTTGTTCAAAAAAGGGAATAGGGATAACCCTGGGAATTACAGGTCAGTCAGTCTTAAGTCAGTGGTGGGCAAATTATTGGAGAGGATTCTGAGAATGGCATTCATGATTACTTGGAAAATCATAGTTTGATTAGAGATAGTCAGCATGGCTTTGTGAGGGGCAGGTCATGCCTCACCAACCTTATTGAATTCTTTGAGGATGTGATAATGAAGGTAGAGCAGTAGATGTGATGTACATGGATTTTAACAAGGCATTTGATAACATTTCCCATGGTAGGTTCATTCAGAAAGTAAGAAGACATGGGATACAGGGAAATTTGGCTGTCTGGATACAGAATTGGCTGGCCCATAGGAGACAGAGGGTGGTAGTTGATGGAAAGTATTCAGCCTGGAGCTTGGTGACCAGTGGTGTTCTGCAAGGATCTGTTCTGGGAACTCTGCTCTTTGTGACTTTTATAAATGACTTACATGAAGAAGTGGAAGTGTGGGTTAGTAAATTTGCCAATGACACAAAGGTTGGTGGAGTGGTGCATGGTGTGGAGGGCTGTTGTAGGTTGCAACAGGACATTGACAAGATGCAGAGCTGGGCTGATAAGTGGCAGATGCAATTCAACCTGAATAAGTATAAAGTGATTTATTTTAGACAGTCGAATTTGAATGCAGATTACAGGATTAAAGGCAGGATTCTTGGCAGTGTGGGGGAAGAGAGGGATCTTGGGGTCCACATCCATAGATGCCTCAAAGTTGCCAAGTTGATAGGGTTGTTAAGAAGGTTGTTAAGAAGTTGATGGGGTGTGTTGTCTTTCATTAGCAGGGAGATTGAGTTTTAAGAGCCACGAGGCTATGTTGCAGCTCTATAGAGCCCTGGTTAGACCACACTTGGAGTATTGTGATCAGTTCTGGTTGCCTCATTATAGGAAATATTTGGAAGCATTAGAGAAGATTTCCAGGAGATTTACTAGGATGCTGCCTGGACTGGAGGGCATTTCTTATAAGAAAAGGTTGAGGGAGCTAGGGCTTTCCTCACTGGAGCGAAGAAGGATGAGAGGTGACTTGATAGAGATGTATAAAATGCTGAGAGGCATAGATAGTGTGAATAGTTGGAGACTTTTTGCCAGGGCAGAAATGGCTATCACAAGGGGGCATAATTTTAAGGCATTTGGGGAAAGGTTTCAGGGAGATGTCAGAGGTAGGTTCTTTACACAGAGAATGGTGGGTATGTGGAATGCACTGCCAGCAATGGTAGTAGAGTCAGATTCCTGAAGAAGGGCTTATGCCCGAAACGTCGATTCTCCTGTTCCCTGAATGCTGCCTGACCTGCTGCGCTTTTCCAGCAACACATTTTCAGCTCTGACCTCCGGCATCTGCAGACCTCACTTTCTCCTCAGATTCATTAAGGACATTTATGTGACTCTTGGATAGGCACAGGGATGATAGTAAAGTGAAGGGCATGTAGGTTAGTTTGACCTTAGAGTAGGATATAAGGTCTGCACAACATCAAAGGGCCTGTATTGTACTGTGCTGTACTGTTCTATGTTCTATGTCAGAAGCAACGTCAATAATATTAAAAATGGGGAGGCTCTAACACAGCATTGTGTAAATCTTAAACTGCATTCCATATAGATCAAGCTAAGTGACCCCACATTCAACAGATCAGATGAATGCTCTGCAACCCTGCCACATCCAGATGTGAATGGTCTTGAACAATTAAAGAATGGGCCAGAGGAGGAGGTTCGATGTATATCTGTAACCTCAGCAAATTTGCAGCTGTGTATTGATGGGTGGGGGTAGAAGACCCAATGCATCAGTCCAAGCAACTGGATTAGAGATTTGCAATCATCATCAGCCAGATATGCCAAGTAGAAGATCTATCTTGACCTCCTCCTGAGATCCCCAGCGTCATATAGTCAGTCTTCAGTCAACATAGCATCAGGGTTACTATTGTCCTAAAACTTAACTAGACTAGTAACACAAATACTGTGGATACAGATCAGGGGCTCAATGTCCTGCTGCACATGACCCAGTTCTGGACTGTCCATGTGTATCAAGGTACAAGCCAGAAGGGAATACTCTCCATACCCGAATGAACACAGCTCAAACAATACTCCAGGACAGCATTTGTGGATGTGGTGGCAAGATCAGGACTTATTGCACTGAGAAGATTCTAGTAAACGGCTCCATAAAACACTGCAGTGGATTTGATGATGTTAACACCACAAAGCTGTTAGATAGGGAGTCCTTGGACTTTAACACAGAGATAATAAAGGAAGGATAATTTATTTTCAAGTTACGCTGGTATGCAACTTGAGGAGGCTGCAGATATTCCCTTGTTTCTGTTACCCACATGAGTCAAAGCATCGAAGGGTAACAAATCGATCATTTTAATCATTCACTCCCTCCACCACCAGTGTTGCAGTGTGTATTATGCACATGATGCATTGAACAATCTTACAAGGTTTCAGCAATTCTAAAACCCACCGCCTCAATGTCCAGGAAGAGCAGTGTTAAATTCCTTGGGACTCACTGCCTAACAGCATTGCAGAAGTATTTTCACCATAGTAACTGCAATAGTTCAAGAAGAAAGTTTACCACGACCTTCTCAAGGGGAATTAATAATGATCTCTCCACAACCTGTGACTGAATAAGGTAAAAGCACTGTTCATGATCGTAAAATGTTGAGCCAATTAGCTATTTTGAAGTGTAATTACTGTAATAATCTAGAAAATGTGGTCGTCTATTTACACACAGCAAGATATCACTAAAAGTAACGAGATGAATCACAAGTTAATGTCTTCTACTGATGTTGGTTAAGGGTTAATCATTGGATGAGACTTCTTTGGAGAGCAGGCCCTTTGAAAATGTTATGGCACCTTTCAGTGGAAATGAAACCTTGTTTTAATGTTTCATCTAAAACATGACAACTCCTACAGTGCTTCACTAAACTGTCAGCCTCGAATACAGGCCGCTGGAGTGGTCTTAAGTCCACAACTTTCTGACCCAAAGGCCAGACCAGCAGAACTGAGGTTGAGAGGGTTGAGAGGGTCAAGTTCCTGGGAGTGACAATAACTGAAAAACCGTGCTGGACTCCAATGTAGATGCGATGGTCAAGAAGGAAAAACAATGCCTCTTCTCCCTCAGGCAGCTTAGGAAATTCAGAATGTCCATAAGGACCTCATCAAATTTTACAGATGCACCATTGAAAGCATTCTATCAGGATTCATAACAGCCTGGTGTGACAACTGCTCTGCCCAGGTCCATAAGAAGCTACACAAGGTTGTGTGTACAGCTCAGACCATCACAAAAGCCAACCTCCCACCCATGGACTCAATTTACACTTCTTGTTGCTGTGGAAAGCCTGCCAACATCATCAAAGACCCCTCCCACCCCAGTAATGCTCTCCTACAACCTCTTCCATCAGGCAGAAGGTACAAAAGCTCAAGAACACACAGCAACAGGTTCAAGAACAATTCCTTCCTTGCTGTTGAATGAACTTCAAATAATGTTGATCTTGCTAATATTAATCTTGCTTTGCGCGCCTCCTGTTCAGCCATAACCTAGTATGCCTCACTCTGTCTAAGCACCCTATGATCTGTATACCCTTGTTTGCTCTGATCTGCCTGTGCTGCTTGCAAGACAGAGCTTTTCACTGTACCCAGGTACATGTGACCACAATAAGTCAAATCAAATCAAAACTCAGATGACCCATAATGGATGCTAAATGATACAATGATTTATCTGAGCGTATATTAAAAAGGAAAGGTGCCTTTTCTTAGTACTGTTTTCAACAATGTTGCATCATTCACGGTGGTACTCCTTTGCATCCTGTTAACACCAAAGATGTTTTGAGATCTTTGACAATCCATTGAGTGGTGCAGATCCCCTGGCATGAAACTTATTAGTGCCAGGTGCATGCAGACAACTGCAAGTTTATAATTCTATTTGAACAGTGACTTTTTATAGCTTACAGGGAGCAACAGATATTTCCCAAATTTATAGGTGCAATGGAAACCTGTTACTGGAAGTTGACCAAAGACATTTTGTTGATTGGGATGAGGGCTGGATTTTATCAAATCATCCATTTGTAATGATTCAAAGTCACCTTGGTACCAAACAATGCATTTTCCAAATGTTCAAGCATTATGCTTCAAAAAAGTTCAGTAGTTAAGGCTAAAAATTGATTTATCCAACCATTTGGTCTAAAAAAGATGGAATTCTAATAGCCCTGTAGTCAGGTCTTAAACATAGAACACAGAACAATACAGCACAGAACAGACCCTTCGGCCCTCGATGTTGCACCGACCTGTGAAGTAATCTAAGCCCATCCCCCAACACTATCCCATTATCATCCATGTGCTTATCCAAGGATTGTTTAAATCTCCCTAATGTGGCTGAGTTAACTACATTGGCAGGTAGGGCATTCCACACCTTTACCACTCTCTGAGTAAAGAACCTGCCTCTGACATCTGTCTTAAATCTATCACCCCTCAATTTGTAGTTATGCCCCCTCGGATAAGCTGACATCATCATCCTAGGAAAAAGACTTTCACTGGATTAGTGGTGCTGGAAGAGCACAGCAGTTTAGGCAGCATCCAAGGAGCAGCGAAATCGACGTTTCCGGCAAAAGCCCACTGTCTACCCTACCTAATCCTCCGATCATCTTGTATCAAATCCCCTCTTTGCCTTCTCCTTTCCAATGACCATGCAACATCCTGGTAAATCACCTCTGCACCTTTTCCAATGCTTCCACATCCTTCCTGTGTTGGGGCAATGAGAACTGGACACAATATACCAAGTGCGGCCGAATTAGCATTTTGAATAGTTGCAGCATGACATTACGGCTCCAGAACTTAATTTCTCTACTAATAAAACCTAACACACCGTATGCCTTCTTAACAGTACTATCAACCTGGGTAGCAACGTTCAGGGATCTATGTACGTGGACTCCAAGATCCCTCTGCACATCCACACTAGCAAGAATCGTTCCATTGACCCAGCACTCAGCCTTCCCTGTTATTCTTCCCAAAGTGAATCACCTCATATTTATCTGCACTGAGCTCCATTTGCCACCTCTCAGCCCAATTCTGCAGTTTATCCAAGTCCCCCTGCAACCTGCAACATTCTTCCACACTGTCCACGACTCCTCCGACTTTAGCGTCATCTGCAAACTTACTAACACATCTACCAATGCCTGCGTCTAAGTCATTTATAAAAATGACAAACAGCAGTGGTCCCAAAATAGATCTTTGTGGCACACCACTAGTAACCGGACTCCAGGCTGAATATTTTCCATCAATTACCACTCGCTGCCTTCTTACAGAAAGCCAGTTTCTAATCCAAACTGCTAAATCACCCTCAATCTCATACCTCTGCATTTTCTCCAACAGCGTACCATGTGGAACCTTATTAAAGGCTTTACTGAAGTCCATGTACACCACATCAATTGCCCTACCCTCATCCACATGTTTGGTCACATTCTCAAATAACTCAATGAGGTTAGTGAGACATGACCTGCCCTTGATGAAACCATGTTGACTATCTGCAATAAAATTGTTGCTTGCTAGATGATGAGAAATCCTATCCCTTATAATCCTTTCCAAAACTTTTCCTACAACAGACATAAGGCTCACTGGTCTATAATTACCTGGGTCATCTCTACTGCCCTTCTTGAACAAGGGCGCAACACTTGCAATCCTCCAGTCCTCTGGTACTAAACCTGGAGACAATGATGACTCAAAGATCAAAGCCAAAGGCTCCAACACCTCCTCCCTAGCTTTCCAGAGAAACCTCGGATAAATCCCATCTGGCCCAGGGGACTTGTCTACTTTCATACCTTCTAGAATTGATAACACCTCTTCCTTACTAACCTCGATCCTTTCTAGTCTACTATCTCATATCTCCTTCTTCTCCTCTACAATATTCTCCTTTGCCTGAGTGAAAATTGATGAGAAATATTCATTCAGCACCCCTCCGATCTCCACAGGGTCCACGCACAACTTCCCATTTCTGTCTTTGACTGGTCATATTCCTACCGTGGTCATCCTTGTATTCCTTACACACGTATAGAAAGCTTTAGGGTTCTCCTTTATTCTAACTGCTAAAGGCTGCTCGTGTCCTCTCATTGCCCTTCTTAACTCTCTCTTTAAATCCTTCCTAGCTGATCTGTAACTCTCCATCACCTCACCTGAACCATCTCATCTCATCGTTACATAAGCCTCCTTCTTCCACTTAACAAGAGATGCAATACCTTAAACCACGGTTTCCTTACCATAACACCTCCTCCCTGCCTGACAGGGACATACCTATCAAGGACACACAATATCTATTCCTTAAACTAGTTCCACATTTTGATTGTCCCCATCCCCTGCATTTTGCTACCCCATTCTATGCATCCTAAGTCTTGCCTAATCGCATTATAATTGCCCTTGCCCCATCGATAACTCTTGCCCTTGGCATGTACCTATCCCTTTCCATCGCTAAACTAAACAAAACTGAATTATGGTCACTCTCTCCAAAGTGCTCACCTACCACTAAATCAAACACCTGGCCTGGTTCATTACGAAGCACCAGATCCAGTGTGGCCTCCCCTCTTGTCAGCCCTTTGACATACTGCGTCAGGAAACCCTCCTGCACAAATTGGACAAAAACTGAGTCATCCAACGTACTAGCGTTATAGCATATCCAGGTAATGTTGGGAGTCTGTGGTTCTGTTCGCCGAGCTGGAAGTTTTTGTTGCAAACGTTTCGTCCCCTGTCTAGGTGATACCCTCAGTGCTTGGGAGCCTCCTGTGAAGCGCTTCTGTGGTGTTTCCTCCGGCATTTATAGTGGCCTGTCCCTGCCGCTTCCGGTTGTCAGTTTCAGCTGTCCGCTTTAGTGGCCGGTGTATTAGTTTGTACACTACATTAGTTTTGCTCATGCTGGGTATCGGGTCCTTTGTTTTGGTGAGCTGTTATAACAGCACACAAACCAACAGCCACTCTCAGACAACAACTCACCAAAACGAAGGACCCAATACCCAGCATGAGCAAAACTAATATAGTGTACAAAATCCCATGCAAGGACTGCACAAAACACTACATAGGACAAACAGGAAGACAGCTAACGATCCACCTGCCAAGCACTGAGGATGCCCCCTAGACGGGGGACAAAACGTTTGCAACAAAAACTCCCAGCTCGGCGAACAGAACCACAGCAACGAGCACCCGAGCTACAAATTTTCTCACAAACTTTGAATGTTGGGAAAGTTAAAGTCCCCCATAATGGCCACCATGTTCCTTTCACTCCTGTCCAGAATCGTTTTGCCGATCCTCTCCTCCACATCCCTGAAACTCTGCGGAGGCTTATAAAAATCTCCCAGCAGTGTGACCTCTCCTCTATTCTGTTCCTAACTTCAGCCCACACTACCTCAGTCGACAAGTCCTCATCAAAAGTTCTTTCAGCCACCGGTATACTGTCCTTGACTAACAAGGCCCCTCTTCCACCTCCCCCTCTTCCACCACCACCTTCCCTGTTCATAATGAAAAATTTAAACCCTGGAATCTGCAGCATTCATTCCTCACTCTGCTCTATCCATGTCTCTGAAATGGCCACAACATCAAAGTCCAAGGTACCTATCCACACTGCAAGCTCACCTACCTTATTTTGAGTACTTCTGGCATTGAAGCAAACACACTTCATTCCAGCTTGCTGTCTGCCAGCACATTCCTGTGACCAAGAAATCCTGTCCATGCCCTCCCTACTCTCATCCACCTGTGCGCTGGAACTACACCTCAGGTTCCCATCCCCCTGCTGCGCTAATTCAAATCCACCCAAATAGCACTAGCAAATTTCCCAGCCAGAATATTGGTACCCCTCTGGTTCATGTGAAGACCGTTCTATTTGTAGAGGTCTCACCTTCTCTAGAATGAGTCCAATTAACCATGTATCTGAAACCCTCCCTCCTGCATCAAACCTGCAGCCACGTGTTCAGCTGATATCTCTCCCTATTCCTTGCCTTGCTGTCACATGGCATTTGTAACAAACCAGATTTAACAACTCTGTTTGTTCTAGCTCTCAGCTTCCACACTAACTCCCTGAAATCCTGCCTGACATCCCTATCCCTCTTTCTACCTATGCTGCTGGTACCTATGTGGACCACAACTTGGGGCTGGTCACCCTCTCCCTTCAGGACCCCAAAGACACGATCTGAGACATCATGGACCCTGGCTCCTGGGAGGCAACACACCAACCATGAGTCTTGTTCATTCTCACAAACCTTCTATCTGACCCTCTAACTATTGAGTCCACTCTAACAATTGAAAACTCTGTCAGTTATATTTTTGGTCAGGAAGGATTCAGTCTAATGCCAATGTGTTGGTCTCCCTATATCCACCTGTTAATCTTTTGATGCCCTTCATCATTTTAAGAGTTTTCAGTTTCATGATGCTAACCATTTCCTCTTGATCATGGTTGTCCAATCTCCCTTCATTTCCATCCCTTATCAGAACGATATGAGAGCTCTCTGTTTTTGTCCCTCAGTGAAGTTTTAGTTTTAGCACTGTACTCCTTTGCCTGTTTGGCTTGTCTCTCACTGGAGAACTTTTCAATGAACTCACTTCATGTCATTCAAATAGAAGATGTTACCATGGGTAAACTCATTGTTTAGAGTAGAGTGGTGCTGGAAAAGCACGGCAGATCAGGCAGCATCCGAGGAGCAGGAAAATTGACGTTTCTGGCAAAAAGCCCTTCATCAGGAATAGAGGCAGGAAGCCTGCAGAGTGGAGAGATAAATGAGAGGAGGGTGGAGGTGGGGAGAAAGTAGTAAGGAGTACAATAGGTGAATGGGTGTGGGGATGGAGGTGATAGGTCAGAGAGAAGGGTGGGGGAAGCTAGCAAAGAGTACAATGGGTGAATGGGGTGGGGATGAAGATGATAGGTCAGGGAGGAGGGTAGAGTGGATGGGTGGAAAGGAAGATAGGCAGGTAGGACAGGTCATGAGGGCGGTGCTGAGCTGGAAAGCTGGAGCTGGGGTGAGGTGAGGGAAAGGAAATGAGGAAACTGGTGAAATCCACATTGATGCCCTGGGGTTGAAGTGTTCCGAGTTGGAAGATGAGGTGTTCTTCCTCCAGGCATCGGGTGGTGAGGGAGCGGCGGTGGAGGATTCCCACAACCTGCATGTCCTCGGCAGAGTGGGAGGGGGAGTTGGAATGTTGGGCCACAGGGCGGTGGGGTTGATTGGTGCAGGTGTCCCGGAGATGTTCCCTAAAGCGATCTGCAAGGAGGCATCCAGTCTACCCAATGTAGAGAGGACCGCATCGGGAGCAACGGATACAATAAATGATATTGGATGTGCAGGTGAAACTTTGATGGATGTGGAAGTCTCCTTGGGGCCTTGGATGGAGGTGAGGGAGGAGGCGTGGTGGCAGGGGAGGGTGCCAGGAAGAGATGGTGGGTTGTTGGGGGGCATGGACTTGACCAGGTGGTCATGGAGGGAACGGTCTTTGCGGAAAGCAGAAATGGGTGGGGAGGGAAAAAGATCTCTGATGATGGGGTCCATTTGGAGGTGGCGGAAATGTCGTTGGATGATGTGGTTTATGCGAAGGTTGGTAGGGTGGAAGGTGAGCACCAGGGGGGTTCTGTCCTTGTTACGGTTGAAGGGGTGGGGTTCCTCACTTTGCCTATCTTTTTGTGTAAGGGATGTGGAACACTTCTTCTACTCTTCCAATCAAGTCCCCTCAATGAATTCTGTCAGGTACATTGATGGGTGTATTGGTGATTTTCTCCTTATTTCACCCTGAACTGGAAATTTTCATCACCTCCGACCCTAGCCGGATAGCATTCTACTTACTTGGTATCCCTCTTCCCATCTGGTATCCTATCCTCCTGGTTTCCTAACCTCAAACTCAGCACATGTACTTACCATTTGGCAGCAGCTGTCAAAATGTCTGTCAAAGTTGTGATTTACCTCCCCCCCCCCCCCAAACCCCCACCCCAGGCAGGTCTGCACAATGGAAGAGCGGAAGTAACAGTCAGCGTTTCTCACGCAGTCCTAATCAGAATGTTCCATCGGAAATACAGAGCTCTCTCTTCTTGTAAAAACAAGAGTGCAATGACAATCAGCGGGATGTTCCCACTCCTCGAAGAATCCGGCCCAACATCTCTCACTTTCCACCTTATCACAGTAATTCCTTTTCATTCATTCTCCACCCTCCCCAATTTGATCTTTTTAAAGACTATGACATCTCCAATTTTTCCTGGTTCCGATGAAAGTTCGTCAACCTGAACTATTAACTCTGTTTCCTCCTCCACCGATGCAGCCTACTTGGATGAACATTCCCAGCATTTTCAATTTTAATTTCAGATTTCCTGCATCTTCTATATTTTACTATGTTTAATACCATCCTGTTGTGCCAAATTCACACAGTTAGGTATGGATGGTTTGGTTACTTATTTAATTATGAATATGGAGCTCTAAGATACATTGTTCTAAACTAACAGCCTATATGTTTTGTATTGGGGCAAAATAAACTTTGAACCAGTTTGAGCATATGATCATAATAATTATCAAAATATGGATGGTACTTTTCAACTCGTGGAAAGGTTTTGATTGATTGCATTTCAACTTCTGTGTGGAGTGTGTGGAGTTAGAAGTGCCAGTAACTGACCAGCATTTTAACTATCTCAAGGATATCAAAGGATCAAAAGAGTGTTCTATCACTCGATGCTTTTAAGAAAATTCTCGAACTAGTTACATTCTACAGACTATATGACCTAAAACATGCCTGGTTATGAATGCACAATCGGTTGTGACAAGTCTGATTTACACCAGTTGAAGGGAATGTGTAGCAAATGTTATCGCTCCCTCTTCAAAGCACTAGTGCCTCACATTTTGAGGCTGTATAGGTCGGGGATAAAGCAAACAGAACTGTGATTGTGGCCATCTCCAAAGGTAGCTTCATGTGCAGAAAGGTTGATGCTGAACTTCAAAGAAAGAATGAGCTTGCCTTTATATACTACCTTTCACAACTTCAACTCACTCCAAAGTTCTTCATAGCTAATTAAGTAGTCTTTTTGAAGTCTGGTTGACAGTGGTAATGTGAGAAACATAGCAGTCAACGTGTGGATAGCAAACTCCCACGAACAGCAATATGGTTGTGACCAAATCATTTGTTATAGTGCTGTTAGTTAAGTCTTGGCCATGATATTGGGGGCAGGGGATTCCTCTGCTATTCCTCTAATAATGTCAGATTAAATTCCTCTTTCGTGTTTACCAGAATGGATAAAAAGGACATTAGGTTAACATCTCATGAGAAAGATGGTGCTCAGCGACATGCTGTCTGATTACTGCCCGAAAGTGTCAGCACAAATCATGTGCTCCAGTCTCTGGCATGGCATTTGACTGTATAGCACTGAATCAGAGGTGAGAGTGCTACCAATGAGCCATAACGAACAACCTACATGATTATAAAATAACATACAGCTTAATTATTTGAATTCTTCAATCAAATTGTTCAGAGACCAACAGCAAAGGATCTGGAGAGTCATTTAAATAAAATTTATTGTAGAAAGGCTTCAAATTCCTAGTTTTTGTAATTACACGGAGTCTTGTTTCTTTATCAAGATTGAAGGTTTGCCATACTTTCAGTTAAATAGTCAAGTACAACATCATTATTTTTCAATTATTGACTTTTTAAAATTTGGAGCTCTTCCAAGTTTTAGCACTGCATTCTCATGAAATCTCTTGCTCTGAGACCACACAAGTACTATCTCTGACCATAACCTACAACTGCTTCACTCTCTGAGGGGTGTACAATCTATTTAGAAGTCTGGCATTTGTCTGGATATTCACTTTGCACTGAACACAATGAGCACAACAGTTTAACTGATGGTTTCAAAGTCAATTAGCAGTGGTTATAGTTGACCTGAATTCTCTCTCCCCTTTTCATCTGTGATTTCCATAAATCCTATATCACCACGATAAGTTAGAATTGATCGATAGCTATCAATAATTGATTTATTTCTGCACTTTTGTACATGCATAACATCACATAACCACAGCCAGTCAGGCAGCAGCCGAGGAGCAGGAGAGTCGACGTTTCGAGCATGAGCTCTTCATCAGGAATGTGGGGATGCCCATGGGGGCTGAGAGATAAATGGGAGGGGGTGGGCTGGGGTTAACGTAACTAGGTAGCTTTTCTAGCGCCACACTTTTTAACTCTGATCTCCAGCCTCTACAATCCTCACTTTCTCCTTGTCGATCACATAACCACCAAACAGCCACCTTTAAACAGCCACCAAACCTCAAACAGATCATTGTTCGTAGCAAATTGCTGGGCTTTCAGGACAATACCATACAACCGTGACACTGTAGATCTACAAGACGTGTCAGAATGTCGACACGGATACCACCATTACGCTGGGGACACCTCCCACCATGTAAGTGGCAGGTACTCATGGGATTCAGCCAACGTTGTCTGCCTCCTATGCTGCAGGCAAGGATGCCCTGAGGAATGGTACATTGGCGAGACCAAACAGAGGCTACAGCAATGGATGAATGGACGCCGCTGAACAATCAGGTAGGTAAAAACAAGGACTGCAGATGCTGGAAACCAGAGTCTAGATTAGAGTGGTGCTGGAAAAGCACAGCAGGTCAGGCAGCATCGAGGAGTAGGAAAATCGATGTTTCGGGCAAAAGCCCTGATGAATGGCTTTTGCCCGAAATGTCGATATTCCTGCTCCTCGAAGCTGCCTGACCTGGTGTGCTTTTTTAGCACCACTAACCTAGACCACTGAACATTCAACAGATGGTGAACACTTCAGCAGTCCGGGACATTTGACCTCGGACCTTCGGGTGACCGTCTTCCAAGGCAGACTTCGGGACAACGCAAAGTGGCCAAGCAGAGGCTGATAGCCAAGTTCGGTACCTATGGGGATGGCCTCAACCAGGACTTTGGGTTCATGTCACACTACAGGTGACCCCATTGCACTGTACACACATGCACACACAGACGGGCACACACAGACACAGACACACACACAGACACAGATGCACAGATAGACACACACACAAACACAGATGCACACAGACACACTCACACACAGACATGCACACACACACGTTTGTGGGGTGAATTTGTACTTGCAGAATTACATTTTGCTTTGCTCAAAAACTGCATGAATCTATGTAAGATTCTGTAAATCTGTTTTTTTTTAGATTAGAATCAGTCTGACCATTGTGCCATAGACAGCCTCACAGGGAATTAACATCTTCAATACCTTATCTGGGCAAACATGACACCAATTGTTAAAGTGCACTTGAAAATGTAACTTTTAAAAAATGTTTTGCGATTCACATATGAAAGAACTGAAACCAACATGGTCATTCTAAAAGATGAGAGACTTAATAAACAATCCATGTCTTTTCCAATATTTAATTTCAGTTACATCAGACTGTAAACCTTTGATATAAAGTCTGTGTCTTACAATCTTATACTCCACAATCACCTGATGAAGGAGCAGCGCTCTGAAAGCTAGTGCTTCCAATTAAACCTGTTGGACTATAACCTGGTATTGTGTGATTTTTAACTTTGTACACCCCAGTCCAACACCGGCGTCTCCAAATCACATTACTATAGGCTGTTTATTTAGTATTAATTTAAAACTAGTCATCTATTTGCCATATAGGACGGAGAACTGCAGGTGCAGACACTTAGATGCCTATCAAGCACAGAGTATCCTTGTCCCTTTTGAGGAACAAATGCCATTTTTCAGGTTCACGGGACTATTTTCTTTGGGCCTTTGTGCCCTCTCTTGTTCAGCGAAGGCACTTTGCTGATTAGCCCAAGACCTGAAGAGAACTGAGAAAAGAACACATCTGTTTGTGCTGCAATTGGAAGAAATCAAAATATCTGAAATCTGTATTATTTCAGCAAATGTGCAAAATTACAACCAGCCTTCAAATTGTTTGTACAAGTCCTCAGAAACCTTGAACTATTTTGAAGATTTCAACCACGCATGATGATAATTATATCTATAATTCTGTGGAGATTTAAGGTAAAGTGCACATTGGTGCTTAATATGATTTCCCTTTTTGCTAACACCTGGTATAAACATAGTCAGTTAAGGTGGGAAGCAAAGGCAATTTCTGCAAAGAGCAAATCCAAGTATTTAAAAAATAATTAAAACTTGCTTAAAGTAAGAATTGTTCCTATGAGAAATTTCCTTTCTCACTGTAACTAATTGATCCCATGAATCATACATTACTGAAATTGCTTCCAATCCACAGGGTTTTATGTGGAAAGATCTGCAACACATAGCAACCTCCTTAAAGCTCGGTAAGAGAAAGAAATCTCTTAGTAATTCATTATGTTATACAGGTGATGGTGGACTTAATACCATTGCAGTCTGGGAATTAAAACAAGGATGAAAGTCTTGTTAGAGGAAGAGCTCAGCACAAAATTAGTCTCACGGTAATATCACAACAGCTGTTTCTACGCACCATTAAGGTATTTTCACATGAAGCTGCTCAGTGCAGTGACTCATTCAAGATGGCAACTCCGGCAAGGTAGGCAATGTTCAAGCTCCTGGGCCCAGCTGCTCCACATAGCTGCTTCTTCCCTTCTTTCCATCTTTTCATCTTCTTTCTCTTTCTTTTTCTTCATCTTCTTCCTGTCGGCGGCAGATGTGGGGGTGACATCATGGAGGGAGGCAGCCGGAATGGAATTCTTGATGAAGCTTGGTGTTGGAGCCAGGGACTCCAGGCATCAACAAAGTTGTGTCGGCTACGGAGCCAAGGACTCCTAGTTGCAGTAGGTCTGGAGGGGGGACTCCTGGTTATTGGCAAGGCAGTGGCAGCAGCTCCTGGTTGTGGTAGGCCTGAAGCCAGGGTCTCCTGGTTGTTGACAAGCCAATGGTGGCAGTGGAGCCGAGGGCTCCTGCGGTTGGCAAGTGCGGGTCCAGCATGGGAGCTGGCTTTGGTAGCCTAGCGATGAAGAGATAGTGCCTGAAGAGTGGTGATTACGAAGTTGGTGGATCCCTGCCGATGCTAGCACGGGTGTCGTTGGTTGACCGGCTCAGGGCTCGGGACTCAGGACTCATGGCAGAGCGAAGATGGACTTTCTTTCAGCTTTGACTGGCGCTGGAGTGTGACAACAGTTGAAGCTTTGCACTGTATTTAAGTAGTGTTCATTGTAGAGTACAAGTGACAATAAATCATCAATCATTCATTTATTTACGATTTGGGCTACTCTCAGTGAACTGACACTTTGGTTGGATTCATAATCCATCAATAAAAATACACCCATTCACATTGGCATCACAAAGAGTGATCCTGGTATTACTGCTACACTTGGCAGGTAATTAAATAGGAACATTATTGGTCAATGCTCCATAGTATTAATCAAATTTGATAATTTGTACCTGCAGCTCACATTACGGTAAATCAATCAGATTGAGAGTAGGCGGGCTGTCAGTAGAAATGGTAATTCTGGAAGAAACAATATTAAAGACAGGTAGGGATATTCTCTCTGACAATTATAATAGAAGTTCACTCAGTCTACGTTATGGTGTCACACAGGAAAATAATTTTTTGTCATCACAACCCCAGCCCTCCCCCACCCCATGTTGAAAAAGAAAGGGAAAATTGCACTGGCTCTTTGCTCCATATATTAGCAGTTAGGAAGTGAAAATTCAGTACATAAGAGGAAAAAAAACTTTGCCTGCATCTGTTGAAAGGATTTACTCCTAAAGTCAAAGAGAAAATAAGATGTTTTGGATAGTGTTAGTTTTTAAAGGGTTAATCTTAAGTAGTCATTAAGAAATTGTTAAAACATCAACAATTGAAGGAAATGTTTGGTCAGTGTGAGGATCTAACCATGTGTGCCAGATTCCCAAGGATCTGATCAGCGCAATTATTTTGGAGATGTAACAATTGCTTCACATTTCATTTAAAAAAGTGAATATTTCTGTCAAGATTTTACAAAGAAAACCTGAACAAAAGTTCAAATCTGTTATATCAAGTGAGTCATCAATAATTCGGCACATAGCTCATCCGCTGAGGTAAAATTTTTATGAACCAGATGCCAAAAGAGTCAAGCAATGAGCAAAGGAAAGAATTATTTGAATTCTTTAAACAAGCTAGTTTTTCCAGAAAAACACGAGCGCTGTCAAGACTCCCATGTTTGCTTGATGGTATTTCTCTGTCACAGAATTTGCACTGACATGATAATAACCATCCAAAGATCAAAATTTCATGCAAATGTGATATCAGAGTTTGGATTCAAGCATGAATTAGATCATGTGAATTTGGTAATGAAATGAGATACAGATCACTTCCAGTTTGCAAGTAAACCAACCGAAATAATTAAAATAATTAAGAGTTATTAATAATGCATTTCCCAATTAAAGAAAGAAGTCAGTAGTATGATCTATCATTATGATAACCATATCTAGAATACCATTCCATTTATCCTGGGTTGAATCTGATGCACTAACCTCAATTAATGTCCACTGACTAAGCAAGTGTCACATTTATTACATCAGCTCCTGAAATAATAATTAGAAACTATTGTGACGATCTTGCACCTCAGCAATTCCTTATGTCATTGTGAAACCTAAGGTTTAATGTCCAGTCATCAGCAAGTACAATACATTTTGACAATTGTCAGCAAAGCTGTTAGGCAGGGAGCTTGCCCGCGGGGACAATTATTATAGGCATTCCTTCTCATACTGCACCAGACAATGTAGGTATTTGAATACCCAAAAAAGTCTGTGAAATGTGAAATTACATGACTGAAACTTGTTTATTGATATCATGAGATTGCTTGCAACCACTTACAGCATTCAAAGCATGGAGATGCTTTTATACTCGGGATAATTTTGTTTTTTTAAAGCATTCATCAGCTGAATACTCGTGTCACTGGCAAGGGCAACTTTTATTGCCCATTCCCAATTGCCCTTGATGAGCTTTCTTCTTCAACTTTTTTGGCATTACAAGAATCATGTAGAGTTCTTTGTTGTGTTGGGTAATCATTCAGATCAGGTTAATATTCATGCTACAATGACTTCATCCATTCTCATCTCACACATGTCAGACAATAACTGTCTCTGACAAGAGGAAATCTAACTATTGGCCTTTGATATTTAATGGTATTACCAATGTTTTATCCCTCACTATCTTAGGAGATCACCATTGACTATAAACTGTGTGGAACCAGCCATTTAAATACAGTTGCAGATCAGAGGCTAAGAATTCTGTGGCAACTAATTCACGTCCTGACTCCCCAAATCCTGTCCACCATCTACAAGACACAAGTCAAGAATGTGATTAAATACTTTCGCCTTGCTTCAATTAGTGCGGCTCCAAAAACACTGATGTTGATAGTCGGGTGATACAGCTTATGGGAATGCCATTCCATGTCAAGTGAAGATGGTTGGTTTCTCTCTTGTTGGAGAAGGTTGGAAAATGCCTGACATTGTTTGATGTGAATGTTATTTTCCACTTATCAGCCCAAGTCTGGATGTTGCTGAGTTTAATTGCATTTGGAAACGTACTGCTTCAGTAACTGAGGAGTCACAAATGGTGCTGAACGTGATGCAATCATCAGTGAATATTTCCACCTCTGAATTTATGATGGATGCAAGGTCATTTGTGGTGTAGTTCAAGAAGGTTGGGCTTAGCACACTTTAGCAGTGATGTCCTGGGACTGAAAGGATTGCCCTCTAATAATCAGAACTACATTCTTATGGGTAGGACTGCAAACAGTGAATGTTTTTGATTAACTGCAGTTTTGTTGGCCTTCCTTGTTGCCATGCTACCTTAGAGTTCAGGCCAGTGAATCTCAATTTACCTCTGGAGTTCTTTATTTCTAGCAATAATGGAATGAGGTAATCAGATCAGAAACTGAGACGCCATGACAGAGCTTTAAACTAAGTTTCAGTGACAGGGTTACTGCTTGTAAAATGCTGCTTGACAGCACTGTTGACAACTCTTCCCATCGCTTTACTGGTGATCAAAGTAGAATAATGTGATGAAAATTAGCTGCGCTGCCATAGAGTCGTAGAGGTGTATAGCACGGAAACAGACCCTTTGGTCCAACTCATCCATGCCGACCAGATATCCCAACCCAATCTAATCCCACCTGCCAGCACCCGGCCCATTTCCCTCCAAACCCTTCCTATTCATATACCCATCCAAATGCCTCTGAAATGTTGCAATTGTACCAGCCTCCACCACATCCTCTGGTAGTTCATTCCATACACGTACTATCCTCTGTGTGAAAAAGTTGCCCCTTAGATTTTTTTTATATCTTTCCCCTCTCACCCTAAACCAATGTCCTCTAGTTCTGGACTCCCCGACCCCAAGGGAAAGACTTTGTCTATTTACCCTATCCACGCCCCTCATAATTTTGTAAACCTCTATAAGGTCACCCCTCAGCCTCCGAAGCTCCAGCGAAAACAGCCCCAGCCTGTTCAGCCTCTCCCTATAGCTCAAATCCTCCAACCGTGGCAACATCCTTGTAAATCCCACACTGTCAATTTTGCACATTACCTCTTTGATACCAGTGTTGTGGTTGAATTAGCTCAACATGGCTAAGGCAACTAACTCTGCTGCCTTCAGAGGTGTTGTCGGAGTACAATTTCATCTCTCTGAAGATGTTGCTCACTATTTCCAGAATTTTCTATTTTTAACTCCACCCAACACTACACTGAAGGACCGTCTAGACTCTATTCACCAATTTCAGAGAGTGGGACTTGACCTGATGGCCTTCTGATTCATAGCCAAGAGAGATACTATTAAGCCAATGCTGCTAATATTGAAGAGAAAATGCAAGGTTTCTCCCCCAAACATCATCAGGGTTGGATTATGACTATTTATCTGTTATTAATTTATTGTGCACTGTTAATTTTAGGTAGATCATTAAATATGTGGTGTTGATGTTTTAGGTAAGAAAACTGTGCATATGTTTTATATAATCAAGTAGGCATTTGGCAGTTCTATTTGTTAAGAGTTTGGTAGTTCTCACACTGGTACGATACCATTTTCCTTCAGAACAGAAAGCCCTCAACCAAAGAAGTCATATTGGATCCAGAACATTAACTCTCATTCTCTCCAAGGATTGCTGCTAAGCCTACTGAGTTCCTCCAGGATTCAAGTGTTTCTGTTTTGGATTTCCAGCATCTGCCATTTTTTGTTTTATCTCATTGGTTAATTCTTTTGCATGAAATAAGGAATTTGTACATTAATCTAACTGGCTCAAGAATTGCATCAGCAATTTATCATCGGGATTCCATATACAAATCAAATATTTCAAAATAATGACATTCAATTTGGTTACAGTCAGTTTGGCAGCTGACTACAAATTGAAATAAAAACATTACAATATTTTCCACTTGGATGTGCTAAAACATGTTGGAAACTGACAGTCATGTAATTAAATAGACTTGATTGATTACATTTTCCTGAAAAGTATGTACAGAGACTATTGCATTTTAAATGCATCTCTTTATAATATTAATGGTGTGTTGATACATCATGGCATGACGTTGTGACATCAATACATTCATGGAGCACAATGCCAATGACTATATATGGACATTAAGGGGATAGATCTTTATTTGTTGGTGACATTGTAAAATGAGTGAACCAGCTGGCAGCCCATTCACCTCCCTTCTGATATTATTTCCGTTGTCAAAATTAACACCTATCGCTTGGTGTTTGACAACTTTTGTTTCCATTAAAGAAACAAAACTATTGGAACAATTGAGTAATTAACTGCAGCAGATCAACAACCTGCATATAAAATTGATCAAGAAAATATTTGACCACCACGCAACAGTTACAGCACATCGACCAAATCAGTCATGTGTTTTAGCATAGTATGTTAAAAAATTTCTAAAATTGTGGAATGATGAGCAAACAAGATAGATGCAGGGGGCATGTTCCTGATGATGGGTGCGTCCAGAACCAGGGGTCACTGTCTCAAGACCAAGGTACAGTGAACATTTTTAACTTGGAATTCGGAAAAAAATGTTTTTTCCCAGAAGGCTGGTACACCAAACATAGCTGGAGATACACATTAAGCTGTTGTGTGGCAAGGGAATTTCATCCCTACAGAGATAAATACATTTCAAACAATAGCCCTTCAATAATAGAAAACACAAGTCTTAACAGACTGGACTGTAATATCTTATGACCATAAAGATAAAGAGGGCCTAATGACACACTGCTCAATAGCAAGATCTATCTGTTGATTATATCCAAAACTGTGTTTTTCCCTATGGAAATACACAAGGACAAGGACTAAAAGAAACAGTCTCAATTCTGCTGTAGTGTACTAGTGGGAATGAATGTGTACAAGCCAGGATTTGGTCATTAGCTTGCTGATATGGTCACAGTGAAAGTACTATCCACTAGCTAACCCTGCGTTGCTGGTAAGTACACACTCATTCTCTCATTCTGAGTACTGCAAATCAGCTAAAAAGGAAACAAGAATGACAAGAGGTCTTTTTCACACCCTGAGTGCTGGAATTCATTTATGATCAAAAGGAATCTGAGCTCAGGAATCTCAGCCAATGTCTGAAAGTAAGGATTCTGAAACTGACTGTTCATGTACCAATGCCAATGGTAACCTCCACTGCAATGACTATGTTGTTCACCTTTCCACCTTTCACAAACAGTCAGAGACTGATCCATCTGTCTTTTATTTTGCTATAATTTTGGGGTTCCCCTCATTAATTCAATGAGGCCTGCTTTACTTGGTTCTTTTAAAAATACTGGTTCATTTGGGTCTGAATGACAGGTATAGGTGAGGGAAGAAAGCCTTTGTAAATTAATTTTGTCAGAAATAACTTATGGAGTGGATGAACAAAGGATGGAAGCCATTTTGTTTCTCCCTACCCAGGAGATTAACAGATTGGGATATCCCATCACGAAATTGGGGTCTGCTAACAAATTGAACCTAACTCTATTACACTCTCAGGCAGTGCATTTTAGATCCTATCACTCACTGCATAGAAATGTTTTTTTTAATCTTATGTCCTTTGTTTCCTTTTTGTCAGTCTCCTTAAATCTGTGTACCTGGTGCTTCTTTCTTCTGACAATTAGAACAATTCTCTCTGTCTAAAACCCTCCTGGTTTTGAATATATTTATCAAATTTCATCTCGACCTTCACTTTTCTCAGAAGAACAATCTCAGCTTCTCCAATGTAAATATATAACTATAGACCTCAATCATGAAATCATTCTTGTAGATTTTTTTTCTGTGGCACATCTAAAACTTTCATTTTCTTCCTGAAGTACCCTGAACTGGATACAGTGCTCCAGTAGAGGCTGAACAAGTACATCATAAACATCACAACTTCTTTTCTTTTGTACTCTGTGTCTTTATTAACACCAAATATACCTTTTCAATCACTTCCTCAACCTGCCCTGCCACCTACAATGAAGTATACTCATGTAACCCCAGATCCTTATTACTGCACTCCTCTTTGACCACCATAGTATTCTTTAGTTTCTACTGGCTCCCTTCATTCATCCTATTAAAATGTATTAATTTCATTTTTCTGCATTAAAATCCATCTGCCACATTTTCACCCACTCAGCCAGTCTCTTTATGTCATCTTGAGGTCTATTATAATCCTCCCTATTCTTTGCAACAGCTCCAAACTTTGTGTTATCTTTGCAAAGTTAGTTAGTTTGAGCTGAAAAATGTGTTGCTGGAAAAGCGCAGCAGGTCAGGCAGCATCCAAGGAGCAGGAGAATTGACGTTTCGGGCATAAGCTCCTGCTCCTTGGATGCTGCCTGACCTGCTACGCTTTTCCAGCAACACATTTTTCAGCTCTGATCTCCAGCATCTGCAGTTTCTCAAAGTTAGTTAGTTTGCAAAGAAAATTAGATTAATTGTACAGAAACTTTCAAATATTTTCATCAAAATAATCACTGCATCTACTGTGTTTTAAAAGCTGTGCAGAACAATATGTTTTAACAAAGCCAAGTTCTTGTTCAAATGTTGCCATTAAATTATTTATTGTTAGACCTGCTGAGCTTTCCAACAGTTTCTGTTTTTGTTTCTGATTTACAGCATCCGCAGTACTTCCAGTTTTATCTGGCCTCGTATCGTCATTATCCAAAGATCTAGGTTATGTTTGAGAACCTGGGTTGAAATTCCACTACAGTAGATGATGAAGTTCCCGCTCAGTTTTTTTAAAAATCTGAAATTAGAAGCCTACTGATGATCATGAAACCCATGTCGAAAAACCTATATGGTTCACTACCGCCCTTGAGGGAAGAAAACTGCCTTCCTCACCTGGTCTGGCCTACATGTGACTCTGCAATGTGGTTTACTCTTAAATGTCCTCAGAAATGGCCCATCAAGCCACCCAGTTGTAACATCTTCTAGAAAGGCTCAAAAACAGTGAACCCCCCAGCATCCAGCTCAGAAATATGAGTCTACCTACAGGACATAGAATACAGCAGAAGGTAGCTTTGAGTTTTCTCTCAAAGACAACTCGGGATGGTCAAAAAATGCTGGCCCAGTCAGCAAAGCCCACATCCCACAAATGAATTTTAAAAACTCAGGCTGAACTGCACTATCTCCATAGTGGGAAAAGACCAATATCTTCAGCTTTTAACTATTTTTTCACTATCTGTTTCAATCAAAAAGAAAGTCTAGCATTTATACAATATAACTCATAACTTCAAAGCGTCCTAAAACATGTAACAGTCAATTCAGTGTTTTTGAAGTACGGTGAGTTTTATAATGTAAAAAACACTGCAGGTAATTTGCATGCCACAAGGTCCAACAAACAGCAATGTGATAACAACCTGGTAAAACTATTTCTGCGGCGGTAAATGCAGCATAAAAACCAACAGTGGACACAGGCTCTTCTTTGAAAGGGTTCTATAAAATCTTTTATATCCACCTGAGGTATTTGGCAGGGTCTCAGATTAATTCTCTGTGGCAAGGAATTCCAAAAGCTCTCAACCCTCTGAGAGAAGAAATTCTGAGTCTTGAATTGGTGCCCATTCTGTACAGTAAGGTGACATGAGTCACAGCTTTAGTTGGTACATGGTATGTCACCTATATTTCACCCCAATCTTTGCCACATTCTTGTGATGAAATTGTGTGCAGACTAGAGTGCCTTGACATTTCAAACTCTTACATCGTGGCCTACATCAATAATCACAATTTTGACTGCAGATACCACTGCATGACCTCACTTGCATGATATTGCTGAGACAAACTCGTTGCATAAAATCCGAGGGTTGTGGCTACTTTCATGATCACTGATGAACAGCAAATGTATCTGAAGCTCCTCTTTTAGCAATTCACAGAAACAGCCAAAGACTATTAACTGTAGCCTCTTGGCACACAACTGTCCTAAGAACTGGAAAGGCACCCAAGCTATAGATTTCTGGGTGGTAACTGTCCTTCCTAATGAATCAGTGGGTATGCGGTCTGGTATGTTTTAGTTCTTTCTGTGTTATAAAATCTAGTGGTAAGGACATTTTCTTTTCTGAGGGAAAGACTTTGCAGAAGCTTTCTTTGTTCTGTTTTTCTACCCCTTCAGTTGTAGTTATGTTTCTTGGTGAGCATTAGCCGATAGCAGAATAGAAAATATGCTTTCCTACTTCTCAAAAAAAATAAACTCAATGTGTGATTGTCAAGGAGCAGATAAGGACATTTCTTAAAAAAAGGTTTAGAGAATATCACATGAAAATGTTCTGAAGAATGAGTCACTGTTCCTGAAACATTAACTCCTCTTTCTCGCCACAGATGCTACAGACCTGCTGAGTTTCTCCAGCAATTTCTGCTTTTCTTTCAAGTGAATAAGTGGGACACATTCACGGATAAAGATCTTACAGAAGAAGTAAACCTTTTTTACCTATCTGCACTGAGTGCCAAAGTTTCGCCTTAATACATTTTTTTTTCTAATCTATGTAAATTGGATTCTAGGGATATTCCCATGTCAATGCATTAGCGTGAAAGTGTTAATGTTAATGAAGACACCTCAGAGCTGAATTCAGGAGCATGGACATAACCCTTCAGCAGTTTAATTTGGAAATTCGTCCAAATTATTCTAGGATCACTGGTGGGGTAGGGATGCTTAATCTTGCACTGTTAAAAGCACAAACAACATTATTTTACTCTGGTCCTCATGATTAATATTTTGAAATGGAAAAACAATGGTCTAATTTGAAATACCAATATTTAACAGTTCATGGTAAAGTCCTTGCTTACATATTGCCAATAATACAGCCTAAACCCCAAATAAACCACAACAGAACAGCTGTTGGCATTTGTGTTATGTAGTTAATTCAATCTTCAGTGAAAATTCTTGATAAATGGAACTAGTTACACATGGCATTGCTCAAAACCAGCGCTTGAATGGCAGGAGCAAAGTACTATATCTATTGAGGTCAGCTGTCTCTTTGATGCCTGATGCAGTGAGTCTAAATCTTCTGACCTCGTTGCAAAGCATAATCCACTTCTGAGCGTCACAGCAGAAGTTTACTGTTAAGCATGTCTTAATAGAAATCCTCATTTCAGCAGACTAGAATGGCAACTGCCTTGAGGTGAACATTGGAAGCATTCTGGATTTTGGTTCTGCAAGTCTGAAAAATGACAGATTAAATGATGCATTACTTGGTAGGATTACGTCAAAAATGAAACTGGTGGGCTAAAATATCTTTATTGTTAGAGTTCCAAAGGCCAGTAATATGAACTGCACTTGACCTGAGCGTTAAGCCTACATGAAGCAGATCAAAGTATGCCATAAACGTAACTATGCTGGTTGCCAGATTATAAATCCACATAAAATTTTAATGATTTTTTTTTTCAAACTATTGTCAATTACTGTCAATTACATATTGTGCTATTTTCATGAGCAGCAGGCATTTCAGTAATATTTTATGTTCCATGAATAACTATAATTACAGAGTAAAAGTGAGTAATTACAATATTAGGTCATATTAAGATACATTTGATGTCAATATTATATTTCATATCAAAGGAATTATGAGCCAACATGAATTATGAGGCATACTTCAAAGATTCTAATGTTCCATACTCAGGAGTGAAGTGTCACAAGGTTTTAAGCCTACTGCAGGATATTAAGAGAGTGATTTTGAGAATTCCAGTGTTTGCATATGGCTGAGAATTTGACAGTTGCTATGTGCCATATTTCCTCAGGAAACGTAATGTACAGTTTTCTTTTGATTGTTGGAATCCAGAAGAATGAAGGGATCTCAAAGAAACATATAAAATCCTGATGGGACTGGGCAGGCTAGATGCAGGAAGAATGCTCCTGATGTTGGGTAACTCCAGAACTAGAGGTCACAGTCTAAGAATAAGAGGTAAGCCACTCAGGACTGAGATGAGGAAGGATTTCTTTACTCGGAGAGCTGCAAAATCTGTGGAATTCTCACCCACAGAAAGCTGTTGGGACCAGTTCATTAGGTAGATTCAACAGGGAGCTGGACATGGCCTTTGCAGCTAAAGGGATCAAAGGGGATGAAGAGAAAGCACAAGTGAGTTACTGAAATTGCATGATCAGCCATGATCATATTGAATGGTGGTGCAGGCTCAAAGGGCCGAATGGCCTACTCCTGCACCTATTTTCTCTGTTACTATTATTGAGAAATGGGACAAATTGACTCGTGATTTTAAAGAGCTGACACTGGCAGGATTGGTGAATGGTCATATTCCTAGCCACACGATTCTGTGCTTCTATTTTAGACTTGCTTGAAAATAGGACAATTGATAGGTTTTAGTTGGAGGTAATTTGATTTCTGGTGACTATGAAAGGCAAGCAATCATGAGCCAGCTGTGATAATGATCCTTTAATGCTTCCCAACAAGTCACTCAAATGCTAAGAGAAAAGGTCACCACTCCAATTATGGAGATATGATATTGTTGTGAAATGCTTTGAAATCAATTGAATTAGTGGCACAAGATAAGTGCTCTTGTATTGCAAACAGAGAAACATCAGTTAAATACCAGACTTAGGGCAGGATGCACCTCACTTTCTGCCACCAAATCTATCAAGTTAAAATTAGCTGGTGGTGGATTGCAGGGGGTGACTTTTATATGCTTGGCTCCCACCTTTGCTTCAGCTCTGGTTTCCAGTGATCAAGGAGCTTGATACAGAGCCACATTGTAAATTAGTCTGAAAAGCTATCATCTCCTTATCTAGTGAGAATTGCAGAAAAAGTTGAAATGTCAGCTTGCCATACCCCTGTAAATTCTTCACATCAAAATAAATCTTAAATTTTAAAACTGTGCTAGGATCCCCCGACTTTTTTTGTAGATTGGAACCAATTCCTCATCTCAAGACAAAGTCAGAGGAATGCTGCAGATTGATGTTGAATCAGTGCCTTTTTCCTGAAACTAATTCCAAAGGATATTGTCAAATGAAGTGTGTCATTCAAGCACAAAGATAATCCTGCCTCAAATTCACAAGATGTGGAACATACAACACAGAATGTATCAGCAACATAAACATCTTCCTTCTTTGGAGTGGAATGTGAACCTGTAAAAGCTCACATGATGAGACCGCCACATTTTCTGTCCACTTTTAAATCAACAAAACCAGTTTCCAACACAAGAGTGCCCAAGAAAACCATTAAACTAGATACTTGTCAACTGAGCAATCAAGATATGTAGATGTGAGCCAAACATTTGCTGGGTTAGATGAAATGAAATTAATTATTTGAAATCTATTTAACCTCTTTTAATGTCTTTTGTTCAGCATGTGTGTTTTGTTTTTCTATATTTTGCAATATTTCGAAGCATTATTTCTCTACAGTAAGGATGGTTTCACTCCATTATAAATAATTGATTTTATACTTGAAGCACTGAAACAAAAGTCAATAAAACCTCAAAATGCCTACTGTCATAAAAATGGACATGTTAACCAATTTTCATTCCCAATAGAAACTGCCTTCAGAAACATACAGAGAAGACTTTCATTTTGTCTGGCTGGATCAAAGGAACTCAAGGGTTTGAAATATAATAATGGAGAATGTTAAATCACCCTCAGCACTTCAAATCCACTCTCTATACCAGAGCGGGAAGACAGGAGAAAGCCAAAACATTAAATGGAAAAACAAAATTCAATCCTTAAAAGTGTAATTATTTGTGTTTAAACATTATGGGATTTAGTTTGACAGAATAACTCATTCTGAAAGATGGTTCTATAATTATAATATTTGATTGATGCTCCATGCCTCAGATTTTGCCAATAATCTACAATTAATGTCCCCATTACAGGTTTCCTGAGGGTTGGAAAATCTAACCAAGAGGATATGCAATCTTCTGGATCCTAAAGATAAATGATTTTCTCACGCTGCTTGTGGGTCAAGTTGTGTCAGACATTTCCACTTGGCATAACCTCAACTCTCCTAAGCACCATATCAGCCCCTTTAAGCAGACGTACTACAATCTGTCTCCCATACATGATCAATGTTATCCCTGATGCCTACCCACTGCCCTGTCTTTCACCCTGCTCCCTCAATCCAATCTCTGTCCTTCCTTTTTGCCATTCTCCAAACACCAACTCCTGACCCTCTCGGTTGCCAAAGATTGCCTTAGCAATCTTCAGCTAACGTCTTGCACCACAGATTTTCCTGCCTGGAATCCTATCAATTTTCAATTTGGTTGGCTACTGTGCAGAAAATGAAGTAAAGGCCTTCTAATGAAGACCTCAATTTCTTGTTTTCTCTTCCTTCCAGTTGCAGACAAGCTCCCCTCCTCTCTCTGTCACTCCGTAAATATGAGTCATATGATTTTAAGTGGCATTTATGAGATCATCATTAATATGTTATACTTTAAATATCAAATGATGCTTGATGGGATACATATTTCATTTCTTGTTTTTTTCTCTGATTGCAAACATTGCCTCAGATAGCATCATCTTGTATTTTCTATTACATATACTTGGACTTGCAATGACAGTCTTAATGAAGTACCATTCTCATTGATTATGAATATAAAAGGTAGGAAGAGAAAGAGATAAGAAATGTCACCCCATGGAAGGCTCACAGATGGTACACTTCATTGAAATCTGGAGCTGATATCTCATGCAAGTTTAGCAGTTGCGAGCTGACAATTTATGTGAGAAGCAGGCAGATAAATTCTGTAATTACAGTTTCTGAAAAAAGTCCCAGAATTCTAACAAGCAGACAGGTTTGATTCTCGTAGAACAAATGCAAAAATTGGTTCGAATGAATTAATTGAGCATAGAAAAATGTAAAGCATTTGTTGTTACGACAACTGAAATACATTGAACAAGAAGGATATTAGATGCATCTGAGATTAAAGTGGATAACTTTGCAATGAAACAGCCTTTTCTTTGACTCCCATCTATGTTTCTTTGGAGGTGTTCTGTCATAGGTGCTGCACTGAAATCTGGAAGCACTTTCATCAGGCATGGTGTGTTTAAAACCTCTGAACAGACAAACCTGCTTCTCTGAGGATTTACAGCAAATCATTGCTTTAACACTTGAAGGGTAAACCTCCACATATGAAACTCATCAGGCACCTCACAAAAAAAATGTCAGCTACACCTCGTGTAAACTTGAGGCTGTATACGTGTCAATTTTAGGATCCATTGCAAGTCAGCAAATTGAAAGATGAAGTGGTGTGAAAAACCCAACTTAAAATAAACAGGTGAACACTTGAACAGAAATAGTCTGTGCAGGAATGGAGCATGAATGCGTTAAATAATTCAGATGTGAATTTTACCAGTTGGATAAAACATACTGTACAGAAGCTTCACCAATCATCACATTACCAAGAAATCAATTGTGAGGAGAAACAAACAGCCTAGTGATAAAAATATATTCTTTTGATTCATTGAGCACTGTCACCTTAATAGGAATCACAAAATTACTCTAAGTTCATAATTTCAAATTCTGGCACAAAGAGATATCATATCTGTGTTCTTATGTTACCTTTTATGATTAAGTTATTAAAATACATTATGAATTACTTTAGGATAGACAACTGATATTACATAGGCAAATGTGGCCACCATTCTATTTCACAAATAACCATAAGGTGAATGTCAGATCATTAATCTACAGTATTTGACCTTCTACCTGTTGTTTAGGCATTGGTATGAGATTGTTAATGGTCAGTGAATCATTGGAAAAGTTGAGACATCTCAATATTGATATTGAGTACATTTGTATAGATATTAATATAATAGTTTAGCTCTCTGATAGCAATTGTTAAAATTTCTACAACATAATGGCTAGGGACACCAATGAGTCTCCAACATGAAAATACATCTAGATGACTCAGCAACCAGATTTACAGCTGTGAATAAAAATAAGTACAAAATATGCAATTGGGTGTCATAGTCTTCTTGTTTGTTGCAGGACCTTCTCTTACAAAATATCCTTTACAATATGAGTTGTATGATCCTTGATCTACATTGCCTGCTCTGAGTCCCTGCCACTCTCCCTGTGTCTCACAATCCAGAAACCCATACCCTCCCTCTCTTCCAGAAAGCATTTACCTGAGACCTTGGTTTTCCAATCAATGACCATGCTGTTTGACTGGGAACTCTTGCTGGATGAGACCTTTGCTCTTGACATGAAAAAAAAGACTCCTGCCTATCAACCTCCCAGATTTGAGGAAAATAAGGCAGAGATTGCTCTGAGAATGAGCTTGATGTCTTGCCAGCTATTCACCAAGTCAGCAAACTACCTGATGGATATGGAAGATTAAATTCAGAATTTTTATGTCAAAGGTGGACTGCAGCTTGGATCATCACTAAGCCCCTTTCTCTTCCTGATTCTCATTGATTGTGCCACTTGAGCAAGTGCAACGGGAAGTGCCATTTGCAGATGACACTGAGGTATTTGGGGAGGACAATGTAAACATGTCTGTCTATCTGTAGAACTGTTGAAAAGCACTGGAAGACAAGGGTATAAAGAAATGTCGACGAAATATGTTATGTATCAACTGTCATTCTGAGTTGAGATTGTAGTGCTGGAAAAGCACAACAGGTCAAGCAGCATCAGAAATCCTGATGAAGGGCTTATGCCTGAAACATCGATTCTCCTGCTCCTTGGATGCTGCCTGATCTGCTGTGCTTTTCCAGCACCACCCTCTCATCTCTGAGCTCCAGCATCTACTGTCCTCACTTTCTCCTAATTGTCATCTTGAGTCAAGTGAAGAGGATTAGCATGAATGTATAAGATTATTGGATGAAAGATTAAATTGTCAGAGAAAGTGAACAATTTCAAGTAGTTGGTGTGAGTGGGAGTAGAAGATGAAGAGGGACATGGAAGTTCAATAAAGGATTAGATTAGATTAGATTACTTTGATTAGATTAGATTACTTACAGTGTGGAAACAGGCCCTTCGGCCCTACAAGTCCACACCGACCCACCAAAGAGCGACCCACCGAAGAGCAACCCACCCAATCCCATTCCCCTACATTTACACCTTCACCTAACACTATGGGTAATTTAGCATGGCCAATTCACCTAACCTGCACATTTTTGGACTGCGGGAGGAAACCGGAGCACTCGGAGGAAACCCACACAGACACGGGGAAATGTGCACACTCCACACAGACAGTTGCCTGAGTTCTAGTTTGAATAATTGGAAGATGTGCAGTGGAATATTATTTGATTGAAAATTTTCACTGAAACTGAAAGAAACTCCAAGAAAGGTGTGAGGCCAGCCTTGATGGATAATGTGGAAGCAAAGGCAACGTCAGGTAGAGAGGAACATTGACTGGATGGTAATATGATATCGATGTAGAGATGAATGTGTGGGGAGTGATGAGAAAGGTCAAGATCAGTGAATATTATGGGTACATATATGAAAGTAGCCAAGACGAGATAGAAATTCAGGTTGATGCAGAGAGAGAGAGAAAGAGAAAATGTGGTAGGCTAAGTGGTGGAGTTTGGCCTGTCAGAAAAAAAGAGAAAGACCAGATGGAAACAGACAGTTGCGAGAGACTTCAACACAGCAGAACTGGAAGAGGAATAGGCTTCTGACAGGAGGAGATACAGAAAGATCAATCAGCCCAAACAACCTCAAGTAAAATGGGAGAAAGAAATAAAAACATTGTCAGGGTTTAGAAACGTCCTTTAGAAAAGATGATTCAGCAGGGACTCTCTAGTCTGAGGGACAGACAGATGTTTCTGTAGCCAGCAGCAAAAACTCAGAATGGCGTGTTGCCTCCCTGGTACCAAGGATGTCTCCAGAGGAAGTGTGGAGGCTAGTATGATTGCAACATTTAAAGGCATCTGGATGGATATGTGAATAGGAAGGGTTTGGAGGGAGATGGGTTGGGTGCTGGCAGGTGAGACTGGATTGGATTGGGTTGGGATATCTGGTCGGTATGATGGGTTGGACCAAAGCGTCTGTTTCCGCGCATTTCATCTCTATGACTCTATACAAGTTTACAAGGACCAGTACATGAGGATAAAGAACTTACTGAGCTACGGATGAAATCATGAGCTAAACATGATTACTCTTTCAAAGATATAACAAAGAATGGCCTCATTCTGTACCATAAGATGCTGCGATTCTTATCTAATTGTGTAATTAGCTACATTGGATACTATAACTGATGCAAATCCTGTATTTCAGATCATGTTTGGTGCCAAACTAAGTTTACAATTGATCGAAAAGTAAAATATTCTATCAAGTTGAAAAAGAAGTAGAGCAAGGAAGCAGGTCCTGATTCCACAGATCATCATAAGTGATAGGACTGGTGGCGAGGGCGGTTGATAAAGCATAAAATATCCAGGCTTTGTTAATGGTGACACAGAGTGCAAGAGCAAGAAGGAGATGTTGAACTTGTATATGAACACTTGTTAGATCTCAGCTGGAGTATTGTGTACAGTTGTGGACACTACATTATTGGAAAGGTGTGAATGCATTAGAAAGAGCACAGAAGTGATTGATAAGGATGGTGTCAGGAATGAGAAACTTCAGTAATGAGGACAGAATGAAGAGGTTGGGACAGTTCTCCTTGAAGAGAAGAAAACTGAAAGACAATTTGACAGAGGTTTTCAAAATCCTGAGTGCATTGGATAGAGTTGATAGGGAGAAGCTGTTTCCTGTCACAAAAGGAACATTAATGAGCAGGCGTAGACTTAAAGGAAGTGTAAATGGAGGAAGTGAGATGTGAGAGAAAGTTTTCTCACACAGCGAGTTAGGGCATTGCCTGGAAATGTGGTGGAGGCAGGTTCGATCGAGGCATTCAAGAGAGCATTGGATAATTACTTTGTTAGAAATGTTGTGTAAGGGTATGGGGAAAAGGCAGGAGATTGGCATTAGGTAATGATGCTCATTTGAAGAGCCAGTGCAGGCACAAAGGGCTGAATGGTTTCCTTCAGTGCTGTCATAAAGCTGAGGTTCTCTGAAGCTTATGTTGTTGGCACTAATCTGGTCCACACTAGCCATGTAGTCAACTAAGCCCGCTAGGGAGCCCGGAGTGCTGTAACCACACATCCCTTTACATACACGTTGTAGCCAGGAGCTACAAATAGTGATGTAGTGATTCCAGTTTCTTTCTATCATATAGCTAATCAGGAATGTCTCCCACTTCTTATCACTGACAAATATTGGAGGAATCTACAAATTGATAATCAACCTTGGCCAGATTGTTAACACACCGTCCATGCCCATCAATTCTTGGGATGGTACTTGAACCTGGAAAGTTTGTCCAAAGGCAGGAACATTATTAACTGCACCACCAGTAGGTCCCCTTCCATTGCATCCAGCTGTGAATAATTGGTTTGGTCTGTTTACTTTATAACTATTTTTGTGTCATGGGACAGAAGCAGACACAATATTTATTAGCACTTATTAACAAACGGTAAACGATACAACACACATATACATACCACCAACACTGAGGATCCACAGAGTATAAATAAGATGCATCAGTTGTGTGCAGGCTTTCTTTAGAGGTTTCAGTTCATCGAGCAGATGTTGCATTCTTGAGAGGGGTTAAGAAGGTTTGGGAGAATTTTGTAACCCAGAATTATGCAAAAGTAACCTTTTCATTTATTTAATACGCTACTTTTTTTTTCACAGGTCTCTGTTAGTGTGAGTGGCTATCGATCAAATAATAATGTGAAAAAGACCTCTTATGTGACACATTGTTGTTCAGAACTCATTCTCTCTCGATCTAGTCAGGTCCCAATGAATTTACAGCATCAATTGCCATAGCCAATGTCCTAAGTGTGATTGAATGCAACTAGGTACTTATCTGGATGAATGCAACTGGCTTTAAAAATAAAAGTCTAGTCTGCTTAGCCTTGGCTCAGTCGAGATGTTTCCAGTTGCTGAACACATGTTAAGCAGCAGGAAGGATTCCCAATTAGCACTATTTAATGGGATCATTAACTACTCACACGTTAGCTGCCGGTTGATTTCTTCTGGCTACTGATACTTATCTCAAAATGTTTGGTGTTTTCCACAGTTGTTCCAAAATATAAAAGATGAAAGAGAATGACATGAAAAGTGCTGAGGTTCATTTTTATGAGCCCAATGTTTCTGCACAAAGCAATTGTTCTGGATATTGGTCTTACCTCAGAAGAGTGCATTCATCAGAGAAGGATCAGACACCACACCAAACAGTGCAAGCAGCTGGAAGAGGGAGGAGGAAGATTAAGAATAAGTAAAAAGGAGAAAGAGGTGAAAACCAAGAAAGTACCAGGTTATTTTTGGTGAGATACCAGTAACCAGAACCCCAATTTTCCACCCATCAACAATTCCACACTCCTTACTTTCCTTCTCTGACTATCAAAGCACCCAAATACAATAGCAGTAAAATATACAGATTCCAAACTAATTTATTCAATAAATTCTGACCATATTACACACTTATATAAAATAATCACCATTGCATATTTGTTCAGTGCCTGTCTAGTAAAGCAAAAGAACAAAAGAACAATACAGCACAGGAACAGGTCCTGTGGCCCATCAAGTCTGCACCATGACAGCCTTTCTAAACTAAAACGCTTTTGTCTCCAACCTGTTCATAGATCTATGACGATGCCACTGAAATGTTGTCATTGTATCTGCTTCTTTCACCTCCTCTGGCAGTGCATTGCAGGCACTTAACACCCTTTGTGTAAAGAAACTTTTCAAGTTTCCTTTAAAATTCCCCTTTTAACTTAAACATATGCCCTCTTTCCCCGGAATTAACATTTCTAAGCTGGGAAGAAAGACTCCAACTATCCATTTTATCTACGTGTCTTATAACTTTGCAAACTTCTATCAGGTTACCCCTCAGCCTCTGACATTCAAGTGAAACCAAACTAAGTGTGTCCAATCTCTTCCTGTAGCTCCAAACCAGGCTATATTCTTGTAAAAACTGAAAGAACTGTGGATGCTGTAAATCAGAAACAAAAACAGGAGTTGCTGGAAAAGGTCAGCAGGTTTGGCAGCATTTGTGAAGAGCAATCAAAGTTAAGGTTTCAGGTCCAGTGACCCTTTCCTCAGAACTGAGGAAAAGTCACCACATCTGAAATGTTAACTTTGATTTCTCTTCACAGATGCTGACAGACCTGCTGAGTTGTTCCAGCAACATCTATTTTTACATTCTGGTAAACCTTTTCTGCACTCTCTCCAAAACCTCCACATCCCTCTGGTAGTGTGGTGACCAGAACTTTAAGCAGTATTCAAATGTGGCCTAAATAAGGTTCTATACAGCTGCAAACATGACTTGACAATTTCTATACTCTATGCCCTGACCAATAAAATCCAAACAAAATCTTGACTACCTTTAATGTTACTTTGCCTGGTAAAGCGCTCTAGCACAATGTTATCTACAATCTGGCTGCAACTTGACTGTGGGAATGCTACTAACTTTCATTGGATGCTATTGCAGCTGAAGTTGCAGGATCACCTTGAACATCTTTAGCCTCAGAAGGCTCAACATCATGTGTACCATCTTGCCATGAGTGCTGAGCTGCTGACCTGACTGGCTAATAAGCAACAGTAAGGACACTAATGGAGTGGCGAGGGTGGAAGAATAAATCCTATTAAACTTAGAGAGGGCAAAAAGATTAGCAGTCTGCTGCCACTCCTCCAGAGCTGCAGCTGAGCAATCTCTGGAGAGATTGCTAGACCCACAAGCCTCTTGAAACATTGATATTAATAATTAAGGTGACAGCGAACTGAACTTGAATGGTAGCAATCTGACTCCGGATGATCTCAGTCTGCTCTTTCTGAAATGTTCAGTCTTCTGGTGGAAGTGTCTTATTTTCCAATGCAAACTGAGACCTCGACCATGATTGAGTCCACAAAGGTGCGAATGGAGTTAACCATTGCTTCCACACTGGAAAGGGTAGGCTTCAATCTCTGTGTGAAGCCCTGTGCCAAGTTGGTGCTGATCTTCTCTTCTCTAACAGTAAATACTGGCTGGTTTCGCAATATATGAAGCATGTCATTATGCACAGCCAGAGACTTCTATTGCAGCTTGTCACTTTGAGTCATAGTCTCATAGAGCTCTACAGCATACAAGCCCATTGAGCTTGCACCACTCAAAAGCAGTCACTTAACTATTCTAATCCCATTTTCCAGCACAAGGGCTGTAGCTTGTATGCCTTGGCATCACAAGTACACATCTACATACTTTTTAAATGCTCTTACAATTTCTACCTCTCCCATTCTCATAAGCAGTGAAGTCTACGCCTGTGTGCACTGGTGCTGAACTCCTGTATGAAGTTGTTCTCCCTTTGGAAACTTTGCCTCATCTCGGCTACTGGTGCCTATAATGTCTTGTGGCAAGAAGATTTTGCCTCAGTGCTATCCTCTAAATTATGTGATATGGGCCCATGAGAGTGAAATAGTGATAATCACTGCTTTCTTACACTCCCTGCACTATCCAGCCTTGTTATCTGAAAAGAGGAAAGTATGAGAGGATTGTTGAGTTGCTGGGAGGAAAGAGTGATTAAAAGATGCATCTTATGTTATCTGCAACTTTCAAATCAGAGATGACTGTGGTTTGAGGAGGAATTGGGACACCAGAAGAAGGATTGGGAATGAGGATAACACCATCTTCAATTAGTGTTGCCTTGCTGCAGACCACAGGCTCAGCAATGACCAATTAGTATTGCCTAGCTTCATCTCTCCATGTTGTTTCTGCAGACATGTCTAACTCCTCCAATCATGCGCCAATTACTCCTGCTCAAGGAAAATGTGTCATTGAGTCTCAGGAAATCTGTTTGGGTGACATGAGTGAAGAAGTTGAATTACTGTCAGTATAATCTGGCTCTGAGATGCATTTTGATGATTGTAGCAGTGCTGGATGTGTGAGGATTCAGTTGCATATGTGAATTTTAGAAACATATCCTGTCGGGAAATGTTGGCAAGTGAATGATTTGAAATATGAATTGAGAAGTGTCTGAGGCTGGTGGTTGTCATATTAGGTAATTGTTCTTAAGGATTTAATGTTCATATCACATTCCACTTACATCACATACATTTTACATCGATGTTGATGTGTGGAAACAAGGAATTTTGCACTAGCCTTCAGAGGGATCAAATGTATCTATACAAACTCCCTAAAGTTCAGGAAAGAACAAATAATCAGTCAGCTTTTACTGTGGCACACATATCAATGTGCCTTCAGAAGTTCATTTTCTTCATTGTGTTCTTTTGTTGGAATATCCTTCATGGCACCAGCTTGCGATTTGGCTTCAAACCTAGTTTATGCAATATCTCAGGCTGAGTCACCGTATCTGACATTTCCAGTCCGTTGGCAGCTGCAACTTACATTTTCATGACTCTCTTTGACAATATGGATGTTCTGTGGATACGCAGGTCATTTTGGAAGCAGAAGGAGACAATTATAAATGGGGCTTGTGTAGGAGTTTGAAATGTCAAGGCACTCCAGTCTGCACAATTTCATCACAAGAATATGGCAAAGATTGGGGTGAAATATAGGTGATATACCATCTACCATTTTGGAAGCAGAAGGAGACAATTATAAATGGTTAGACCTGAGGTAGAGTACGAGCAACTTCTCATAATGTTACAGCTGTGCATGACAACAAATCATAATACATATTTCTAAATATGTTGAACTGCTTTTGTACTGAATGCTTCACCAAGGTAGCAGCACCTGAAACATGCTGAATTGACTGGCTTTATTATAGAGATAGCTCTAATATTGGTTATCAGGCTGACAAATGCTTTCAGTGTTTACACCACTGCATCCTTTCAAGCTGTACCTGAGAATAACATTTTTTTTTCCTAACAGAGGATATATGTTTGTGTGCTAGAGCTTTCTTTGTAGACAGCAAACAGGAGTTTAAACAATTAGATTTTTATGTGATACAGATTTTTCTTTAATATAGATCGTGTAACATTTCTGTTGTACAGCAATCTAAGTCCCTAGATGCAATCATTGCCTTCATGGCAGCAAAAGGTTCCATTGTACTAATGTACAACTAGTTTGTAATCATTAAAAGCAGTTGAATGTTCATTGCTATGGTAACAGTCACATGCCTACATTTTACATCACTTTGTAGTGTCATCATTTTTAGAAATACATGGGACACTGGACATATGACTTCTCTAGGATCAAAGATATTCTATGTTGTTTTGCCATAGCATCCCTTGAGCCATGTAATAGAAAGAGCTGAGTGTTGCTATAATGAAACACATTTAGTCATCAGGACCATCACTGGACACATCGTGTTTCTACAGATTAAAGACGTACTATGTTACCAGCAAAAATTTTCAATAAATGTAATCATATTGACCAAAGCACAATGTTGTTGTATAATGAGGTAGAGCTATAGAATAGCTCCTAAGAGTGTATTAATAATGGTAAAGGAGACCAAGATCTAAACAAATGTCAGTTAACACCAAGAGTTTTTTTTTACAGCCTTGGGATATATAACTGTTGTAAATCGAAAGAACTTTAGGACAAGTTCTAATCAACAGCCTACTGATTTAAATGGTGTTTGATCCAAAGGCCAAAGAGGCCTGTGGACAGTGAATAATAAAGCGAACCCACATGCTGTCCTCCCTGTCATGTTCCAGTCCTTTTGTCCAAATCTGTTTTATTGAAGCTGGTCCCAACTGATCAGACAGTTTCTTTTCCTCTCCAATTTGTGAAGGTCTTGGGGGAATCAGAGTATTTTAATCAGATACGTCTTTTAATTTACTCAACCTAGGGTCATTTCTTAGTACCGGAGGCTGTGAAGATATACAATAGCTTTTGATAGCAGGAAACCTGACGTTCTTAGCTGGCAAGATTTAAGTCAAAACAGAAGCATATGTTTGTGCATGTAGCGACGTCTTTTTGGCTGCAACAGTACAGAGAATGCAGATGCACCTGTCAAAGAACTGAAAGGTTACTTGAGAACTTTGCATATTGTCTTTGTGAAGCATTCTTGAGAGAATGCTCCTTATTTTTCAAACTAGGAAATTTGTGGATATTCATACCTTGATAATTTTCTTGAATTGAACAAACTACTTTCCTTCACACAGAAAGCGACATTGTCATTCCTCAAATGATCCAATATTTATCCTCAGAACATTTTTTGAACAAAGGTAACACCTCTGGAATGAGGTTGTTAGAGCAGTATTCTCAAAAGGATTAGTCATCATAGAATCCCTACAGTGTAGAAGCAGACCATTCAACACATCGAGTCCATATCAACCCTCCAAAGGGCAGTGTACCCACACCCACCCCTGCATTCCCCAAGGCTAACCCACCTAATTTACGTATCACTGGACACTATGGACAATTTACCATGACCAACTCCTAATCTGCACACATTTGGAATGTGGGAGGAAACTGGAGCATCTCGAGCAAACCACGCAGACACAGGGAGAATGTTCAAATTCCATACAGAGTCACCTGAGGGTGGAATTGAACCCAGGTTCTTGGTGTTGTGAGGCAGCAGTGCTAACCACTGAGCCATCACACATTCCTTCACTGGCGTACTTACATTGCTACTTCATTGTTTCCATGATGTGCCAAGAAAATAGAAACCCTTTAAATTTGTAGCTCTGTTTTAGTGATGCATAAGAGCAGTGACTCTTTAAGATTTGCTGAGTTCAATATACACTCCCTGTGCATCATACAATCTGTGCAAGAATCATTACTGGCCTTACAATGTCATGCAAAGTCAACTCTCTCTAGTGCTCGCATGCTGTGTATGCAGTGAGCTCCAATCCAGCTGGCACTGACACGATCCTGCAGGCCTGATCACAGTCTTAGTTGTTTATCATGATGTACAAAATTAGCTACTGTACTAGCCTGCTGACAATAAATGTTTTTTTTTGCCTGTGGAATTGTACAACAATGTTACGGATCATAAAGGTCATGCATCCAGGTTTCTGCCAGAATAGAACTGTGAGCTCAATTTTCTTGGCAAACTCATACCAAATTTATTTCAGAGATAACAGAGTAGAGATGGCAGAGATGGTTTTATGAAGTATATATTCAAACTGGAACTTGGAAAGAGGGAATATGCCATTTATCTCCTCAAATTAGCTTTCCCATTCAATTAGGCATTAGGATCACAGCTGATAATAACATGGGAAACAGAAAGAGGTCATTCAGCCCTTCAAAGCACAAACAAAATAGTGACTTGGAAGGAGTGGACTGACAGGTGGAGGAGGTTTATGTAGACCTGCAATGTGGACATAAAATTTTGGCTGGCATTACTAATTAGTTTACCCACTATCAGAATAATCACAGATTCATGGGCCTCTGGAATGGGGACTTGACAGAAGGAATCTGCATAGGGATATAGGCAGGTTAAGTATGTGGACAAGGTTCTTAGGGAACATGACAGAGTAAGGCAGAAAGGTTGTTTCCCATGGCAGGAGAGTGTACAACCAGAGGGCATCATCGCAGAGTAAAGGGTTACCCATTAATGACAGATGTAAGGAGACATTTCTTCTGTCAGAGAGTAGTGAATCTGTGGAATTCTTTACTACAAAGGGCGATGGAGGCTGGGTTGTTAAGCATATTCAAGGTTGAGACTGGCAGGTTTTTAATCAGGAAGGGAATCAAGGGCATGGGAAAAAGCAAGTGCAATGGAGAATGATCAGATCAGTCATGATCTCATTGAATAGCAGCGCAGACTCATTGGGCTGAGTGGCCTGTTCTGCTCCGATGTCTAATGGTTTGAAAGTTATAACACTGATGAGAAATCCTAGGTTCCAACCATTTATGGCTGGGGTTGAGCATTGCCACTGCTCCTTCTCCATTTGCTAGTCTGGAGCCCTCCTAACAGTTTCTGGTGAAGGGTGAGTACAAACAAGTCTTAGTGGAAGGTTTATTTTTATCATAGGTAACAGGATGCTATTTATCATATCTCTGTAACTAAACAGAATTTAAATTTAATTCATAAGCATTTACCAACTCCTAACAAGAGGGAGTCTCCATGAGGAGACTGAGCCAGATTTCAACTACTGCATGCCCAAGCTATCTGCCTGCCCAATTCTCCACTCAGTGGCTGTGCCATAGATCAGTGGGTGGATCTTCAGCATGACTTGAACCCATGAGTTCAGAGTGCTGCTCACAGAGAGTCAGCTAACATCAACCTACCATCAGCAACATGGACTGGCTCTAGATACTGGCTCTTACTTCCTCTAGCAGGATCATCTCATCAATCTGACAACATGCCCCCAAACCTAATGCTCAAATCAATAAACCACATGAAAGAAAGAGTCTGTGTAATTATGACCTGCGGATGCCATTCTTTTTGCATGTAGGCATGCTGAAAGCAACTGGTGAAAGAACTAATTGGATTAAATTGATTAGCAAATGTTGATTTTAATTATAATTGACCCGATAATTATCGCCTTGCTGCTTACTTTGTGCTTTTAATCTGGTCCAATGCTGAAAGAGTTATTATTATTGAAGTAGTTACACAACTAAAGCTCAATCAGTCATCCATTTGCTTCCGAGTCAGAAGGTTGTGGGCACAAGTCCCATTCCAGGGATTAAGCACAACATTCTTGGCTGTCATTCCAGTGTAGTACCGAAGGAATGTTGAAACTTAGGGGGTACCATACTTTTTATTGTTGTCTAGAAAACAAGGTGACGGTTTGGAGGGACATGGGCTAAATGCAGGCAAATGGGACTAAATTAATTTGAGATTTCTGGTCGGCGTGGACAAGTTAGACTGAAGGGCCCATTTCCGTGCTACACAATTCTATAACTCTATGAGATCCTGTAAGAAAAGCAGGGGTGTTATCTCTCAGGTGCCCAGGGACAGGGGAATGCAGAGGGAGGGTGTGCACAGATCTTTGAAGGTGGCAAGACATGCTGAGAAAGTAGAAAAAAGACTTCATAATAAAAGTAATGACTATAAAAACAGCAAAGGTACGCTACAACGAAAGAAAACAAAGAACTGTGGATACTGAAGATATGAAAAAAAACTGAAGCAGAAATTGCTGGAAAAACTCAGCAGGTCCGGCAGCATCTGTGGACAGAGTTAATGTTTCAAGTCTGGTTACCCTTCTTTCAGCCCATCTTCAGAACTTTTGAAGAAGAGACACTGGATTCAAAACACTAACTAAACTATGGTACATCTTTACACAGCTTTGACTGCTTGCAACTGTAACAACGCATCCCATTCTGGTTGCTATAACTTAAGAAAAGTGCGAAGTTCCCTAAGAGGATATAAAGGATATTTAGTAGAATGTTTTCAAGGATGAGGAACTGTAGCTACAAGGTTAGTAAGGCAAAACTGGTGATATTCTCCTTAGAGTCATGAATATTCAGGGAAGATTTGGTAGAAGTATACAGGATATTGTTGGGAGTGCGTTGCTGGAAAAGCACAGCAAGCCAGGCAGTATCCAAGAAGCAGGGAAAATCAACATTTCAGGCCGGAGCTCTTCATCAAGAATATACAGGATATTGACATGTTTAAATAAGGAGACAGTGAGGAATGCAGATGCTGGAGATTAGAGTCGAGAGTGTAATGCTGGAAAAGTACAGCAGGTCAGGCAGCATCGGAGCAGCAGAAGAATTGATGTTTCGGGCATAATCCCTTCATCAGGAGAACAAATAAGGACAACAAAGAGAAACTGTTCCCATTAACTAATGAAGTAAAGACTAAGAGTTTGATATAGAATTGGATTCAGTGTAGGACAGAATGGGTTAAAATGGTAGGTTGCCCAATCTAGAAGAAACTTGAGAAGCCACAGTTACTTTTATTGCCATCTTGAAGATGTATTTGTAATTGAGCCCACATGCTTTTACTATCCATTTAAATTAATGGTTTCACATACATGCCTAATACTGTCCACCTGATTTTCCACATGTGCATTCCTTTGCTGGATATTTATGCAAAACATCCAGCCATTATATTTGTAACACTTGTCATGTTGCAAACAAATGTATTTGCTTGCCTCATCATTTGACAGAAATTCTCAGAAATATTCTAGTCTGTTTAATGTTGAATTTAAAGCATATTTTACACACTCAATTCATGAGATCTACTTCACTGAGTTTTCTTTTGATTTGAAAAGTTCATTGTGTGACATACAAAATTCTAAGATAATCATAAAAAAAACTTTAATCAAATTATTAGATTCAATGCAAAATTAGAATTTCCTATTTATACTTTACCTATTGGGATACAACAGAGATTACTCCAACAATGTGGCGTAAAGTTTCTGTTTTAATGTTTCAAAAACTGTGTATAATACTTGGAAAAAACACATTTGCTTGTGAAGACATTTTCTGAAGCTGCAACCCCTCCACAAGTCTTTAGCACAGTGAGCAAAGAGTTATCTAGAGCTAATAGAGAGTGCAGTACACAAATCTCAGTAATGGTTCTTTGGGCACCACAATGAGTCAATTTAACCAATAAATTATTCATCATACTCTGGAGGCCAGGTTCAAATATTAAATTACTGGATCTATCAAAGAGATATAAAGTGATTCAAATTTCTATTGCCAGGCATTTCATCTTCCTGCCCTCTCAATGGGAATCTGTGTTTACCTTCCTCTCATGCCAAAGACAATAGTCAAAAGTTTGTCTGAAGACAGCAGACAGCAGCTACCTTGGAGGCAACAGGAGGCATGGTGAACAGAGCATTGCATTTTTAAATGTGTGACTATATTATAACCAGAGGTTGGACACAAACCTTACACCACTGAGCTGCGATTCCATCAGCTGGAGGTTAAAAAATAAACAATCAGCCCAATTGCTTTCTTCTCGGCTGTGCCCACTGAGGCAGATCATGCTGGTCATTTACACGTCTGTTCATTTACCCAGCCTCAGGGCAACAGCTTCGAGCAGTTGTCATCCATCACAGATCCATTGAGAGAACTATGACATTTACAAATGTCTGCTTCTCCATGGTGGAAGGACAGATACAGGGAAGTTTGGAACATCTAAGCCTAATTCTGAATATTAGACTGACTTGTTATTTACTAATTTTTTGAAGAAGGTACATTAGCTCAATTGGCTGGATAACTCATTTGCAATACAGAGTGATACCAACAGCAGGCTCTCAATTACCAAATAGCTGAGGTCACCATGGAGATCCCACCTTCTTAACCTGTGTACTGATTCTCAGATTAAACAGCTACCAATTACCTCTCTCCAACGAGAGAACAGCTCTATGGTCCTCTGGGACAATGACGACTTTACCTTTATGCATCTTGTGACATAACACAATTACAAAGATGCTGCAATGACACTCACTCTAATACAAATGAATGCTGCAATGACACTCACTCTAATACAAAGTAATGCACTGAGCCATTGTTTAGAACATGTCAGAACATTATGGATCCACCATAATGATTGCATCTGGTTCTCCTCTGCCATGGATTCATGAGCTCTGAATGTTAAAGAAAATTATTTTGACATACATGTTACATGCTTCAAGCTAAATCAGTTTTATCATCATTGAAGCAAGATGAGAAAGACCAAAATGTTTACCTCTGTTCTTGTTGTTGTCCTGAAAAATCTTATCAGTTAAGGTTTTTGAGATCCATGCCACAATATTGCACCAATATCATACTCAAGATAGTAAATACATCAAATCCCCAGGTGAGTTTGCTGATAACATATCTTTCCGGTAAATAAATGTCACAATTATTTCAAATACATTGGAGCTAACATCTGTGCTTAAGTAAAGAAATTAAGAAAAATATCCAATTTAAGGAAACAAAAGCAGAATTAATAAAGAGTTACTTGGGATGAAGAAATTAGATTGTAAAAGGAATCTAGCTAGAAATACAAAAATGTGTTGTAAGAATTTCTGCAGGTCATTACAAAAGACAAGAGGAAGTAAAATGAGTGTTGATCCTATAGGAAGTGAGAATGGGGAGTTAACAATAGATGATAAGGAAGTGGTGGATGAAATTAGCAAATATTATGCTTCTGTCTTCACCTAATGACTGCAAAAAATTCTAGTAAACCAGAAGGTGGAAAGAGGAGAGCAACTTAGTGAAATTATAATCACGAGAGAAGTGGTATAAAGCAAGCTGCTGGAACTACAGGCTGAGAATTCAGGTTGCTAATGAGGTAGTAGATACATTGGTGCTAATTGTCCAAAGTTACTTGCATTCAAAGAAGCTTCCATAAAACTGTAAAGTAACCCCTCTGTTCAAGAAGTGAAAAAGGCAAGTGATAGCAATTAGCAAGTAATAAATAATAACTCATTGGCAAGTTACTTTGATTGTTCAGATAGGGAGAGTTTCAATCAAACATTAAAGAGGTCACAACGGCACACTTCGAAAAATCAGGAAGAGTCAACACCTTTCCAGAAAGGGAAATCATGTTTAATCAATCTATTAGATTTATTCGTAAGCATACCATGTTTTGTGGACAAAAAGAAACCTATAGATGTTTTGTACTTGGATTTCCAGAAGATATTTAGCAAGATGCTGCATATAAGTTTATTGCATAAAGTAGGATTGCATGGTGTAGGGGACAACATATTAGCATGGATAAAAGATTGATTGGCTATAGAAAACAAAGCTGAAAATGTGTTGCTGGAAAAGCACAGCAGGTCAGGCAGCATCCAGGAAACAGGAGAATCGACGTTTCGGGCATAAGCCCTTCTTCAGGGCTAACGTCGATTCTCCTGTTCCCTGGATGCTGCCTGACCTGCTGCGCTTTTCCAGCAACACACTTTCAGCTCTGATCTCCAGCATCTGCAGACCTCACTTTCTCCCTATAGAAAACAAAGGTCATAAATAAACAGATCTGTGGCAAGACATAATGAATGGTGACCTGCAGGGGTTTATATTGAGCATCAAACTCTTACAACTGACATCAATGGTCCAAATGAAAGCCTGGTGGCTACATTCAAATGATACAAAAATCGCTGAGAAATATGTAGGATAGAGGACATTAAGAGTTACTGTTTATTAATTAGAGCTTTAAGAACAAAATGAGTTGGTTTTCTTTTTTCAAGCTGAAAGTGCCTGGCTAGTTCAGTCAGTAGAGCATAAGACTCTTAATCTCAGGGTTGTGGGTTCAAGCCCCATGTTGGGTGGATAATCCAAGATGGAGGATGGGTAAAATTTCTGGTTGTAAGAGCTGCTCCTTTTTTTTTAAGTGTTGGAGGTGATTTCCTCAAATTCTAGGAGCAGCAATTACTGTTTTATGTGCTGTTGCATTGTTTTGGAACTTTAGGAAAAAAAAGTAAAAACAACAGCAGTTTTAAAAAGGAGAAGAGCAGACAAAGGAAGCACATGGTGAGGACAGTACAGGAGAGAGAGAGAGAGAACCTGCACAGTTAGTGCCTTTGCTGTTTTTGAATTCATGTATCGCTGGACATCGGAGTGCATCTGGGAAAATTAACAAACAGTGAAATTCATGGAATGAGCTGCCAGAGGATGTGGTGGAGGCTGGTACAATTGCAACATTTAAGAGGCATTTGGATGGGTATATGAATAGGAAGTGTTTGAAGGGATATGGGCTGGGTGCTGGCAGGTGGGACTAGATTGGGTTGGGATATCTGGTCAGCATGGACAGGTTGGACTGAAGGGTCTGTTTCCATGCTGTACATCTCTATGACTCTATGATTGTGTGACTTTGAAAATCTCTGTCTCAAAAGGCGGTTGAAGTTGAATAGTTTTAAGGTAAAGTCATTGTTTGGTTCGGATAATTGATTATTTGGTTAATCGATCAAATGCCTTTCCTGAGGCTTGGAGTTTTTAAGGTCTGCTCCCTGTTGCCCCACCCCCAACCCCGTCCAACACTGACTCCCACCCCCGCGCAACACCGAACAGTGCCCCCGCCCTGTGCAACACCGTCCTCCCTCCTAACCCCGCTCAACCATGCCCCCGCGCAACACCCCCCACCCCCAACACTGGCTCCACACACCGCCTCCGACCCCCAGCCCCCGTGCAGCACCATTCCCAACACTGCCC
>NC_057719.1:21326054-21345526 GCF_004010195.1 Chiloscyllium plagiosum
AATTAACCGCCCCCTCTCCGGGACAGCTGAACTGGACACCGACAATAAGACTGCTGCAGTTGCCTTTGTGCGGTAAGTCTCCAAATAGCACTCATATACACACACACACAACCTTATACTGCAACTTTTTGACAGGTTCTACCATTGCCCTGTACAGGGCAATTTTGTACAGATTATCTGGGGAAGGGGAGGTTTAGGGTACACCTCTCTGTAGAACTCCAGGGAAAGTGTGGGGAGAGAAAGGGCGGGCAGTCAGTCATTTGGAGACAGTGCCTCTTTAATCACTGTAAACAAAAGACGTGATCACTGTTGGAAACACATCTTCGATGAAAAGTTTCCATGGGACCTCGAGATCTCCATCGGATAATCTGATTTTCGGATTTTTGGTGTTCAGATAATTGAGGTTCCTTTGTATATTCTTGTTTAGCAAGGGAATTAAAGGTTCGCAGTGGGAAGATGTGAATCCGGAATGTGAAACCTTAATAGGTTAGCTATGATCTTATTGAATGGTAGATCAGAGTCAAGGCACAAATGGTGTACTTCTCCAATTCTGCATTTTCAAATTATCAGAAGAACCACTGATTATACCTTAACAACATGAAGCCATCAGTCATCAAACAAATGAAGGTGGGTTTGGAAAGTTTTCTATCTGACACTAATCTTGGAGCTGGGGTTCACATACCAGATAACATCATGACTTGGTGACATTCTCCTATCGCTTCTATCATTTTTCAGGGCTGTGTAAATCAACACTAACAATACTAGTAAGTTGTCTTAGCCTTTGACGTTCCTGATATAGAGCTATAACCTGTATGGTGCATAAGTATCATACCTAGCTTGTCTCTTTTTGGATTCAATCAGGATCTTCAAAGCGTTTGGTGCATTTTAAATGTCAGAAGAATCAAGAATCATCTTGGTGACTGTCAATTTCAGAAAGGCTTCTTGTCTGTTTTCTGTCTTTTCTTATGAATAAAAATTACAATACAGTCTGGAAATGACTTGAAGAATTGTATCCTATCAGTCAATAACTTTGAAAGGTTTGACAGAGATGTTCAAAATCATGTGGGATCCAGACAATATTAATTGAGAAAAACTGGGCAGAACCTTCAGGACCTAACTGGAGTTTTAGTTGGGTGGGCATGGAAACTTAATTAAGTGGGAGGCCTCAAGTCATTTCCCTGATGACATGTTAAAGATTTGCTATTAAGTTCTCAGGTCTTTTCAGGCAAGGTCAGCTTTCCTGGCTTTCATAGAAACCACTTTTTCATTCATTCGCATGTCATGAATACTCACGAATGAGGCATGTACCTGACAGAGGAGACTTCCTCCTCCAAGCTCTGTGAAATCCAAATTCCTTCATTATTAGAATGAGGGGTGAAGTCTCACCAAGCTAACTAGCTCATGAGAAGGCTCAGCCATATTCAGTCTTGCTTGTGGTTCTTATGCATTTACAGTGTAATGGATGCATACTATCATAAGCAGTCTAACTTGTTGTAATTAAAAATAGAAACATAGAAAAAAGGAACTCAAGTAGCCCATTCAGCCCTTCAAGCTTGCTCTGACAATCAAAATGATCAACTTACTCAGTACCATTCCTGCTTTTACCCCATACCCTTTGATCCCTTTATCCTTAGGATCAATTCTATGTCCTTCTTGAAATCAATTTTTTGGCTTCAACGGCTTTCTATGGCAGAGAATTCCACAGGCTCACTACTCTCTGGATGAAGAGATTTCTCCTCATAAATGGCCCAGCAGGGATAATGCAGAATTTCCTGCTTGCTTGCCCATAGCTTTTGGCATTTTATTTATGCATGAATGTGCACTAAGCTGAGAAAAATGTAATTATTTGAGAAAAATCTAACCCAACCCGAAGCAGAAGAATTACTCAATTTTAGGTCCAGATCTGCGTTTAGTCCCCAAAGAACAAGATTCTGCCCTTTATTTTAGATGGAAGGATTAAGAACAAGAAGGCAGAGATTTAAGGTAATTACTGCAGTAACCATTCTATGATTCTATGGTTTTGAAATACACCAACAAGCTCCATACCCTTTGCTCACCATTAGATAAGAAACTTGCTGCAATATTAAAGAAGACACACAAATATTGAATCTTGATTAAATGTAAGATTCTCTCGCGGTTCTCATGAGAATAGTGTGCAATGTCAGAATTTTTAGTTTAATCATTTCTGGAATACTACTAAATTAAGAAACATGTTGTGACATCAAAACAATCTGTCATTCATTGTGAAGAAAGATGCAAATTTATTTTTGGAATAGGATTCCAAGTTGGTTCCTAAACTGCCAAAAAAGTAAGTTCGGCATGGTCTCTTTGTGGTCTCCAGCTGAAAGTAGGTCCAACCCACAACTCCAAGATGGGATGAGGTGCGAGGTCCCAAGGATTGCATCCCTTGCTGCTGGTACCAACCTGATCTACATCAGCCATTCGGGCAACTGACCCTCACCAGGAGAACCAAGCTGCTGTAGCAACATACAATTCTACATGCATGTTATACCCTAGAGAAATGGATAGTGATGGAATAGCTTTAAATTTCTTTTCATCACTTGGCTGACCACCAATCTCTCCTGCTCTTATACTTGCCATTAGCAAATGTCAGAAGAATTTTCAAGTTAATGCAGGAGTTGGTTGGCCACATAATGAACATTCCTGAAGAAGGGCCTGTGCCCGAAACGTCGAATCTCCTGTTCCCTGGATGCTGCCTGACCTGCTGTGCTGTTCCAGCAATAAAGTTTCAACTTTGATCTCCAGCACCTGCAGACCTCACTTTCTCCACATAATGAACACACCTTCCTTACAACCAAGTCCAGAAATGGAACTTCAATTGGAACCTTTAACTCAGAGGTAGGGATGTTATAATTGCACCACAAAGCCCCCTCAACTGCAGCATACATTTTATAACTCATCCATGTTGAAGTACAAAGAAGCAGTTAAGCACAATGACATGGAATTAACTGGATGCCATCTCAATGATCTGCTTTCATTTATATGGGTACATCCATTACATTTAGGACATAAACAAAGCACTTAATTTGACTCTACCAACAATTTATACATTCCTTTTTATCCATCCTTTTCACTTTTGACTACTCTAGGGGAGGCAAAAGCCTAGTGGCATTATTTCTAGACTGTTAATCCAGAGACCCAGGTAATATTCTGGAGACCTGGGTTTGAATCCCACTGCAGCAGATGGTGTAATGTGAACTCAGTAAACATTTGGAAGTAAGAGTCGAGAGTGTGGTCATGAAAAAGCACAACAGATCAGGCAGCATGATGAAGGGCTTTTGCCTGAAATTTGATTCTCCTGCTCTTCGGATGCTACCTGATCTGCTGTGTTTTTCCAGCACCACACTCTCGGCTCTAAACTCCAGCATCTGTAGTACTCACTTTCACCTATTTGGAGGTAAGAGTCTAATGATGACCGTGAATCCATGATTGATTATTGGAAAATCCCGCCTGGTTCACTAATGTCCTTTAGGGAAGGAAACTGCCATCCTTACCTGGTCTGGCCTACATGTGACTCCAGACACACAGCAATGTGCTTGATTCTTAACTGGGATGGGCAACCCTCAGCCTGTGAATGAATGAATGAATTTTAAAAGTTCCTTTTTCTTTGTATCTTATATCAATGCAACTTTTCAGTTTAAGTTTGTCATACCTTTGGTTTAAAGCACAGTCCAAAAAGAAATGTAAACATTTTCAGTTCACTATTCTAATATAATATTCAGGAGAAAATGAGGTCTGCAGATGCTGGAGATCAGAGCTGAAAATGTGTTGCTGGAACAGCGCAGCAGGTCAGGCAGCATCCAGGGAACAGGAGAATCGACGTTTCGGGCATAAGCCCTCCTGTTCCCTGGATGCTGCCTGACCTGCTGCGCTGTTCCAGCAACACATTTTCAGCTCTAATATAATATTCAGTTATTTTAACAAAGTACAGGTTGGTGTCTCAAAAATAGTTGCCAAATGCAAGGTTAGCTCATCACTTCCTATTATGGATATTTTATTTTATCTACTTTTCTGCCAAACCAATTCAGTTACAATTTGTCAATTGCTTTGCCCAATATAGTTCATTGAAATTATAATCCAGTTTTTCCATGATATCTTGAGACATTAACCTTGATAATATCTGACACTAATACCTTTGGACAACAATTAGAATGAAGAACACAAGACTTTATTTGCAGTCTTAAAGGGTTAAGATATCTGGTTTTGGACTGCCAAACTAATACGATGGTTTAAGAAATCAATTGATTATTCATGTGAACTTTGATTCTGTTTCTTGTTTTTCTGCAGTTTTCCAGCTATGATTCTTCTGAATCTTAATTAATGACAGATGCTATTTGTTATGACAGAATGCCATTCCTAAAAGGTCAGATTCTGTCCCTGAAGCAGGCATATTATCTAAATTCATTACCTATCAGAAGCCAGTCAAGCAGTAACATATGGGCTAGAGTTGCAAAATAATTACTACGCATCAGATTTCAGTCTGTAATCAGTTTTCCAGATTGAAAGAACATTGCTGAGATGATTAGGTAAAAGCATGCATTGTTTGTGATGCCTGGCTTATATTTTCCTATGTAACAATAGTCTCAATGCTTTCCAATGTGTCAAATACTTTGAGACATTTTGATAATGCGTTAATGAACTGCATAAATTTCAGAATTATCCAAACATTATTTAATCCAGGCATTTCCTTTTCCAATGCCTATCAAGAGCAAGGAGCTACATTTCTCTTCACTCAAACAAAACAGGAAAGAAAACGTTACTTCCTTTTTGTTGGGGTTCGATTTTAACTCTTGCCGCAGGCAGAAAATAGCAAGGAAGATTGGACGGGCTTCATAACAGGCCACAGAGCTGCTCCTGCTAGTTTTCCAAGTGGTGTTCAAAGTTAAAAGCTAGCAAATTATTTCTGAGCACTCAACTGAAGTTGTCAAAATGAATGATTTTTAAATCACATTCCTCCTGAGAATATGATTCCATCAGCAGGAATAAACTAAATTAGTCAGATGAAATTCTTTGCTAATAATGACCCTTTAACATCCCTCAATTGTCAATGAACCATTCTATCAGAGTAAAGATAATGGTTTTTAATCCTGTTATATCATGCATAATCTCTGCACTAAATAACTGAACAAAATTTGAGAAGATCTCAAGTGCTCCAGGATGCACTGCATTTCATGTCTGCTGTTCTAATAAATGGAAACAATTGCACATGTTTAGAATTCCTATCCAATTGAAAGTGACTTTCTCCTAGTCTAAGAGCATGTGCCAGAATAAGTTGGCTACATTGGATGGGACATATTATAGATTAGGTAAAAACAAGGACTACAGATGCTGGAAACCAGAGTCTAGATTAGAATGGTGCTGGAAAGGCACAGCGGGTCAGGCAGCATCCGAGGAGCAGGAAAATCGACGTTTCGGGCAAAAGCCCTTCATCAGGAATAGAGGCAGGGAGCCTGCAGGGTGGAGAGATAAATGAGAGGGGCGTCATATTATAGACTTCCAATCAACATGCAAGAAATGGAAGAAGGATGTATTTAGATAAGGGAAGGGTCAGAATAACAAAATTATTGCTTTGTAAGATTTTAATTTTGGACACGGAGAGGGTAAATGAAGAAGGAGGACTTGGAATACTTAAAATATCAAGAGCGTTCCTCCCTTGGGTAGTATGTTAGCGAGGAGGAAGTGAGGACTGCAGATGCTGGAGATCAGAGTCGAGAGTGTGGTGCTGGAAAAGCACAGCAGGTCAGTCAGCATCCGATGAGCAGGAGCATCGATGTTTGGGCAGGAGCCCTTCATCCGGAATCAGTATGTTAGCAAGCTAATGGTTTCGAGTTGTGGTTTGAACCTGTTTGTTGCAGTAAAATGGTCTGGTAGACGAACTGAATAAGGCTGATAAGCTTGGGAGCATTAGTCATGGTGTTACACAAGCTTTCAGACCTCCTTTGAAATGGAGACGGAAACAGTACAAAAAATGGATTGGAATGGGTCTTAAAAAGCTGCAGTGAGGCAGAAGGAGAAATTGGCACAGAAGACTAGACAGCAACAGTGGGATATTTATAAAAAATGGAAAAGTATAGAATTCATTAAAAAAGAAGAAAACCAATGGTTGCTATCGGGGCCTAGGGTAAACCAGGAGATTAGACAAAACAAAACAAGGAAAAAGAAAGTGATTAGAGAGCCTCGTAAAAAGTTTAAGAAATTTTCAAATATGTAGCAGTAAAAATAAAACTACTTTCTGTTCGGTAGTGCTCTGAGAGTAGAAGTTAATTAAATCTTTCAGTGTTGTTCTGAGATAAAACAGCAGCTATATTACATAAGATATTTGTGTCAGGCTTAACTGAAGTGAATGGTATTGGTGAGGAGATGAATCTTAAGGGGGTGAGAGCAATATTAACTTGAAGCTTTTAGTAAAGCTAAAGAAATGCACAGGAATGTGCAATGGTTTTCTCTTTCAAAACCAATGCTGAATGTATGCTTTTCATTATCTTCTAAAGGCATATAAATCCTAAAACTACCAGACTGAACAGGGATCTAAAAGTGGATCTACATGTGGACGCAAAGGGCATGACTAAGGTATTACATTTCTAATTTCGGCTGGTGTTTTCATGACAGGTGTGTGAAACGTTCAAAATGCATACTCAGCTCCTGATTGGCTGTGTATGGGACTTCTGTGTTTTCTTGTAAGGTTCAGGTTTGCAATTCATTTTTGAAAGCTGTGTTGATGTGGTACAAAGATAGCCTGGTTAGAATGCCCACTTCCATTCTTGAAGACACCAGCCAGCTCACAAAGTTGTTTAAAGGTACCCTTAACATCACTTCTCCTCTGTCTTCTTATCCCATGCTACCATACCCACCTCAGATCCCCTACCTCCTTTCTTGTCCCATCAGATTTCAATGTTATTTTTATGCCCCCTACGATCACCCATGTCTCACCATGCAGCCTCAGATCTGCTCTGACACCCCATGTCCTCTCAGATCACTCATTGCATCCCATGCAGTCCTGTCCACATTTTCAAACACCTACTCTACTCTCTGTGCACAGTCCTCAGGCCTTCTGTGCCAGGCAATCACATTCTTTCAAGTACAGGATTGAAATATAAACCTCTCAAAAGTAATTCAAAACTCTTGTTCAGAAATCTGTCATTAATACTGTAAAGAAAAGATTGAATTGTACAAGCAAACACAAATGGCCCTACTAGAGAAGGGGCAAAACTCAACCTCAAACTTGGGAAATAAGGCAGGGCAAGCGACTGAAGTGTTAGTGGACAAGCACTCCGGAACTAGTGATCACAATTCTATTAGTTTTAAAATAGTTATGGAAAAGGATCGGCTTAGTCCATTGGTTAAAGTTCTAAATTGGGGCAAGGCCACTTTTGATGGTAGTGACATGCATTTGGAAAGGCAAGGACTGATGAGAGATATTCAGTATGGCTTTGTGCATGGGAAATCATTTCTCACAAAATTAGTTTGAGTTCTTTGAAGAGGTGACAAAGAAGATTGATGAAGGCAGAGTGGTAGATTGTCTACATGGACTTTAGGAAGGCCTTTGACAAGGTTCTGCATGATTGATTGACTAGTAACTTTGTCTAATCATTGCATAAACAACTCGCTCATCCTATGGTGTTATATCTAAGAATGACATTTCTAGGCATGAACACATGTTACTTTTACTTGTCAGAAGCTTCTCACTCTGGTCAAAAGCTCTCCAAGTGAGCACATTTTCTTCTTTTTGGCTTGCAAAAACATATTAGCAATGACAATAAGGTACGGGAGGAAATCTAGTTATCCTGTGGTTCTCATAATGAAGTCACTGACCTCAGAAAAGATGCATTTACATTTTTGTACCCAAGACCTTCCCAACCGACCAAAACCACTCACTAAAATGATGTGATGTCAGAAAGGCTCTGGACAGGTTGTATTTTCTGCAAAAGAAAATATGCGCTACATTTTGCATTGAAAATCAGGCCCTGTGCATTCTTCTTTACCAATTTAGTAAATACCTGCATTGACAAAATCGTAGAGAAAGAAGGCAAAGTTGATACAGTAAATGTGCTACACATGATTTATAAAATACTTAAAGTTGTTAAGTTGTCAGGTCCAATGTATCTGAAGATATTGAGAGCAGTAAAGAGGAGAATTGAAACTATATGTAGTCTTCTCAGCCCCTAAAAATAGATGTCAGGTGTCAGATTTTCAGTTGAGTAGGACAGATTGCTCTAGAGGTTAGTGAGTGAAGTTAAGTTAGACAGAGAGTGGAGGATGCTTAGTGCAGAGGAGGGATGATCGAAGTCCTGCCTCTTGGAGTTGTACTGTGTCCAAGTGTTTTTAAACAAAGATAGAACATCCCTACTGCCCTCACATCCCTTCCATCACCGAACCACTCTCCAGGTCCTATGCATGTTAACACATGCCACCTTGTATCCTATACTCAATCCTAATGGCCCTTCATGTCTTCAATGTCAAACTATGCCCCTGTACCCACTCTTATTGCTGTTTATAGCCCCATGCCAATTTAATGCTAAATCATACCAGACAAGGGCTCCCACCATCTTTGTACTCACATCTGCCATTCAGTTCAATTTGTGTTGACTGGATGCAGATTAAATGAGCAATGTAGAGATTTTTATTTATATTTATATTACTTTTATTTAGATTTTAGTGTCATGTGTGTTCGAGCATAGGAATAAGGAGTACACTGAAAAGTGTACAAAATAGGCTTCTTTTAAATGTTGTGAATATGCATTCACTGCATTAACCATACACTGTCACTCATAAAAATCAATTTACTGTATTTACATCCCTCAATTGCATAGAACCTTAGAAGAACAAAGATTTTGTTCAAGTACAGGTAAAGTCACAATAGTCCTGCTCTTTCATTAGAGAGAAATGTTGGTGGTTTAAACTAAGGGTCACAATGCTTCAAGTGAGAGGAGGGATTGAGAAGGAGAGCCCTTTATTGTAATCTCAGCTGGTGTGGAAATTGAACATATGCTACTGGCATCTCTCTGCATTGCTCTCCAGCCAATCTCTATCTGTCTGTGTTACAGTGAAAGTTCATGTTTTAATCTAACACCTAGGTAACTCCAGGATTGAAATCTTAATCAGACACAATGAATCCACACTCCAGATCCTTCCACAACTCCAACACCCCAAACTGATGTGATGTCAGAAAGGCTCTGGAAAGCTGTATTTTCTGCAAAAGAAAATACACGCTGAATTTTGTGTTGAAAATCAGGCCCTGTGCATTTGTCTTTACCAATTAAGTAAATACTGACAAAATCGGAGAGAAAAAAGACAAAGTTGGTACAGTCTAACTACATTCTAAGACCATAACTGGCATCAGATTTTCAAAATCATATAATTATAGAATCACGGAACAGATACAACACAGAGCAAGACCATTCAATCCAGCAGATGCATGCCAGCTTCTACAAGGGTAAAGCAACCATTGCCACTCCCCTGCCCTTTCTCTCCCCATGGCTTGAATTCTCTTTTTTTGAAAATCTCTATAAGAGACTTGAAAAGCAACTTCAATTGTGGATTTCTTACAGAAATTTGATAAGCAGTAAGATAAAAAAGAGAATTGAGATTTTGAAAGCCTGATGAAATATATTGAATTTTTAGTGAGGTTAAATTTTGAGAGGATTATCTATAATCACAATATTTAGTTCACTTTATATATCCTTCGAAATTTTGTATATTTTTCTCCATGATTGGGAGAATGTTTATCATTTTGATTCAGAAGTTGGATCGCACTGGTAGTATTATTGTAGCCACAAGACTGTGGAAAGCATACAAATATATGTTTTAAACATACGATCCATTCATATTTTCAGAAGTGTGGCATTCACATCCTGTTCTCTTCTCCATTAATTTACTATCAGCTTTTCATTCAGGTTTGCTGTGTTCTCTAATACTTCCACGTTAATTTTTATTTATTGTCACATGTTTTCTCCTGTTGTCTTTCTCCCTTTCCATTGAGCTTCAGCCAATAAGCACAATCTTTGTATCGATGCTGTAAGGATTCAACATGGGAAGCAATGTTGGTCCTTTGTTGGTTCTATCCACTCTGAAACAAGGTTAGTTCAAACGTCAGACTCCCAGGTTTCTACACATAAAATAACAGCAGTCTGCAAGTTCTCTAAATTACGTCTGTAATCTCACCCCACGTATGCATTCACTCTCTTGTACAGAGATACACACTCAAAGATGCACACACCATCTGATCGAAAATAATGTCAACATTCAGCAAATCTTAATGGAGGGAATTTTTAGTTGTGACTCAGTGGAATGTATATTAAACTCTTGTGTTGACTTACCTCGTACAACCTCACGTGATCTTTAACTTGCTTCAGTTGCTCTGTTCCTATTCATGAAGCACTTGTCCATTTCATCTGACCCCTTGATAAGAAAAGAACAGTAAAAGAAGACTCATTCAACTTTCGAGTCTGCTCAACAAATATCATGGCTGATTTCCTAGTAATTTTGAAAAAAACTCTTACCTTAGCTGTAGTCTCCCGGGTTCACCTCAACTCGGCCGCTGCTCCCACTCAAAATGCCACTCATTCAACTTTCGAGTCTGCTCAACAAATATCATGGCTGATTTCCTACTTCAATTCCACATTTTGACACTGTGTCCAAATCTCTCAATGTCTTTAGTTTCCAAACATCTCTTGATCTTTGTCTAAAAACACTCATTGATTGACTGTCCGTGCCTCTTTGGATGGGAGAATTCAATAACTTTACAACGTTTGTTCTGAGATCGTCCCACCTGAACTTTACTGAATTACTCCATTTGGTGTGGGGCAGTGTGATGAGAAGGACCTGAAACCTGAAAGTAAATCTGCCTTGTGTCAGTTTTGTGTCATTTTTATAACTAGAGGAGAAAGCATCCAAAAATACAATGTGAAAACATCTGACAACAAGAAAGGCACTGATGGCACAAAAAAAGGATGTTATCTGATAATTGCATCTTAGCCTACTCATTAAGAAGGCTATTCAACAGAATGTATGAAGAGCTTTGATTAGGTGTAGGGGAAAGAATTATGCCTTTTGCTTGCAAAGTCAATGTTAAGGGAATAATTATTTTAAAAATCTATTGAGAGAATGAGAGCAGATTAGGTAGAAAGTTGTTTAAGCATGGAATGGGTTAACTAGCCTGTACGTGAAGCAAGAGAGACACAGTCTCTTAACAGAAAACTCACTTAAATCTTGAAGCAGAGAATGATTCAGATGCGGACTATAAGACCACAAGAAATAGGAACAGGAGTAGGCAACTCAACCCCTTGAGCCTGCTCTGCCATTCAATAGGATTATGGCTGACCGACGTTCTTCATGTATTCTTTCTTGCCCTTTCCAAGCTTTGGCAAATAGAGTTAAGGAGAATCCAACGGGTTTTTACAAATACATTAAGGACAAAAGGGTAACTCGGGAGAGAATAGGACTCTTCAAAGATCAGCAAGTTGGCCATTTTGTGGAGCCGCAAGAGATAAGGACGATATTAAATGAGTATTTTGCATCAGTGTTTACTATGGAAAAGGATATGGAAGATAAAGAATGTAGGGAAATAGATGGTGACATCTTGAAAAATGTCCATATTACAGTGGAGGAAGTGCAGGATGTCTTGAAACCCATAAAAGTGGATAAATCCACAGGATCTGATCAGATGTATCCTAGAACACTGTGGGAAGCTAGGGAAGTGATCGCTGGGCCTTTTGCTGAGATATTTGTATCATCGATAGTCACAGGTGAGCTGCCGGAAGACTGGGGGATGGCAAACGTGGTGCCACTGTTTAAGAAGGGTGGTAAAGACAAGCCAGGGAACTATAGACCAGTGAGCCTGACGTCAGTGATGGGCAAGTTGTTGGAGGGAATCCTGAGGGACAGGATGTACATGTATTTGGAAAGGAAAGGACTGATTAGGGATAGTCAACATGGCTTTGTGCATGGGAAATCATGTCTCACAAACTTGATTGAGTTATTTGAAGAAGAAACAAAGAGGATTGATGAGGGCAGAGTGGTGGACATGATCAATATGGACTTCAGTAAGGCGTTCGACAAGGTTCCCCATAGGAGACTGGTCAGCAAGGTTAGATCTCATGGAATACAGGGAGAGCTAGCCATTTGAATACAGAACTGGCTCAAAGGTAGAAGACAGCGGGTGGTGGTGGAGGGTTGGTTTTCAGACTGGAGGCCTGTGACCAGTGGAGTGCCACAAGGAGTGGGGCTGGGTCCTCTACTTTTTGTCATTTACATAAATGATTTGAATATGAGTATAAAAGGCATAGTAAGTAAGTTTGCGGATGGCATCAAAATTGGAGGTGCATTGGACAGTGAAGAAGGTTGCCTCAGATTACAACAGGATCTTGATCAGATGAGCCAATGGGCTGAGAAGTGGCAGATGGAGTTTAATTTAGATAAGTGCGAGGTGCTGCATTTTGGGAAAGCAAATCTTAGCAGGACTTCAGCACTTAATGGTAAGGTCCTAGGGAGTGTTGATGAACAAAGAGACCTTGGAGTGGAGGTTCATAGCTCCTTAAAAGTGGAGTCGCAGGTAGACAGAATAATGAAGAAGGCGTTTGGTATGCTTTCAGAGTTGGTCAGAGTTTTGAATACAGGAGTTGGGAGATCATGTTGTGGCTGTACAGGACACTGATATGACGACTTTTGGAATATTGTGCACAATTCTGGTCCCCTTCCTATCGGAAGGATATTGTGAAACTTGAAAGGGTTCAGAAAACATTTGCAAGGATGTTGCCAGGCTTAGAGGATTTGAGAAATAGGGAGAGGTTGAATAGGCTGGGGCTGCCTTCCCTGGAGCATCGTAGGCTGAGGGGTGAGCTTATGGAGGTTTATAAAATCATGGGGGGGGCATGGATAGGATAAGTAGACAAAGTCTCTTCCCTGGGGTGGGGTTGACCAGAACTGGAGGGCATGGGTTTAGGGTGAGAGAGGAAAGATATAAAAGAGAACTAAGGGTCTACCTTTTCACGCAGAGGGTAGTACGTGTATGGAATGAGCTGCTAGAGGATGTGGTGGAGGCTGGTACAATTGCAACATTTAAAAAGCATCTGGATGGGTATATGAATAGGAAGGGTTAGGAGGGATATGGGCCAGATGCTGGCAGGTGGGACTAGATTGGGTTGGGATACCTGGTTGGCATGGATGAGTTGGACCGAAGGGTCTGTTTCCATGCTGTACATCTCTATGACTCTATGATAACCCTCGATTCCCATACTAATCAAGAATCTATCGACCTCAGTCTCGTCCTAGAATGTCCCATGAGGCGAAGCATCCTTTCAGTATTTAACGATCAATCCCCTTAAGAACCCCATATGTTTCAATGAGATCACCTCTTATTCTTCTAAATTCCAATGAGTTGAGTGACAAAGAGGAACTGTTACATTTGTTCAGGATTATCGTTGAGAAAATCTTCGCATACATTTTGAATGAAAAGGCTTCTTTCTATCCTGTGAACCTCTATGTTGCTATTCCCACTGAGTTTTTAAATGACAGAAGTTGCTAGGCAAGCTCAGCAGGTCTGGCAACATGTGCGAAGAGAAATCAGAGTTAACGTTTCAGGTCCAGTGACTTTTCTTTAGACCTGCTGTTAACTCTGGTTTCTCTTCACAGATGCTGCCAGACCTGCTGAGCTTTTCCAGCAACTTCTGTTCTCATTGCTGATTTATAGCATCCGCAGTTCTTTTGGTTTTTCTTCAAGTTTTAATTGAGACCGAAGAAGAATCATTTGCATCGTTGGTCAGTGGTTAGCACTACTGCCTCACTGTGCCAGGGATCTGAGTTTGATTCCAGCCTTGAGTGACTATCCATATGACGTTTGCACATTCTCCCCATGTCTGCGTGGGTTCCCTCCAGTTGCTCCGGTTTCCTCCCACAGTCCAAAGATGTGCAGGTTGGGTGAATTGCCCATCCTAAATTACCCATAGTGTTCAGTGATGTGTAGGTTAGGTGCAGTACTGTAATGGGGTGGGGGAGTGGGTCTGGGTGGGTGGGTTGTTCTTCAGAGAGTTGGTGTGGACTTGTCGGGCCGATGGGCCTGTTCCACACTGTCGGGACTCTATGGCTGCAAATGATTTAACCAAAACAGTTAAGTTTCCTTCTTCACTGTTTTGAAAGAGACATTGACTTGATTAAATATAATGGGTTAATGCACCCTATTGAAACTAAGGAGAAACAAACTTAAGATGGCAATTTTAAGTGTTCATGCTCTGGAGTGCCACTGCACAATTTCAAAGTCATGAAGTTTCCAAGCATCACTAATTAGATATTAGTTAGGATCAAACAAAAAGCCATGGTAAGAACTCTCATCATCAAAAGAATTTCACAGTATCTGTGGACTATTTAAACATTAGCCACTTTATCAAAGAATCATCTGATTATCTAACATACACCATTGATTAGGACTTGTCTCTTCTAAAGAATGATAACAATTTTAAAATTCTAGTAACATACTGGAGGAACATCACTACTTCTCATTCACTTTACAAATCTTGTAAACTGTGTTGCATGTGGAACTTTAACCACTTTAAGGGACATTTTCTGTTTGCTTATAAAAATTAATCTGGACTAAACACTGTGTAAATTGGCAAACATGAATAATACACTCCTGACATGGGTGAGGTTTGCATATCAGGAAATTGTGAACCTCATCTCATGATTTTCTGTCCATTAATTTTAGCAAGAAGCAAAAGTATGTTTAAAAGCTTGAAGGCAAGACCATAAAGATTTCAACGGCTTGACAGTGGGAAAAATGATGAGGCAAGATTTTACATTTCTTAGCAGGTTGAGGGGAGGCAGCACAGAAATAAAATGGTCTGCTCACTTCCACTCTGCCATCACTGTACATTTTCCCAAGTGCGGATAGACACTCAGAAGGAAAATAGTCGATTGCAAATGCAAATGAAACTTGCTTCCTTCCTCTTGCTCACTTACAAACACTGGAGTTATTATCACAGACAGTTTCTCATTTTTGTCTTTAGATGCCACAGTACACTCAGTGGTTGTGACTTTGGTTTATTATGGAAAAAAGTGTCGCAGCGACATTCACACTGGATTATGAATCATTTTATGAGCACTTCTGTGTGATCACACAACTTGTGGCTTCTGTGAAACTCCATACACAACTACCACTGTCAGGAGGCCGGGGGGTGGGGGCTGGGGGGAGGGTGGGTAAGTCTGCAGATTCAGAAGTCAGTCATGGTTAGAGCCACAAAGCTTCCTGCTCTCAAAGCCAGTCTTTTTTTCTATTGAAGATGCATAAGAGATAAATGAAAACGGTTAAAAGAAAGATAAACATGCTTTCAACTTTGCTGATATAATAAGCTGGCATTTAGAAATGGCAGGCCCTTTCTACTGCCCTTGTGCCACCCCATTGCCGTTAGTGGAAACGGACACCAAATTTAGTCAGGACAGCCCAAAGCTGCACTGGACAATGAAAAGTTGCTGACTCTCATGTTGTTAATGGTTTCAACACGGAATGCTGATGTCTGTGCTTACATGTTTTCCAAATGGTCAGAGACTGGCAACGATGTCATTGTGATGCCAATTTGATGGTATCACACCACGGTGGGTGAGGGTTTGGGGACAGCTTTCCTGGTTTAGGAATGTAAAATCCAGCCCATGGTGGCAGTGTTGATACCTGACATACAGTGATATACAGGGGTTGAGGTTCTGATGTTTCAAAAGGGATCAGTGGTGGTTCTAGTTTCATTCTCCAAAGAAGCTTCTATTCTCCAGAGGTTTATATGCTTTGCCCTTTTCCATTACAATGTTCCAACGCCCCTTAAATAAAACCTCGAGTCCCGCTGACCTCAGGCCCTCCATCCCTTGAAATCTTGTGTTTCCGATTCCAAGATCAAATAACTTAATTTCCATGCTCGAAAGCCCCATAGTGAATGCATTCTCACTATTCACAGAATCACAGATTTATTATGGTGCAGAAGGAGACCAATTAGCTCATAGCTGTTCCCAAGCCTCCAATGCACCAAATGAGCCTCTCCAATATGGTTAGGTCCTAGGATTACTTTCTTGGGATCCCAGGCCTGCCCTATTGTTCTTTATTAGAGCTCTCAGTGACAGAATTAGAATTAGCTTTATTGTTACATGTACTCAAACGAATACAATGAAAAGTGTAAAAGTCGCCACTTACAGCACCATCTTAGGTACAAAGGTCCCTATGTACAGCTTCTTCAATTACAGTTCTTAGAAAAATAGAAAAGTAAAAAGTCCAGCATTGCAGATTTTAGGAATAAAGTATGAAATGATGAAAAATAAGTACAATGAAGGACCACCACATCAGCCTGAGGGGACTCCACTCAGGCCCAAGAGACCACCAAGTTGAGGTGTGAGGGCATCTCGCTGGGCCAGGAAGCTGCCATGGCAGGGCAAGAGGATGCCACCTCAGATCTGCGCTGAGGCCGGGAATTCCAATGCCGCAAGTTCAGCAGTCGCGAGGTCAGAGGCCAGGAGTTCCGAGCCGAGGCTTTTGAGTCTGGAAGATCCAAGATCATAAGATTTGAGGCCAGGAGTTCAGAGGCTGCGAAGCACCAAGACCATGAGGTTGCAGGCCGGGAGGTCCAAGGCCAGGAGATCAGAGGCTGAGCAGGCTGAATGGGAGAAAAGAAGAAGACAAAAGAAAGAAAAAAAGAAAAGGAATGGACGGAGTGGACGAGATCTAGTTGAAGCGTCCTACTTCACCGCCATCTTGGTTCTGACATTTATCAGCAGGGTATTAGATGCAGATGAAACTGAAGATTCAATCTACTGTGCCCCTCACAAGCACTCCTGCTGCCCATTTCTGCTTATTCAATCAAAGCACCTGATGGTGAATTAGTAGGCCATCAAGTAAGAAAGGTGACAATTATAAATGCACTCGGGAGCTCCGAGCAGAACAGGGACTATATGGCTGGGTATCACGTGGCAAAGTGGTACTGTGTGAATGTAAAGTCAGCCCTAACTAGAACTGTAAAAGTCCCTTACTCTTAGAATCATTCTTTATTTTGCATTAAAAGTTGAAAAACAGGCAGATATAACCCCCTTGCCCAAAAGGAGCCACTGATACATTCAACTCTGGTACCAAATATCTACCACCCTGGATCATACCCTGGTACAGCAGCAAAACAATCTTGAGGAAAGACTGTCATTTCACCCCGGGGCCGTTTAACCTGTAATATACAAGCAATTTTCTGACTTTAAATTGATTTCAATTCATTACAAGGAATTTTGAATTACTTGAGCTCCCATGGGCAGTACTTAAGTCGTGGCCCTAAAGGGAAAAGTCAGATTATCAGTTCAGCAACATTATAACAATCCAGACCTCATGTCACCTATGAATAGTACCATGAGATCCTTTCAAAGGTTAGTAAATTGTTCTGAGTTATGATAAACTGATGCCATATCATACTGTCAAAGCAGTGTGATCTGAGTATAAATGCATCAAATAATCAAAAAGGGAACATTTCAATCAAGGAACATCTCAGACACTGATTTATTTCTAAGCAGGACCATATACTGATAATTCTTATTGATCTTTTTTTAAACTTCGGAATCGCATTAAGCCATAAAGTACAGAAATCAGATTCAGGGCAAGTTATTTTAAAAATCTAGTGATAATTCTAATAGTGATGCTTTGAAATAGTGTTTTATTTATATATGGAAGTGATTCAAAATCCTAACCAGAGAGCTGAAAGTAGTTCTGTTTAAAGTTACTGGAAAATATTTTTGTTATCTGCAATCACTGTGGACAGGTTAAACCCAAACTCACCAGGTTGGAAACTCATAGGATAGATGAATGGTATTTCTACTTATTGTTCAATATCACTTTATGCCGACTTTAATGAAGATTTAGAGCAGGAGGATTGGAAAATAGCACTACACATGATACTGACAGTTTGCTGACACGTTAGATTAGAATTACTCCCCACAGTCAAACTTAAGTAGGACTGAAAGGATGCAAGTTTAATTCTATTTGATTCCTGAAGAAGGGCTCATGCCCGAAACATCGATTCTCCTGCTCCTTGGATGCTGCCTGACCTGCTGCACTTTTCCAGCAACACATTTTCAGCTTAATTCTATTTGAAACAGGTACCTTAGCATTCTCATTAAAACAGTGAGAAAACCACATGGATATGATAAGGATTCAATATTGTCATGTCTGGAAAGTGTAACTTGAAAGATCAAATTCTCTCGATCCCACTAATTTACTGGTCACTTGCATGAATTGTGCTGTTTGGTAACAAGAGTTGGTCCTGATTTCGAACTCAAACAAAATTATTCTTTGTTTATGACATTGAATATATATCAGTACTGATAAACGATTCTATCACATGTACTGATGCTACAAGCGGACGCTTGCTATTACTGAATAATTCCAGAATCTTGACATTGGATCTGTCTCACAGGACTAGCCATATTCTATAGCTGGAATTCTCTGGTATAGACACAGGCTCCACAGGAGACACAAACATAACAACAAAGAATAGGCTCAATAAATCTCGGCTCATATAACCATTACTTGTGTTACTCGTACAACAAACCCTGGTATAGTTATGATACTCCCAAGCATAATGTTTGATGTAGTTTAACTCACCTCATCCACAATTTGTCTCTATGTTGTATGAAGCATATGAAAAGAAAGGTTTGTATTGAATTTATTAAGCTTGTTTATCATTTTCTGCAATTATCATGATCTAACATGTTTGATGTTGTGAAGATGAAGGTTTTATTTCAGAATTAGGCAGTATTATTGATGATTGCAGTGTATAACTGAGAATGGTATCAAATGCTCTTAATAATGCCAACATTGCAAGACGTAAATCAAAGCAAGGATTCAGTGGGCAGAAATATAAAATAAAAATTATTTATTTCATTAATATCATAGTAAGCTAATATAATGTACGAATCCAATAAATTGCTCAAATAATGCTTTATTTGTGGTTCTTGGCACCTAATCATACAAAAGGTGTAATTGTATATTCAATGATGAGCAATTAGGTAAAGAATTTGAGTTACAGGAAGAATTTTAACTCATGAACAGTGGATTTGAGTGAATGGGAGATTAAAGTGATAAGAGTCTGAATCACAATGCCAATAGCACCATTCACCATAGCTGCAAGCCTCAATGGACGAGCTGTTATCCATTCAACTCTGAATCTCGGGTTTCCCAGGAGACCTGGCAACTAATCCTGGAAGTGGCTCAAGTAGAAAGGCACTAAGCTTTTGAATCTGGAGCACCTGGCTGCAATTGTACTCTCACTCAACCTCTTTCCATCTCCCCCACTCCATTCCCCCCAACAATCTTTTCCATTCTCAATCCACCTCCACTACCTTTAAGGAGAAAGTGAGGTCTGCAGATGTTGGAGATCAGAGCCGGAGATGTGTTGCTGGAAAAGCGCAGCAGGTCAGGCAGCATCCAGGGAACAGGAGAATCGACGTTT
>NC_057719.1:21346498-21381646 GCF_004010195.1 Chiloscyllium plagiosum
AGGAATCTGGGACTGTCCAGGTGAATTTGAGGTCGGGGTGGAAGGTGTTGGTGAAGTGGATGAACTGTTCAACTTCCTCGTGGGAGCACGAGGCGGTGCCGATACAGTCATCGATGTAGCGGAGGAAAAGGTGGGGGTGGGGCCAGTATAGTTGCGGACCCTTGCTCAGTATGCCTCCAAACCACCACAAAGAGTCCGTAGTATCATCCCAAGATCACTGATTAATAAAATCTGCAACACCGGGATTCTGAAGGTACCTACAGGCATGTAATCCTATAGTCTCCCTCAAATTCTTCAAAATATCTTTCTACCATGAATAAAAAGGTCGGTTTAAATGTTTGTTTCAAGATTAGAGTGGTGCTGGAAAAGCACAGCAGGTCAGGCAGCATCCAGGGAGCAGGAAAATTGACAATTTGGGCAAAAGCCCTGCCCAAAACATCAATTTTCCTGCTCCTCAGACGCTGCCTGACCTGCTGTGCTTTTCCAGCACCTCTCTAACCTTGACTCTGATCTCCAGCATCTGCCTTAAAAGCTTTTTTTCCATTACGATGGTCGCAAAAACTATGAATGATATTTAAAGTGTTCAAAGTATTTTCTAAGATGCCTGTATCCAGTGTGTTTGGAAATATGATCAAAGTGAACTTTATTTTCATTTGGAGAGGTTGCTGGAAAAAACTCCGTAGGTCTGGCAGCACTTGTGAATTTGGATTTTCCTCACAGATACAGCCAGACCTGCTGAGCTTTTTCAGTAACCTCTAATCTTATTAGAGAGAAAAACAGTTGGGAAGACAGAGGAATGGGTAATGGTTGGCCTGGGAGAATGAATGGGAGACAAGCAGTAGGCTGGAAGAACACAGCAAGCCAGGCAGCATCACAAGATGGGGAAGTCAACATTTCAGATGTAACCCTTTTATCTCTTACCTGGGTGAATGCATTGCTGCTGAATGCGACCATTACTGGCTGACAATGGGTTGTTTGTGGTGGCGGTCCATGTGATGACATGATCTAATGTGTGGGGGTCAGGGTAACAAGGTGAAAGAAGGTGCTCAGGCCCTGAAATTATTGAACTCGATATTGAAGCCAGAAGGTTGCTGAGTTCTCAGGCAGAAAATGAGATGTTGTTCTTTCAGCTTGCACTGAGCTCCTCTGTCGTAAACCCGAGAGAGAGATGTTGGCCAGGGAACACAGAGGTGTGTTGAAACAGCAGGCAACTAGAAACTTGGGATCATTTTTTGTGGATAGAATGTAGATGTTCTGCAAAGTGGCAGTCCAGTCTGCACATCATTTCCCCAATGTAGAGGACAAAGTTAAAAATCACACAACACCAGGTTATAGTCCAACAAGTTTATTTGGAAGCACTAGCTTTTGGAGCGCTGCTCCTTCATCAGGTGGTTATGGAGCAGGACCATAAGACACAGAATTTATAGCAAAACATTACAGTGGCATGCAACCGAAATGATACATTGAACAAACCTAGATTGCTGTTAAGTTTTTCATCTTTTAGAATGAGTTGCAGGTTTTGGTTCATTAATATGTAAATCCCAGAACTTCACATTCTCGAGATAACTTAAGATTTTATTTTAAAAAGTGACATCTCAGCTCAGACAATGCATTAAAGATGTGAGGTTAGAGTCTGTCCATATCCAATCTTGAGTCAGATTGGTTCTATTTCCAAAGTGGAATTTATGAAATATTACATGGATTGACTGCCTGAATTGACTGCCTGCAGATTGTGTGCTTTTTGAGCAAAACAGAATGTATCTGCAAATACAATTTTGCAAATACAAATTCACCCCATAGACTTGTGTGTGTGTATATGTTCTATGTGTGTGTGCATGAGAGAGAGTGTGTGATTGTATGTGAGTGTGTGAATGTAGGTGGGTGTGAGTGTGGGGGAGTGTATGTGTGTGTGTTTGAGACACAGCGTATGTATGAGAGAGGGCCTGCGTGAGCGTGTGAATATGTAAGAGTGTGTGTGTATATGTTCTATGTGTGTGTGTAGTGCAGTGGGGTCACCAGTAGTGTGACATGAAACCAAGTTTCCAGTTGAGGCCATCCTAATGGGTACTGAATTTGGCTGTCAGCTTCTTTTGAGACACAGCGTATGTATGAGAGAGGGTCTGCGTGAGCGTGTGAATATGTAAGAGTGTGTGTGTTTATGTTCTATGTGTGTGTGTAATGCAGTGGGGTCACCAGTAGGGTGACATGAAACCAAGTTCCCAGTTGAGGCCATCCTAATGGGTACTGAACTTGGCTGTCAGCTTCTGCTCACCCACTCTGTGTTGTTGCGTATCCTGAAGTCCGCCTCGGAGGATGGTCACCCGACGATCCAAGGCCGAATGTCCCTGACCGCTGAAGTGTTCGCCGACTGGGATGGAACACCCCTGTCTGGCAATTGTTATGCTACCTGATGAAGGAGCAGTGCTCTGAAAGCCAGTGCTTCCAAAAAACCTGTTGAACTATAACCTGGTGTTGTGTGACTTTTAACTTGGTCCACCCCGGTTCAACACCAGCTCCTCCATGTTGCAAGCAGCAAACACAGTAGACTAGAATGAGTGAAGTGCAGATGAATCATTACATCATCTGGAAGATGTGTCTGTGGCCTTGGATATTAATGAGGGAGGAAGTAAATGTTCAATGTTACACCTTTTGCGATTTCATGGGAAATTGCCATGCAGTTGTGGAATCATTTGAGGAGTGAAGGAGGACTGGACCAGGGTGTCTTTGACGGAATGGTCCTTGCAGAAGGCTGACAAGGGAGGGGAGGGAATATTTGACAAAAACAGAAATGACTGTGTAAGCTCAGCAGTTCTGGCACCGGTTGTGGAGAGAAATCAGAGTTAACATTTTGTGTAAGATTACTCTTTCTCAGAACTAGGGTGAATATATTGCATCCCATTAAAGGGTTGGAAATGATGGCTGATGACCCTTTGGATGTGGATATTGATGCGATGGCCGGTGAGGACAAGGGGGACATTATCACTGTGTGGGAGGGAAGCGGATACTCTTGTCAGATATCACCTCATTCTCAATAGATCCTTCTCAATATCAAGGAAGCTTTGAGAAGTTATTGGAAGGATATTATGAAGTTGGACTGGGTTCAGAAGAGGTTTACTAGCATGTTGCCAGGTTGTAAAGGTTTGATTTATAAAGGATAGGCTGGATAGGCTGGGACTTTTTCCATTGGAGCATTGGAGGTTGAGAGGCGACCTGATGGAAGTTTATAAAATAATGAGAAATATAGATAGAGTTAATGATAGTTGTCTTTTCCCTAGGATGGGGGATTTCTAGACTAGGGGGCACATTTGTAAGGTGAGAGGAGAGAGATTTAAAAAAGACATGAGGCAATTTTTTTACACAAATAATAGTTTGCTTGTGGAATGAACTTCCCGAGGAAGTGGTGGATGTAGGTACAATTACAAGGTTTAAAAGACATTTGGATAGATACATGAATAGGAAAGGTTTGGAGGGATATGGGCCAGGACTTGGCACGTGGAACTAGTTTAGTTTGGGATTATGTTCGGTATGGACTGATTGGACTGAAGGATCTGTTTCCATGCTGTATAACTGTATGATTCTATAAGTTTAACATGTGTGTTGGAATGCATCATCAAATTTTATCAAAATATTTATTCCCTAAGGGATGAACATAGTATCATTATTGATACAATTGAATCTGTCCATAATCTCCCAAAGAACAAAAGCTGGTAGTACAAGTACTTCGTATTATTTTCTCTATGCTCCACAGCTACACTTTTTAGAATGTGAAAACATCGACTCTGGAGTCATAGAGTCAAACAGCATGGAAACAGACCCTTCAGACCAACTCATCCATGCCCACCAACTTTCCCAAACTGATTATTTCCACTTGCTCACATTTGACCCATATCCCTTTAAACTTTTCTATTCATGTACCTGTCCAAATGTCTTTTAAATGTTGTAACTGTACCTGCATCTACCATTTCCTGGGGTAGTTTATTCCACATACAAATCACCCTCTGTATGAAAAAGTTGCCCCTCAGGTCCCTTTAAATCTTTCTCCTCTCACTTTAAAAATATGCCCGTAGTTTTGAGCACCCCACCCCAGGGAAAACACCTTTGCAATTCACCTTATCTATGCCATTCATGATTTTATAAACCTCTGTGAGGTCAACCCTCAATCTCCAATGCTCCAGTAAAAACGTCCCAGACTATCCAGCCTCTCGCCATAACTCAAACTCTAACATCCCAGCAATACCTTAGTAAGCATTTTCTGAACCCTCTCCAATTCAACAATTTTCTTCCTATAGCAGGACAACTGGAAATGTACACATTACTCCAAAAGTGGCTTCGCCAACACAACCTCAACGTCTTAACCCAACTCCTATACTCAATGTTTTGAGCAATGAAGGCAAGCGTGCTAAATGCCTTTTTAACCACCCTGTCGAACTGTGATGTAAATTTCAAAGAATTATGTACCTGAACCTCTAGATTTCTCTGTTTGTCAACACTACCCAGGGTTGTAAAATTAACTGCATAAGCCCTGTCCTTGTTGGTTTCACCAAAATGCAACACCTTGCATTTATCCAAATTAAACTCTGTCTGTCACTCCTCAGCCCACTGGCCCAATTGATCAAGATCCCTTTGTAATCTTAGATAATCTTCTTCATCAATGAGACCACCAATTTCAGTGTCATCTGCTAACTTACTAACTTACAAATTTACCATGCTTTCTAAATTCTCATCCAAATTGTTTATATAAATGATGAACAAAGGTGGACCCAACACTGATCTCTGCAAAACACACTGGTCGCAGGCTTCCAGTCCAAAGAAAAACCCTCCACCACCACCCTCTGAATGCTGTCAAGCCAATTTTGTATCCAACTGGCAAGCTCGCCCTGAATCCCATGCGATCTAACTTTACTAATTAGTCTACCATGCTGAACCTTGTCAAAGGCTTTACTCAAACATCAATTATTGCTCTGCCCTCATCAATCTTTTTGCTTACATCTTTAAAAAGCTCAGTCAAGTTTGTGAGACACATTTTCCCACACACAAAACTATGCTGACTATCCCTAATCAGTCCTTGTCTCTCCAAATGCACGTCAATCCTATCTCTCAGAATCCCCTCCAACATCTTACCCATCAATGATATCAGACTCTCTGGTCTTCAGTTCCCAGCTTCTCTATGCAGTCTTTCTTAAATAAAGGCACAAAATTAGCCACCCTCCAGTCTTCCGCAACCTCACCTGTGGCTGTAGATGATAAAAATATTGCTGCTGGGAGTCCGGCAATTTCGTCCCTAACTTCCCATAATGTCCTCGGATAATTCGATCAGGTTCCAGAGACTTATCCACTTTTATGCTGTTTGAGACTTCCAACACCACTTCTCTAATATGGATTGTTTTCAAGACATCAATATTTATTTCCCTGTGTTCTGCAGCCTCCATTTCTTTCTCTACAGTAAAAACTGACGTGAAATATTTGTTAAGTATTTCTCCCATCCCCCTTGTGTCTCACATAGTCAACCTTGTTGATCGTTAAGGGGAGAAAGTGAGGTCTGCAGATGCTGGAGATCAGAGATGGAAATGTGTTGCTGGAAAACAGGTCAGGCAGCATCTAGGGAACAGGAGAATTGACGTTTCGGGCATTAGCCCTTCTTCAGGATCGTTAAGGGGTCCTATTCTCTCCTAGTTGCTCTTTTGTTCTTAATGTACTTGTGGAATCTGGATAATCCTTAACCTTATCTACCAAGGCTACCTCATATCCCCTTTTTGCCCTCCTGATTTCCCTCTTCAGAATGCCCCTACACCCGTTATACTCTTCAAGAAATTCACTTGATCCCAGTTGATCACGCCTAATTTATGATTCCTCTTCACCAGAGCCTCAATATCTTTATTCATCCATTATTCCTTATATTTACCAGCTATACTCTTCATACTAACAGAAACATAATGCCTCCAAGCTCTCATTATTTCACTTTTGAAAGCCTCCCATTTGTTAGTCATCTCAGTACCTACGAACTACCAGTTTGATAACATGCAAGCCAAATAGCTGATTAGGCTTTCAAAACAAATTATCTAAGCCTTACTGATTTAGATATGATTAGGTATTGAGAATATGACCTCACAAAACTCCAAATCATCTGTTATGCAATCAGTCTCATCATTCATTCATTACTTTCCTCCAGCACTACATATATATAGACGAATAGAAATGAATGATGATTTAATTTGCTAATACAACTACAGGCTTGGGCATAAGTGAAAGATTGTTAATTTGGACTGTGCACATCTGTGAGAATTATTTGAAACTGTTACTCCTTTTCATCACCGGAGGATCTTTCAAATTTTAGTCTTGACAAATAACATCTACTTCCAATTAAATATGAATTAATATCTAAAGTTAAATTAAATGTTTTTTTTTAAAGAATGAATCACACTGCTACTCCAAAATTATAATTATGTCATCCCATTCACAAGACCATATGAGATGATCAAGAAATTTCCTTGGCTTGATCTCCCTTTATACAGTACATCTTCCATATAAAGCAGGCTGCTTTGCTTCATCATTTCCACAGCATCGTAAAGGGACAGGAATGAAACAAGAAGATGACAGTAACTCAAAAGGAACGTCCTTCAACACCACATTCTCAATGGCAGCTAGGGAAGGTTAATAAGTATTGGCTTTGTCAACGGTGCCCATATCTTGAGAATAAATGTAAATATGATTTGATATTGCAAGAGTTAGAAACAATGTACCATTCAGCAGATGATGCGACATGATATATCATTTGAATCTATGTTGTCCATGTATTTAAAGAAACATAGATTGTGAAGTGGTTGAAAGGATGGCATGAGTAAATAGAATTTCTCTATAAAACTGAATGACATGTTTACAACAGCTAACAGGCTATTTGCTTAATATTAAAGAATATTTTATACAGTTGTATAGCTTCATAGCAAAGTTGGTTCAGGATCTCTAATGTAATGAATAGGGCAATGTTTTTTTTAGAGATTTTTAAATATTAGGGGTCTACATGGTTGTTATCAATTTTATTGATCTAAGTGTTGCTGTGCTCATATGACAGTATGTAGTTACGTAATTTAGAAAACAAATGTTTACAAATGATTAATGTCATTCCAGTCACTGCAAGTGAAGAAATCAGACAATGTTTTGCAGCATTTGGCTACAGCTGAAATAAATGTTGAGGTCCGGATAAGTTCGTAATATTGCTTCTGTTATGGGTGGAAGTTTGATATTGGCTGTAAACAATCACATAAGTGTGACAGGAAAGCAGAATAAATCTGAGAATCTGAAATCCTTGTGATCGCTGCAATCCAGTGTATTGAAACACTGAGAACTGTCTTCTAGTCTGCATCAGCAAAGAACACACATTTGCACAATTATTTGCACAATTCAGAATTTCTCTTCACATCACCTCTACTTTGTCATTAAAATAGGCCTTAAATTTGACTTCTATAACTTCACTTCAACTCCAAATCCGAAACCCATACTTCCTTTAGGGTAATTTTTAAAATTCTGTTTTTCAAATATTCATAGACATTGCCTTTGATAATTCCTTTGATGTTTCCAGAAGAGTTTTGTTTTGTGGCTAAACACTTCCATATTTAATGCTTAGTGGTTCAGAAGTTAATGTGTGCAGATATCTTTTCCCAATCGAGGTCAGGTTTTGTTTCATGCTCGAAAGGAAAAGTCTATTCAGGATTTATTCTCAAGCTGTTTTCATTTTAGTAGTTAATCAATTTATTGCTCACAGTCATCATAGTATTCTCCAAAGTAAAGAACTTTAAAAGTATCACAGGACTGTACTGCAGAATATTTAGATCCCAGTTAAATGTTTTAATTTGCTCTTAACTGAGACCAATTAATTACACTTCATTCTGATTTCAAAGAAACTATTTTTGACTGTGTGACAAAGGATTTTCCAGTTTCAACTGGAAAATTGCATAATAGCTCTATGAGGTTAGGTGCTAAAAATTCTTTCGGATGAAAGTGTACTGCATTACAACACAAACACCCAAATGCATAAGACATTTATGCAAATCTTTCTTGTCTTTATAATCACATTAAAGCAGTAAAAGAGTTTCAAACAAATGTATTAAATATGCTAATGTGTTGTTACAAAATTTTACCTCATAAATAAATGTGTCAATTAAATTAAGGCAATTTGAACAGAAGTGAAAACATTGACATTATGTAATTAATTCTTCAGAAGATCCAAGACGCATTTGCCCCTGACATGTGTCAGGTACATGAAAAATATCTATAAAATTAATTCCATTCCAACATAATGCAACCACACTTTTCAAAATTATAAGTACACGAGATATGTCACACAAAATGTAATGTCACTCCATGTTCTGAATGACAATTAATTTTTGAGACAGAGTAGCATAAACTCATGAGTCTCCATCTTTCTTTTATTGGATAAGTGCGAGTTGAATCAATTTCTTTGGAGGGTTTCTCACTCTGTGGCCTAGCTCAATTTTTTGCCATAACTTATTAAACCTGCCTCAATAGCAATCTGCCCCGTTCCTATGGTGTCCCTCGCATCTGATGCCGTTCCTATCTTATGTGCCGTTCTCAGAACAACTTGCCACTCAGCACATATCCACTGTAAGATGGACATCTTTGCACTCATACCACTGGGACAAGTATTGGCAATGCAGCAGTACCCCCTTGACTGCAACATATTGGCACAACAGCCATAAACCCACACAGCTCATGGCAAAGAACTAACACTCCCTCACAAGTACAATTCCATTCTCTCAACCTAGTTGTTGTTTAACCATCATCCCAAAATTTACCTGTTCTTAGCTACATCCTGTCTAGCCATCTGTTCTAGCTCACTGCTACCCTGTCACCAATGGTCTTTGGAGACCTGCATCTTGTCGTTGCTGAGGAGAGGAACACAATTGATGAAGTGATGAACTCTGCTTTCTTCCCACAGATGTTGCCAGACCTGCTGAGTTTTGCCATCAATTTCTGTTTTTGTATCTCATGTACTGGAACTGGGTGTCAGTCAGGTCTCATGTAATTTGTTGTGCTTGACACATCTGAACTCTGCACAAGGAGAGCTTGCTTCTGCTGTTCCTTTCAATCATCGGCACCTACCACATCCCCTCACTGCTTGCTCCAATTTCGCAGAGCACTGCAAATCAGGCTGATCCAGCACTCTCTGCCTGGCCTATGTTATACATGCCAGAATGGTTGACGCAGTGGAACCACATCCTCAGCAGCCCTATCCCCTGCTTCACCATGGCACTGGCCAACATTGTACCGGAGCTCCACATCAGCCAGGAGGTTGTGCAATTATATAATGGGTTGTGGTTGCAGTTGGCAGCACTTATCCCCTAGTAAACAGCCTTGTAAGCCTCTTTGCCAAAATACATGCCACATACACAAGAGTCCAGGACTTGAGGCAACTGCCAGGCTAGTGGGCATACACTTGCAAGAATTTCCTGTTTCTGCCATCTCAATGCCACAAGCGTATAATTGATGCCACAGAACTGTACAGCACAGAAGAGACTCTCAGCCCATCGTGTCAGTACCAGCTCCAAAAGAGCTAGTCAGCCATATCTCTATTGCTCTCTAAATTAATCACGTTCAAATATATATCCAAATTTACTTTCAAATATAGATCCTCCCCAGGGGATGCCAGCTTGGTTTCTGAATCTTACTGCCTGGGCTGTAGCAACGACCTTGTCATGGAGTAACAAAATGACCAGTTTGCTGTTGGTCAGGCGGCATTAATCACTATCCTAATGAATTTGCGAGATCCTACACAGGTTGCCTACCGCTCCCCAGAAGGAGGCAGTCACACAGAAGTTCAAAGTGGCTGTCACCTTCACAGTCACCAGGAGAGGGTGGCCTCCCACTCCTGCAGCTCTCAGGTCCCACTTCAGCTTCTGGCCTAGTCCATCACAGTGTCGTGGGACACCTGGAGCCTACACACACACTGCATCTCCATGAAAGGGAATCAGGGCCAAAAGTCTCCTGTCATCCTGCAGGCATCACACATCCTGAGAGGTCCTGTGCCTGTGCCCTCCCCCTGAGCTCGGTGCTCGTTGTTCTCCACAGTGACCTGCTCCTTTCCCTGTGTTTTCCAACAGCCCTAGTCCTCCTGCAGTAGCCTTTGCCATTTTCAGAAAGGCAGCCACAGTGACCAACAAGCAGAAGGGTGCCTGACACTTACTGGAAATGAACTATGTTGGGAACATAAGGAACAAAAGATTTTTTTGGTCTAAGATCAGTCAATGGTGGCATACCTTTGGTTAGCCCAGTTGGCTGGACAGCTGGAACACAATATAAAATAATATCAACAACGTAGATTTAAATCCTTCAATGGCTGATACCACATGAGAATCTCCCTCGCCTAAGATATGGTGAGGTAAACACAATGACTGCAGATGCTGGAAACCAGATTCTGGATCAGTGGTGCTGGAAGAGCACAGCAATTTGCCTGTCCTCGGATGCTGCCTGAATTGCTGTGCTCTTCCAGCACCACTGATCCAGAATAAGATATGGTGACCCTCTTCATCTTTATTTACACCTTGCAAGTCAGGGCAGTAACACAGTACACTCTGTACAGTGAGGCATGATGCACTCCAATAACAAGGGCTTTGTCTCTGTCATTCATTCACCTTCAATCTCAGCAAGTAACAGGTTGCCTTAATCTGGCAATCATCTATTTTTGAGTCATTACTGCTCACTGCAATGTCAGTATTCAGTTTGCAAAGACAATAGCGTGATGCAAATTGCCTATGATCAGCATTCGAACCCTAAGCCTGTTCATTCTACTTGCATTGTAAACGGGTAATTAAGTGATTACAAATGATATGTAGCTATTGTTTGCAAGTGCCTGCTTCATGTATCTGTCCCTTCAATGTCCTAGCGCCCAGCAGATGTAGAATTCACGTCTTTGTTCATTAAACGTCCCAACTCTGCCTATCCTTGGTTCTGACCCATAAGGTTTCCAGATGCATTTCATACCGCGATAACATGCTGGGGAATATCACTAGTAATGAACATAATCAGGACCCAGCTCTGACTGGTCACCGGGTAGCTCCCCAAAGCCTGCAAGGCCCCGATAATCCTGCATTATCCTGACAGTATATTTCTATCTACTCCCCCCCCATGTGGAGATCTACCACATTAAACTTTGCCTTCGGTGTCCTCCCAACTCTGACATTACACCTCAATGATGCCCACCCTGCTCCTCTATGCTCTCCTTGTTGTAGCCATGGTAGTGGTCACTGCCAACAACCTACCCTCTCATCTGTCGCCTAGAATGCCCTCTGAAGCAGTTCTACTTTCTCTACAAGTGCCTCTGCTTTCCAACCCCTTGACTCCCCCACCCCCACTACTGTTCCTAAAGGATACCACTGCACCATCTTCAATGCTCAATGTATGGATTCACAAGACTGCCAACAGCCCAGTTGTCTCTGAACAGTTTGAAATGAGCAACCAGTAGACATGACTGGCCAGGAGTCTTTACAGATCCTTGACTGACAATGCATGTTTCCCCGATTGCTGCTTTTGGCCCCACAAGTTCGATCATTGCTCACTGCCCAGATTGTCATCAAGTTCTCCGAACAGGTGACTCACTGTGGCCAAGGCCAGATTCAATGTGTGGCTGTGCCCGTGGTTGACTGTACTGGAACAGACAACGGATATTCCTGACTGAATGGACTAGTCCCGTCCACTTTCTAACTTGGCCATTTGGGAGAATAAGCGTGCAGTGTGGTTGCCAAATAGGTGGCTGCATATGCTGTAGGTGTTAGACTGACCTGTTCACAATGACATCCCTCCTCTGACAGATCCATACTGACAAGTCTGACATGTAATATGACTATGCAAAAGAGCACATCAGTAAGACAGAATGGTAGCCTTGAAGATCTGGATACTTCCATATCCACCACAAATTCACCTGCACCTCCACACACATCATCTATTGCATCCGCTGCACCCGATGTGGCCTCCTCTATATTGGGGAGATAGGCCGCCTACTTGCGGAACGTTTCAGAGAACACCTCTGGGACACCTGGACAAACCAACCCAACCACCCTGTGGCTCAACACTTCAACTCCCCCTCCCACTCCACCAAGGACATGCAGGTCCTTGGACTCCTCCATTGCCAGACCATAGCAACACGACGGTTGGAGGAAGAGCGCCTCATCTTCCGCCTAGGAACCCTCCAACCACAAGGGACAAGTCCCTCCTCCCTACCTTTTATCTTCCTCATTCCTGAAGAAGGGCTTATGCCCGAAACGTCGATTCTCCTGTTCCTTGGATGCTGCCTGACCTGCTGCGCTTTTCCAGCAACACATTTTCTGATCTGGTAGAAGCGCCAACATGCATACAGGCATGGCTTGACAAGGCAATGGAAAGCATGAATGCTACAAACGTGCAGGAAGGAGCGAAGTGAGTGAATACGAAGAGAATAAGTGAGCATTCTGAGATCCAGCCTGATCTGATGTGTGTCCTAGTCCCTGAGCACACTGTCCTTGCAGCAACATTTTGATGTGGATGGCTCAGCATTGCAAGTCTGTCCTTCCTCAGCATCATGCTACTGATTTGACTTGATTAATTTGATTTATTGTTGTCACATGCACCTAAGTACAGTGAAAAGTTTTGTTTGCGAGCAGTACAGGCAGATCATAGGGTGCTTGGATAGAGTGAGGCATATAGGTGACACTGCACAGGAGGTGCACAAAGCAAGATCAGCAATAACAAGATCAACATTATTTGAAGTTAGAGGGTCCATTCATCAGTTTAATAATGGCAGGGAAGAAGTTGTTCTTGAACCGGCTGGTGCATGTGTTAAAGCTTCTGTATCTTCTGCCTGATGAAACACGCCAGTGGAGAATATTACTGGGGTGGGAGGGATCTTTGATGATGTTGGCAGCCTTTCCGCAGCAACAATCAGTGCAAATGGTGCCCATGGATGGGAGGCTGGCCTCTGTGATGAGTTGGGCTGTGCACCCAATCTTCTGTAGTTTCTTACAGTCCTCTGCATAGCAGTTTCCGTACCAGGCTGTTAATTACCTGGACAGTATGCTTTCTATGGTGCATCTATAAAAGTTAGTGAAGGTCCTTATAGACATGCCAAATATCTTAAGCTGCCGAGGAAGAAGAGGCATTGTTGTTCATCCAGCCAGCAGTGAGCTGAAGCAGATACTTGTCTGATCCCCAGTTGAAAATACTCAACGTCTAGCTTTGTTGGCTATTTGGTACAGAAAGGAAGCTGAGCATTAATGAGGTGAGTTGTAGTGTTGATGAGATGTTTAATATGGCATAACCCATCTTAAATGGAAGTTGGCTGCTGCATCACAAGAATCTCACCTCGCCACTTGATAAACAAATAAAGGACGGCACGGTGGCACAGTGGTTAGCACTGCTGCCTCACAGCGCCAGAGACCTGGGTTCAATTCCCGACTCAGGTGACTGACTGTGTGGAGTTTGCACATTCTCCCCGTGTCTGCGTGGGTTTCCTCCGGGTGCTCCGGTTTCCTCCCACACTCCAAAGATGTGCAGGTCAGGTGAATTGGCCATGCTAAATTGCCTGTAGTGTTAGGTAAAGGGATAAATGTAGGGTAATGGGTGGGTTGCGGGTCGGTGTGGACTTGTTGGGCGGAAGGGCCTGTTTCCACACTGTAAGTAATCTAATCAACTGAAAAAAAAGATCCAACAAGATGTTCCTGCTGAGGAGAGGAGCCTCGACAGCCATCTTGTCCATTTCTGCAACAATTCCTGTCAGAGCGCACGTCACTCAGATCCCTGTATGATTGTGCCCAATCTCTCAAAGTTAAACCATGAGAAAAAAACTTGCACTGTGCATTCCATTATCATGAAATCATTTTAAACTGTTATTAAAATCAATAAATTAAACATAATTAAAAGAAGTTAAGTGCTTTAGATTCTACATTGGACTGTGGGATATGGCATTAAAAACCAACAGTGAATGATGCATGTAATTATCAACAAAAGGTAATTTATTGAGTTGTTTCTCAAGAGGGCTAACTAGGGAAAATATCGAAAAACATGAGAAACATATATGTCAGAATCTAAATATAGAATAGTCCAGCCAGTGTCTTCAATTGATTCTGTGCACATTATCAGACTTGTAATAGGCAGTGTTACGCCATGTTTCACAGGGAAATTCTGAAGTAATAACTTAATAACCTCTGTCAGAAAACCTTGTGATAACTTGCACTGTTGTAGCAGATTCTTTTTTTTTAAATCAAGCTGTATAATAGTATTTTTTTTCATCCTTTCAAAATAAACAATAATTGCATTTGTATAACACCCTTATCTCAATCAAAACATCTCAAAACACCACATGCACAAGAACTGCACCCTGAAGTGCAATGATTGTTATGGTGTAGGTTAAACATGTACAGATCAAACATTTTGTGCAATGATACAAAAGAAAAACACTTGTTTTTTTTTCTTCATGCAATCATTAAACATTTCCAAATCTACTGAGGAAACCAACAGTTGAAAGTAACATTTTCCATTTTGCTCTCAATGATTACTATTCTAAGCAGTTCTATGTCATGTTATGCTCTGTTATTCCTCAAGTTATCGCAGATAAGCCCCATTATTTTTCACTACTGATAGCCTTCCAGGCTGTGTCGCATCAGTCTGACAAGATATTTTAGCTGTCAATCCTGGGGTTAAGTTCAAGATATAACCATGCATATTACATAAAATAATGGCTAGTTTAAGGATCAATTATATGGCTTTCCATATTGGCCCCATATCTGTAATGGATTGCATGCACTTCTCTAATTCACTGGGGTCATCTATTATTCTGCTTAATGTATTTCATCAAGAATGGATTTTATTCAGCTTTTGCTTTAGTTTTCCACAGATAAAAGGACAGAAGGTGGGAGTTTTCCACTTTCCTTGATTACTCTACATTGCACATCACTAATTTTGATCTATAGCTAACTGGATGCAAAGACAAAACTGTCACATTCTTTCAAATCCTTCATTAATGGCAGAGTGTTATTGATTTTTAAGTATGAGCCGGAGGAGCTTAAAGCTCATTTCATAAAAAGGAATTTATCCTGGCAGCAGAATCAGTCCAATGACAGAGAAGACTTCTGTCCAGTTAAATCATTTTAATTTAAATGCATTCCCTTTTCCCCACACTTGGGTTGTATCTCAACAGATATTCAACATTTGAAAGGTACTATATTTGCTTTATTTTTGTGGTTCACATTGAAGGGTGTTTGTGTCAAAACCTAAACATTTTTCCCACAATTTTAGTGCTGCCAGAAACATGAAACTTTCAGATCAGGTACAGAATGGGTTGTGTGAAAGGATGCACTGTTTCAACACTGTATGTTAACCCTCAGATCAGTGCCGTTATTGGACCAGCGTGACATTTCCCACACCATCCATCACTATTGGCTTATCCTTGGCTGTCTGAATGATAATGCCAACTAGTAGCACATTAAGGATAGTTTATGGGGCAGACAGGATTGTACAGTGAACAATGCAAAACAGAGCACAGACATAAACAAATGGAATTACTGATATCCAGCAATGTCTTTAAAGGGCCTAACATATTGCTCTGGGCTTCATAAATGTTAAAAAAAAATGGTACACTATCTGTTGAAATCAAGGAGAACAATGAATAAAGAAAATTTACAGCCCAGAAACAGGCGCTTCGACCCCCAAGTCTGTGCTGCTCCAAATCCACTGTCTAAACCTATCGCCTAATTCCTAGAGATCTGTATCCCTCTGCTCCACACATACTCAAGCACCTGTCCAGATACACCTTAAATGAATCTGCCTTGCCTCCCTCTATTACCACTGCTGGCAATGTGTTCCAGGCACCTATCATCCTCTGTGTAAAGTATTTTCCGCATGTAACCCCCTTAAACTTATCACCTCTCACCTCGAACACGTGACCTCTTGTTATTGAATCCCTCACTCTGGGAAAAAGCTTATCTCTATCCACCCTGTCTATACCCTTCATGATTTTGTAAACCTCAATCAGGACCCCCATCAATCTCCTTTTTTCTAATGAAAACAATCCTAACTCACTCAACCTCTATTCATAGCTAGCACCTTCCATACCAGGCAATATCCTCGTTAACCTTCTCTGCACCTTCTCCAAAGTGTTCACATCCTTTTGGTTCTGGATGTAGGTTTGCTTGCTGAGTTGGAAGGTTCATTTTCAGACATTTTCTCACCTTACTAGGTAACATCTTCAGTGACCCTCCAGACGAAACTTCATCCGGAGGCTTGTATGGTGACAAAACGTCTGAAAATTAACCTTCCAGCTCAGCGAGCAAACCTACATCAGAACCTCAACCTGAGTTACAAATCTTCTCAAACCTTACTAAAATCCTTTTGGTAATGTGGTAACTAGAACCGTACACAGTATTCTAAATGTGGCCGAACCAAAGGCTTGTACAATTTTAACATGACTTGCCAGCTCTTATATGCAATACCCCGTCCAATGAAGGCAAGCATATCAGATGCCTTCTTGACCACTCTATCCACCTGTACAGCCACCTTCAGGGTACAATGGATCTGAACTCCCAAATCTCTCTGCTCATCAACTTTTCCCAAAGCTCTTTCTTTTGAAGTATAGTTCCCTCCAGAATTAGACCTGCAAAATGCATCACCTCACATTTGCCTGGATTGAACTCCATCAGCCACTTCTCTGCCGAACTCTCCAGTCTATCTATATTCTCCTGTATTCTTTGACAGTCCCCTATGCTTTCTGCTACTCCACCAATCTTTGTATCATCTGCAAACTTGCTGATCATACCAACAGTGCACTCTTCCAGGTCATTTATGTATATCACAAACAACAGTGACCCCAGCACTGACCCCTGTGGAACACCACAAGTCACCTTTCTCCATTTCGAGAAACTCCCTTCAACTACTACTCTCTGTCTCCTGTTACTCAACCAGTTCTTTATCCACCTAGCTAGAACACCCTGCACACCATGTGACTTAACTTTCTCCATTAGTTTACCATGGGGAACGTTATCAAATGCCTTACTAAAGTCCATCTATATGACATCAACAGCCCTTCCATCATCTATCAACTTGGTCACTTCCTCAAAGAATTCTATTAAGTTGATAAGGCACAATCTCCCCCGCACAAAACCATGTTTCCTATCACTGATAAGCCCATTCTTTTCCAAATATAAATAGATTTTATTCCTCAGTACCTTCTCCAGCAACTTTCCCACCACTAACGTCAGGCTCACTGGTCAGTAGTTATCTGGAATATCCCTACTACCCTTCTTGTATGAGGGACAACATGAGCAACCCTCCAGTCCTCCGGCACCTCACCTGTATTTAAGGATGCTAAAAAGATATCTGTCAGGGCCCCAGCTATTTCCTCTCTCGCCTCCCTCAGCAACCTGGGATAGATCCCATCCAGTCCTGGGGATTTGGTCACCTTAATATCCTTTAGCTGACCCAACACATCTTCCCTCCTTATTTCAACTTGATCCAGAGTAAACAAACGTCTATCTCTAATCTCAGCATTCTTCACCTCCCGTTCCTCAGTGAACACTGATGCAAAGTAATCATTGAGAATCTCACCCATTTTCTCATGTTCGACACACAACCTTCCTTTCTTGTTCTTTAGTGGATCAGCCCTTTCTCTTGTTACCCTCTTGTTTCTTATATATGAATAAAAGGCCTTAGGATTCTCCTTAATTCTGCTCGCTAAAGTTATTTCATGACCACTCTTAGCCTGCATGATTCCTCATTTAAGATTGGTCCTACTCTCCTGATATTCCTCCAGGGCCTGATCTGTTTTTAGCTGGCTGGCCCTTTCGTATGTTTCCCTTTTCCTCTTGGCTAGCTGCACAATTTCTCCTGTCATTCACAGTTCACGAATCTTGCCTTTCCAATCCTTTGTTTTCAAAGGAACATGCCTATCCTGCACTATCTTCAACCTATCTTTGAAAGCCTCCCACATATCAAACGTGGACTTCCTTTCAAATAGCTGTGTCCAATCCACATTTCCAAGCTCCTGCCTAATTTTGATATAATTGGCCTTGGCCCAGTTTAATACTCATCCCTTAGGATCACTCTCATCTTTGTCTACAAGTATTCTAAAACTTACCGAATTGTGGTCACTATTCTCAAAGAAATCCCCCACTGCAACTTTGTTCACCTGGCTTGGCTCATTCTCCAATACGCGGTCCAATATGACCCCTTCTCTTTTCGGACTATTGGCATACTGCTCTAGAAAACTTTCCTGGATGCCCCTTATAAATTCTGCCCATCCAGACCTCTGTCGCTAAGTGTATCCCAGTCAATGTTGGGAAAATGAAAATCTCCCATCACTACCACCCTGTTGTCTCTACATCTTCCATAATCTGTTTACCTATTTTTTCTTCTACCTAATGCTCACTGTAATATAGCCCCACCAATGTAACTGCTTATTTCTCAGCTCCACCCATAATGCCTCACTGCTCAAGCCCTCCATACTGTCCTCCTTTAGCACAGCCGTGATATCATCCCTGACCAGCAATGCAACTCCTCTCCCCAGTTTATTTCCCTCCCTGTCCTGTCTGAAGTATCTGTATTCTGGAACATTTAGTTGCCAATTGTGCCCTTCCTTCAACCTAGTCTCTGTGATCGCAATAATGTCATACTCCCAGGCACCAATCCAAGCCCTAGGTTCATCTGCCTTACCCACTATACTCCTTGCACTATCATATATGCACTTCAGGCTGCCAGTTCTTTTGTGTTCATCTGCTCTCTGCCTCCTCTTCTCCTTGGTAATGCTAACTTCATGATCCTTACAGTCTCTAGTTTCCACCTCACTATCTGCTAGTCTTCTCTTCTGATTCCCATCCCTTGACACATTAGTTTCAACCCTCCCCAACAGCAGTAGCAAAAACTCCCCCAAGGACATTAGTTCATGTTTGGTTCAAGTGTAGACCATCCAATTTGTAATAGTCCCACCTTCCCCAGAACCGGTCCCAATGTCCCACAAATCTGAACCCCTCCCTCCTACACTATCCCTAAAGCTACATGTTCATCCTGCCTATTCTTTCATTTCTACCCTGGCTGTGGTACTGGTATGTGGTACTGGTAGCAATCCTGAGGTCCTCCACTTTAACTTCTCTCCATGCTCCCTGAATTCTGCTTTCAGGACCTCATCTCGAACTCTTGGGAAGGATGATCAATGGTATTTATTGTGCACAACTAATCAGCTTCTACCCACTCCACACCTCTGCAGAGGTTCAATTAATCCTCATCCAGTGTTTGACAAGCCACTGAAGCGATGGGAAAGTGCTCTGACCCATTTTTGTTAGCCTAATGCTCAGACTTCGTCTAACGATGCATTTCCAGATAATTTAATTAACAAAGTATATCTGCAGACAAACATTAAAAAGTGTTTGGAACAATAGCCAGGATAAACATAGAAGGATGTTCCTGATAACCGGAGAGTCCAGACCACTGGAATGTGTGCTAAGAGAGCAAGCAAAGAATCCTGAGATACTCTCTGCTCCATCTTATGAGTAGGGTGCTTATCCCTGTGCACAGCTTGTCAATTGAAGGTGCTGGTGTGCTCAAATGTGCAGTATGAAGTGGAGAATGGTATTATAATTGAATTGGCATTGTGCCATGAAGATGCGGCTGGTCAGTGTCAGTTACCAGCCAGGATTGAAGGGGTGGAGTTGCAGGTGGTTATTGCTCATGAAGCATGCCTTGAAATGTTGGCAACCACCATCCAAGATGGAGGCCTGGTGCAGCAAGGAGTGAGCTGGAGTCCCCTTCTAACTTTCATCCTGGCAATTGTCACCTTCTTGTTTTTCTCTGCCATGTGTGAGAATAGGAAGCTGCATTGAAATGAAACAAGATGAGTTACTTATGAAATGTTATTGCACACAAATAAGCCTTTTGCCACTCACTTAATCTCACAACCTTTAAAAAGTGTTTGAATGAGCAGTTGAAGTGTCACAGCTTTCAAATGTCTAGTGTGGGAAAGTGGGACTAATGTGGGTAGTAGTATATTTTTGATTGCTCAAACTCAATGAGTCAAAGGGCCTCACCTGAATGCCTACGCATGATTCTATGATCTATGATTGTATAACAAGATGCTCATTGTGCCATTCAAATATTTACTGCAACAAATTACAATTGAAGGTGCTGGTATGCTCAAATGTGCAATGTGAAGGAGAGAATAGTATTCTAAGTGAATTGGCCATGAGGATGCAGCTGCTGTGTTTCAGTTACCAACCAATTAGGTGAACTGGCCATTCTAAATTGCCTATAGTGTTCAAGGATGTGTGGGTTAGGTGCATTAGTCAAAGCTAAATGCGTAATGGTAGGAGAATGGGTCTGGGTAGGTTACTCTGCGGAGGGTCGGTATGGACTTGTTGGGCCAAATGGCCTGTTTCCACGCTGTAGGAATTCTACGATTCTATTAAATATTTTTTTTTCTCTCGACATCAGTAATCTCATTTTTCCAACCTTGCTATATTTTCCCAACTGCTGATTGTCCACGTCATTCAGGAGCTGGGGAAAACTCAGCCCAGTGACTTCATTTTTGTAACAGACTAATAGCTTGCAAAAGAGCAATTCAAGACATTTGCATGTAAATACAATTTTATTCATGTCAAAATTCACCCCACTATTCTCAAGTGAATGGAGAAGCTGAGTAAGGTGTTTGGACAATCAAGGCTTTATTGAAAAAGAATTAAGATTTAAATCTTGTACTGTTAAACCACAGATTATCATCACCACAGAAAGGATATTCACCTTCAGTGTTATTGATTGGTATGAGATTGAGAACACAACATCCATCTCTGCCTCAGAAACTACAACCAAAGATCACTGAAAGCTACTACAACAGAATGAAACAACAAGCAGAAGAGCAAAGAGAAAAGCAGACTAAAAAATTTTAGTAAATGGTACAGAACATGAGTTGCCATAGCAACAGCAAGGCAGACAGTATGAATGGAGATCAACACAGAAAAATAATGATAGAGAAAAAAAACGGTAACTGAGATCACACATCGTGTGATAATAAGGTGAAATTGTAACACATTGGACAGAATCTTTCGAAGTCAGCATGAGCATTAATGAGTCAGTTGCAAAAACACGGTGAGACTAGCAGAAATGAGGTTCTTGACATTGAGGTTTCGATTCTCCAACCAAGATTGGAATAGTAAAATGAGAATCTCAGTAATGAGTAACAAGAGGCCTATATGCATTAATATACCCTACATAGTACCAATTCTTGCCTCATTGATGTGCAGATCATACCATCTCTCTAACATCCATCCCCCAAACTGGATAAAAACTAAATAGTCACAATTCCAAACATGGAAACCAGAGCAGATTCCGGATGATTCCCGCTTTTGAACAGCAGACACCGACATCTCAATGCACAATCAATGGGCAGCGACCACCTCTATCTAAGGGGGGCTTGTCTTGGACACATATCAACCTCACAATACTATCATGGCACATATCCCACTCAGTCACAAGTCAGTTCTCTATCTCAATGCCACACTTTGCAGCAGTATTGTAGTGTTGCTGCCAGGACATTTTTTTCAGACAGGGATTCACAACCACTTCATGGTTTTGACCAGGCTGCATCTCAGGATCTCGCTTTCACTTTCTTAGTTCTCATTCACTTTACACTTACTTGGATGCTCACAGCATCTATGCCTTGCTGCACTTTGAACCCCCACCATAGCTTTCAGCGCTGCTGTCTTGTTTTACAGCTTAACACCACCTTCTCAAGGTAACTTGTGATGGGCAACAAATCCTGGCCCAGCCAGTGATGCCATCATCTCATGAATGAATATTTTCTAAAATTTAGCACAGACGCAAATCCATGCAGCTTATCACATTTGTCAGCAATCATCAGTCACGGAGGTGGACATATTGTTTTATGGTGCTGTGTTATATCAATCTCATACCTGCACAATGTAACAGCATTTTATGCGGAAAGCACAACATATGCTTCAATCAACGGCCATTTCTCAAAGTCTGTGGGGAGCAGTTCTCATTCAGGCTCAGGAAGATAGCCTTCATTCAGTGGTTGTCAACACAGGGAAGTCAAGGTCTTCATCCAATAGCAGCCCTAGTGTTTAGATACTGGCAGTTGGCCACTTGCGGGTAGTCAGAGTCATGGAGTTCAAATCAACACAGACTGAGGAGTGAGCCACAGTCAGTCCTGCAGGTCCACTGCAGCAAGTCCAGGAAGTCACATTAAATCAGTCAGGAAACTACACAGAGATCAGTCAGGGGTCTGTCAGTCATCAGTCAGGATTGTCCATCCAAGTCTGTCCTGGGGATCAGTTTAATAAAAATTAAAGTGGTTTAACAGTGCCCCGTTGCTGTGGTAAAGAAGTTGGGGAAGTCATCATGATGTTTGGAGACTGCTCCCTGCAATGTAGGGGATAATAATAGTGATGGGGAAAAACTCATCGCATATCAGGGGAAAATGATAATGCTTTGATGAACATTGGTCACTGTGGTATGGTGGGTGGGGATTAGTCAGGTAGACAATGATGGTCAAAATCACTCTGTGGACAGTGCAGCCCAATGGTTGGCATGATTAATTTGTGTAAGCTTACAAGCTCTATTCTACCCTGGGTAATGTGCACCCACAGCTCACAGACTGGACAGGCTACATCTCTGGCTTGTTGGCTTGCTTTCCTAGCCACTCACTCATTTTAAGCCTCCCTGGATGCTCGCAGCATCCCTGTCTTGCCTTGACTTTCTGCACCTTGCTCCTCAGCCAGAGTTATCAGTCTTGCAAAACTGCTACCTTGCTTTGCCACTTCACACTGACACAAAACCAGAAAGCATATCATGGTTGTCAGCAGCTCCTTGTCAATTCAAGCAGAATAGATTTTGCTCAGGGGTTTCTGGCACAGTAGGTCAAGAGCAGCCTCCCATATCAATTGAGGGGCTTGATCATAGTCAGTCAGCCGCATGGGGTTGTCAGAATTGGGGTCTTCTCCTCATAAGGAGTGTGGAGCAGAATGTTGAGCAGCCCACTATTTATCTTGACTTTTTGTGGCCTCTTGTGGGATATTTTCCTCCTGGAATGATAGAGACTGGGAGGTATTAAGGGTCACCTGCATGAGTGGATGAGAGCGAGTGAAGAAAGATGTTGCAGGCAATAATGAAAGTGGTAGACCACTATGCTTGGTGAAATGTGGGCACAGTAGCAGAGAGTGTGAGCGAGAGGAATTGGAAAAAAGATCATCGCAGTTACACTGATGAAGTGAAGAAGTCATTGACATGCTTCCTATGGTACTGCACTTTCCTCTAAATAGCTGAGATTTCAGGGAAGCAGATAGTAACCTAAGAGCAGGCTGGCATGGTCCAATGTGGCACCCCTCCGCATTGCGGCATGGTGGCTCAGTGGTTAGCACTGCTGCCTCTCAGCACCAGGGCCTTAGGTTCGATTCCAGCCTCAGGCGACTGTCTGTGTGGAGTTTGCACATTCTCCCAATGACTGCGTGGGTTTCCTCTGGGTGCTCCAGTTTCCTCCCACAGTCCAAAGATATGCCGGCCAGGTGAATTGGCTTTGCTAAATTGCCCATAGTGTTAGGTGCATCAATCAGAGGGAAACTGTCTGGGTGGGTTACTCTTCGGAGGGTCAGTGTGGACTGGTTGGGCTGAAGGGCCTGTTTCCACACTATAGGGAATCTAATCTGATCTAATCAAGTTCTGGGGGAAAGAGGACATGCTAGCTCTGACCACCCATCCACCAGTACCTCCAAGTCTCTGCCCACAAAGCAAGATACTAACTTTCCATTTCTGCCATGCCTGGAGCAAATGTATGGAATAAATCAACACAGTTCTAGAGTGACCAGGTGCACAAGAGCCTTTTAGAGATGCCACTGGTACCATGCATGCTGGACCATTCCGGAATCTCTGATATGCTGGCAGTGGTGGGTTGTTTTGGGTACAGCGAGTGATAAGATGGGCTGGAATCAGGCAAGAGAGGCTCTTTGAGGCACATTTCTTAACATTTCACCAAAGAACCCTCGAGGCTTCATGGAGTGAAACCTTCCTTGAAACTTGAAGAAACTGATATTTTGTCAAAAAAATGTAAAGTTCAGCCCATTGGTATTTTTCTAATATTACCAAATTGGGTCATTAGTAGATTTTCATAAATCTTTCTCTTTTGCTGATTTCTACCACTGATCTTGGAGACAAAAAAAAAATGCAAAAAGTTCATTTACATTTAAATTGTGCTTTTAAGCATACTCAGGGCATCCCATAGCCCATGAATTACTTTTGAAGGATTTCCAATTTAGTTTTCAAGATGACACATAATTTGCAGACTGCAGTGTCTCAAAAGCAGCAAAGAGATGAATGGTCAGTAAATCGTTCTGGCTGATACACATTGAAGGGTACAAGGAGAACATGCCTCCTTTTCTTCAAATAGTATCACATGATCCTTAATGTCAATCATTAAGTTTACAAACCCTTCAAAGAAGATATCTTGAAACGAAAACACTCCCTGGTTCCGTACTGAAGAAGCAGCCTAAGATTACACTCTCAATGTCTTAAGTAAGATTGAATCCACATATTTCTCACTGAGACAAGGGGCAGAAGTGTTGCCCTGTTATGGGGGCAAGAACAGAGGCAGATGGGCATGTAATTTCATATTCTGTCCTTGTGTCGGTTAGTGTCCTGCATCCAGGCCATTTTCCGAGAAGTAGAGTTGGGGACAGCAGCGTTACCTGCCTTCAAGTGAAAATTATCCAAATAGAATTTGTTTAAGACCAACGTTCAGAGGTGAACTGGAATTTTTCAACCAATCTGCAGTCTCTTGACTGTCGGAGAAGCAAGACATGTGCCATAGTGGCCAATCGAGAGGAAAGCTCTTTGTGTGGCCTGTTTGGCAAGAGTGGTGGCCTGGCAGTGTAGCCATTTTTCTTCATTCAAACATCTTTAAAATTGTTGGGTGGTTGCTTCGAGATGTAAGTGCCCTCTTTACCTGCAATAACAGCTGCACTCTATTCATGATGAAGATCTCCCTATCGAATCCTCAAGAGGCTGGCCATTGTGGACATTGCATGCACTTTGGGAAATCACTGTTCGATGACTGGTCTCAAACATAATGTGGCAGGAATCAGAACCCTATGGGGGCATCACAACTCACAGCTATGTGTCTGGGCTGCGAATGGCATCAGAAAAGTTCTTGTTGAAATGTTTAAGTCCTGATTAAAACCTCTGTTAATGGAATGCACAGATATTGCAGATGAATACGTTAATTACTTGTACATCAATAATAATGTCTAGGCTTTGTACTGAGAGGCTGACAATTTGAATTCATTTTTATCCCCCAGAATTACTTTGTAACCATCTTAAACTTTTAATTGATTGTCCAGTAACCAATTATTCAATTTAAACTATACTGTGGATCCACACTGTCCAACTAGCCCAGGGAAATCGTATCAATCAAGCCTCTGATTTTAAGGTTATTAAAATAAATAAATAGAAATATAAGTAAATAAATAAGAGTCTGCCTGCGATTTTCCAATATGCGTCATCAGTGAACAAGGTTTCCCAAAAACAGCTCGATTATTGATAAGTGCACTAAATGTACCCAACATGCCAGAGAAAGACAAAAATGCAAGATGCTGTAGTTTATACCGAACTGTCTCTCCATTAGATTAAAGGTTGATCTAATTCACAAGCAGTAATGAAACAAATAGATATAACCTAAATGTTTATACTTGACCAGTATCAACTGAAATCCTGATTTACTATTTATGGTTCCTTCATTTTGTAGCTGTGTTGTCTTTAATTCCTGTGGGTCAATAAAGCCTAGGACTGTTTGATGAAATTTTTAATTAGAAGCTTGAAGCAATTCAAGTGAGGTCCCATCACATACCTGATTTCATTACACATGTAGTAGTGATAGTGACAATGCAATTAAAAAGTCAAGAGCTTTTCTCCACATGCTACATCAAAGTACTACAAATGCATTCCCCAGCTTATGAAGTCTTGCATAATTTCTAAAGCTATGTAATTTTATTAATGTCTATCTCAGTCCTGTTCCAACTCATCGAGTAGATTTCACTTATTTTACTGTCATAATCTGACACAAAGATATATACTTTGGAGCTTCTTTCAGACTCAATGCCTGTTACTTACTTTATGTAGATCAGTGATTTCAGTAGGCAAAGGATATGTCCAGATGCATGAACAGTAATGTGGCTGTGAGGAATGTCATTATGATCCCAACGAGATGAACTACAGTGGTTCAAGGCAGCTCACCATCTCCTTCTCAAGGACAACTAGGAATGCTATAATGTTATAAAGTAGTATCAAATCAACATTTCCTATCTTACTGTAATGTTAACCCTTTAATGTTGTTCTATTTTTAACTTATTTTTCAATTCTGTGTAATGCAAATACTTTTATTCCCCTGCTGTACCCAAGACTTATACCTAGGTACCTAAGACGACGCCATAAGAAGGCAGATATTGTAAAAGCTTTTCACTATACCCCTACAATGGAGTACACATGACAATAAAGATATTGTATTCTATTGAATGGGCAATAGATGTTGGCCAGCCAGTGATGCCTACAGCCCAGGAATAAATAAAAGAGACCAATACATTAAAAGAAAAAATCTCAAAAGACACCAATGGGTTATTTTGGGATTTGTTTCAGACAAGTACATCCCTCTCATTAAGATGCCATTAATAAACACATATTTCAAGCAATTATATCTTTCCTTTCTTTATTGTTTACATAATTCTATTCATATAATTCTTGACTGTATTTCCCCAACTGCGATAAATCAAATCAGAAACTGAGCATTTTACTTTACTGATTTGGGTGACCCAAGGCAGCACTTTCATTTATTTGTGCCTGTTAAGTACATTCTTCAATTTTTGAAGATATCCACAAGGGATTTATTTAGGTTCCTCTGGATCTGCTATGAGTTCAGTAGCTGATTCATGGAAACCCTGGACAAACAATGGATTCCCAGTCAACGATCTTCCCCTGATTTTACAGTAATTTATTCAGAAGCACCCCAAGGGACATTCACACCATTATTTATATGCAACAACTAACACTGTCAAGCCCATGTGAATAATGTATTTTTATGACTATTGTCCAAGGATGAGTTAGAGTCTAAATTACCAACACTGTGACAGTCATCACGAATCCAGCACTTATCTTCACTTTCCAGCACCTTCCTGCTACTCTTAAAACTAAACTGTGTCAGCTTTAATAATACTTTCCAGCCCTTCCAGGAGTGTGAACAGATGACATAAACCTGATTTAAAAGAACTCTCATTTGAAAGTGTCCGTTATAATATTGCTACCAAATGGTATGTAATTTTGTGCTGTGAATTTACAAGAACCTGTCTAATTTGCGCATACTGATCATTGTCCAATAAAATATAGTTTCTGTTTACTCTACGAGTACATTTCATAACTGTAATTCAACACTGAATGTCCAATAGCTGACTCAGTCGGGATGATTCCATAATCTGGTTCTTGGCAAGTGGAAAAGGGAAATTACAAAACAGTAGACGTGGCATTCTATTCCTTAAGATGAATGTATAGAAAGTCAAACATTGCATACTGTTGTTTCAGATGCATGTATTGTGAGAAATGCTGCTGCTACGCACAGTCATGGTTCAAACTTGAAATCCTGAAAAGGTCACTGTTACATATGGAGATTACTATTTTCAAAACCGGGCAACATTTTTCTTTTATGCATCTTCATTATATTTCACTTTAAGAAAGGCTTACTTTAATATAGAAAATAATACACACTGTATATAAATTTAGATCTATATTTATATGCAATCGCAAACATCATTATACAATGATCTCTACATATGTATATACTGATATAGAATATTTATATGAAGCATTTAATTTCATTTTTTTTGAAAACCAGGAGGAAGGACAGAAAACCTTCTCTCAGAACCCTGATTACAAAAAAACTCCAGCCTGAAAAATACCTACCACTTTAATTTAGAAGCAGACCTCCCTTCCACCATAGAAATGGGATTAAAACAGATTTCAAGCATATCAAAATGTCATTGACTCCAGAAAATAGGACATGGTCACGACTGCATCATGCCACAGACTGAACAACATTTCTGGCAATAGATATTAGTCATATCAAGAGACTCTACAAATGTTTACAGTTTTAACTAAAACAAGCAAATCATAAACATGTGGAAGATGAATACAGCTTGTATTTACCAATTCAATATCTATAAGTACATTTTGCATCATGTCCTGGAAACAAATGTCACTTATTACCAAAAATTATGGAAAACAAACTCCATGGAACAGTGGTAACAGTATCTAATATATTTCTAGTACTTATTCATTCAGGCACCTATTTTTATTCACAATTATACTTTGAATTAGACAGCTGACTGTGATGGGAATCTTGTCTGAAGAATTCAAGCTGCAAGTGGCTTTCGGAGATCAAGTTGATGTTTTCCCTTTTTCTTTGCACATTCCTGCTGAGGATTAAAGCAAGCTTGTTATTAAATGTAATCAATTTGAAAGCCTGCTGTTTGGAATATGTAGGAGCAGAGAAAATGGGCCCTGATAGAAGGAGCTAAACTCCTGGATGGGACTTACATTTAATGCTGGTTTTTCCTATTTTATTTGAGCAAAAACCTTCAATTCATTAGATAAAGTTGTTTCAGGCAGAAAGATGTATATACAAATAAATCTTGATTCCATAACAAAATTCATCCAAGTCCTCATCAAATGCAGATTTACTGTCGTTTTCTTGATAAGTGCCTGCTTGTCATTTTAATGTAGACCTAATGTAGACCCAATCCCATAGGACTTATCACCATTTGCAATGCTTCAGATAGGAAAGCTAAATATTAATTTAAGCTAAACTTGGATAATGTCTAAGCTGCAGCCATCAAGTAAAAAGTAAACTTGTCTCCAAAAAGATCTCCAAAACGTTTCCTATCATCATATCAAAAGAGTTACATATTTGACCAGGCGGTGGATTTCAACGTATCTACAATAGCAAGACAGAGACTGGGAAATCGATGATGATTCTCCCATCTCCTTATTGTCCGTGGTTCCTCATGTCAGGAATGCAACGGAATTCTTAATGTGATTGAGGCTGAAAGGACAGATTAAAAAGCCTGGCATCATGTGGAGCAAAGCAGTTCTCATCCCGAGGAATCAATATTCTTCTTCTCTACAAATGATGTGTTTTTCTTGCACTATACGTGATCTAAAAGATGCACTTCAGTAAATTGACTTCTTCCCTGGCTACTCGACTGCTAAAGAACAACAATGTCAAGGGACTGTCATTACCACAAGGTTCCCTCAAGTTACATAGTGACATGGCATTTTATTGCTTCTTGATTATTGCAAGGTTAAAGCCATGCAAATTCTTATCTAATGTAGGATCTTCATCATCACAAAACCTCAAGGAGGAAGACAACCATCATTTTTAGGGTAACTAGGGATGAATGATGGACATAGGCTAGAGGCAATGACTAAATCTTGAGAACACATGACAAACAAATGCAGATCTTTTGCCAAAGATTTCCACTGAAGTTGGAAATTCATACATGGAACTTGATGGAAGAATCAACTAAACACTAAATTTAGTGTTTAGTTCTCGCAAACTTTGAACTAAATTTCAGTTCCTCCCATCTAAGTAAGATGATTTACACGCAACAAATCTAATTGCAATGAGATAGCTTCTGTCTCTGATTTGGTTGAGTCAGCATTTCAATGTATTATCAGTATTCTGCCAACATCAACGAATGTAGCTATTGCCAGCTAAACCAGACATGACTGTGCTGTTACAGTGATCATCATGATGAAAACCTTATGAATAATAATTGTCTAAAGGTGAGTTCTGAAGGTTTCAAGTAATGGAGCTGTCACTGTTTTCTTTACAAGTTGTGGAATCACCTTGGAAAGAAAGATTGTTGGTGCACTATCTTATACACAAATGGTGTTTGTCATTTGTGTCAATGCCTACCTCATGTTTTAGCATTGCTGGAGAGCCCGAGTGCTTCTTTTGTCAATTCTGACCAGTTGTGTCCACATTTTGTAGAACATGGTCAGTCTACCTTTCTCCGTTCATTGTAATTGTGATTCCCATTCCAAATGTTTTGATCAAGCTGGTGACCCTGGCCTATTTTCTATATTGATTGTGAAGAATCATGCTAGACACTCAAGATGTCTTCAATCTTATTCATATAGAGTTATAATCGTAGAGTCATACAGCATGACAACAGACCCTTCAGTCCAAACATTCCACACTGGCCATAAACTCAAACTGAAGTAGTCCCACCTGCCTGCTCTTGGCCCATATCCCACTAAACATTTCTAATGTGTGTACTTATCCAAATGCCTTTTAAACTTTGTAACTGTACCTGCACCCATTACTTCCTCTGGAAATTCATTCCATACACAAACCACTCTCTGTGTAAATAAGATGTTCCCTCATGTCTTTTTAAATCTTTCTCCTCTCAACTTAAAACTATGCCCTAGTCTTGATATCCCCTACCCTAGGTAAAAGACATCTGCCATTTAACTTATCTATAGCTGTCATGACTTTATAAACCTCTGTAAGGTCACCCCTCAACCTCCCAAGCTCCAGTAAAAAAGCCCAACCTATCCAGCCTGTCCTTGTAACTCAAGCCCTCCATTCCCGTAAATATCCTGGTAAATCTTTTCTGAACCCTCTCCAGCTTAATAATATCCTTCCTATAACAGAGCAACCAGAACTGGGCACAGTACCCCAGACAAAGCCTCAATAACATTTCCTAACATATTTCCCTATATATATACATACATGCTGAAAATGTGTTGCTGGAAAAGCGCAGCAGGTCAGCAGCATCTAAGGAACAGGAGAATCGACGTTTCGGGCATAAGCCCTTCTTCAGGATTCCTGAAGAAGGGTTTATGCCCGAAACATCGATACTCCTGTTCCTTGGATGCTGCCTGACCTGCTGCGCTTTTCCAGCAACACATTTTCAGCTCTGATCTCCAGCATCTGCAGTCCTCATTTTCTCCTCGAAGATATATACATGCATCTCAATATTTTTAACATATAATGCATAACAAATACACTAAGAATAGATTATCATAATTTGATAAACTGTACCTCTGATATTTTTGTTACAAGACCAAAGTTTCCACCTCATAAACCTGTTGTCTATATTTGCTTTGTATGTTATCTACCGAATGTGGAACCTGAAAAATTAAAGATTGTTTTTAAGATGAATCCTCAGATAAGGTTTTGAATCCATCAAATGGAGGATTTGATTCTAGAATCTTAAATGATCTGTTCATGGATCCAGTCTCTTGTCGATGTGCATGCCTGGGCATTTCTTTGGAATTTTCAAAAGATCATCTTGCAATGAATTAATGTGACCTTGACTTTTACTGGATGCCTTGACCACAGAGTCAACTGTAAATGGCAGCAGTGTGTTTTTTTTTTAATTGTTGAGAAGGTGATTTATGTTTGCCAAAATGAGTCAAGGCCTTTAAAGCACTTCTTTGAGGTTCTTCAGAGATGATTGCTCTTGAAGAGCATGACTACCCATTATATACTATTCTTTGTCTTCAGCAACTGCAGAGAGAAACAGAGTGAACGTTTTGAGTTCAATATGGCTCTTCTATGGTTCCGTGTTTGTCACCCTTATTGTCACCAGCATCTGCAATAATTTGTTTGTACTCATTGTCTTTTACTGTCTAGGAAATGTAAAGTCCATTTTAATAATTTCCCCCTAACTTCTTGGGATTAAAGTTTGAGCAAAAACTTTTCATGAAGAGATTTGTCCAAGATCTATTACAAATCCAGAATTTTCATGTGAATGGTTTCCTATCTTTTGAGATTTGAAGCTCTTCAAAAGTCTGTATTGATGTGGTATTTGGCAAGTCTTTCTGTTCAAACATGATGCTGACCATCTACATTAGGAGTTTCAAAGTGCTGGCATGAGAATGAACACATTGTTCAAACAATTTAGAAATGATGCTGATGATAGATACCAGACTGTAGTTTAATGATTGCCTTTTATCCTTTTTTTTGAATTTGTGGTAAATGTTAAATTGTTTCCACTGGTATGCAGCTGATTGACTCCTGAAATAGATTGGTTAAATTGGAGCAAATTAATTAGCTGCTAATGTTAAGATGTAGGGAGTTAGTACACAACTTTAATCAACATTATTCTTGCAAGGATTTGTAAACCTTTAGCTGCTCATGATCTTTTAGGAATGATGTCAGCACCACAGATCCGAGGGTACTCTGACAATGGCGAGTACTTGCAGTTATAATTAGTGGGAGAACTGAACTTGTATCAGCTGAGAGGGGTGGTGTGGAGTCTGGTATGTAGTTAATGAAACAGGTTTGCTCTGCTTCACGGAGGCAAACCCTCCATGAAACTCAATGAAACAACATTGAGCCAATTACCAGTAAGATTTTGATCTTAAAGTATCCAACATGAAATGTGATTCCACAATTGGACAACACTTGCTAAAGAATCTAGATAGTGCTCAGAATCACCCTACCAATTAAGATTCTCAGTCGAGCTTGCAATGATTCTTACGCATTCAAGGTAGAAGCCAGCTAGACTCCCATGCAGAACCCTCTGCAAATAGAAATAACTTGTTTGTGCATTGAACATTTTTCATTTAAAACAAGTTTGGGGTTTGGAGGCAACAATTTCCTGGTGTACTCCCCATAGAAATATCTTGACCAGTCAGAGGCAACGTGCCTGCTTTGCATTTAAATAAATTGTTCGCAGTTAAACTGTTCGTTTGTGTATTTTTAATTGAAACACCACTGTCAATAACAATCCATTCGACAACTTTTAATCATTATCTTTTCCTGCAATACAAATTGTTGTTTCCTCTGAAATTTTAGATTCTTGTGTTTGTCTTGATGTTTATAGGACACAAAGCTTTCATAGCATCTCCCTTTTTCAGCAATTCTCAAATTTTATACTCCTAACAGCTGGAAGCTAAAAGTAGAGAATAGAATTTTATCAGTGAGAGTATTTTGTTCTATAGTGAAGTCTGCAATAGATATTTAAGAATATTATTTTATCTTATCTCAGCATGGGTCCTGAGGTTTGGTCATGGTGTACTAGATGATTTGGCATGGATGGTATAAGGGTAAATGGGTGTGAGTGGGGGCATGATTCTCATAGGTTTGCACTTAGTTGATGTAGGAATTCTGAAGAGTTGTGGGTTAGCATGAAAGATATGGAGAAATGGGGGTAGGGATTAGCGAAGGATTTACGCATGCATTAGACGGGGAATAGGGAGTATGAGTGTTTAAGGGGTGATGGTGGAAAGTCAGAGAACTGTTTAAGTAATGATGCACCAAAGTAAGCCTTCTATCAAGCCAACCTCCACACCCAGCTACCTCTGTACTGTTTCCATGATCATCCATTGTACCTCCCTGAAAATTGGGCCTCTATGGAACAAAGCTCCCAACTTCTGGGGCACTTTCTCCAGATATGGGGTTGTGAAGCTGGGAATTCTCCCATCACTGAGCATCAGTCTGGAAGCGAAAATCTGGGGCATAATCTTTCCCTGCTTTACTGAGTAATGGACTTTATGTGTAATGTATTTTTGTTCTCGGTTTAAGAGACCAATCTGGACAAGGCAGGTTTTGCCTCAATTTTGTCTACGAAAAGCTGTGTATATGCCTATGCTGCATATAATTGCTATCAGTGTCTGCAGCCAGTAATCATAGTAACTCAAGCAAACCCACAGGCAATGTTCCTCTCATGTTTGCTATTGTCTCCTTTAGTGTCGATGATGAGGACTTTGATCTCACATTTGCAACATTGTGAGGCATCCAAATGCTCTCAGATGCCAGCTACTTTCTTATCCGGAATATTCTTGGCAATGAATACCTGCCTACCTCCCACAACCCTTCAATTACTGATTAACCATCATAATTTGGAGATGCCAGTGTTGGACTGGGGTATACAAAGTTAAAAATCACACAACACCAGGTTATAGTCTAACTTGTTTAATTGGAGGCACTAGCTTTCGGAGCGCTGCTCCTTCATCAGGTGGTGGCACACAACCACCAGATGAAGGAGCAGCGCTCCGAAAGCTAGTGCTTCCAATTAAACCTGTTGGACTATAACCTGGTGTTGTGTGATTTTTAACTTTGATTAAACATCTGTCTCTTTCCTCTTTAAATGTATTATTTTTCCCATCTTAGACCACACTCTGGTGCAGTCAACTCACAGCTTCATGACCCTTTGAAAGAAGTAACTCATCCTCATCTCTGTAACTAAATCTGCCACCCCATAGCCAAACACTATCACCTCTTCTTTCAGATTGCCCACAAGGGGAACCATCCACTGTACATCTACTTTATGAATTCCCATAATCATCTTATTTATCTCAATTTGATCTCCTCTCATCCCTTTAACTCTCGCGCACATAGGCCTAAACTGCTCAATTTCACCTCATCAAACAAGCCTTTCATTTCTAAGCTCAGCCTACACTGCTCATTTTTTTCCTTATAAGACAAGCCTTTCCTCTCTGTTAACCATTTGTTGAATATATTATTGAGTTAATGTACACAACACACATAGATGGAAGGTAAAGAAAAATTATCACTCTTATAGAATCAGAGAATGGTTGGATCACATAAGCAAGCACCTGTACCTTTCCTAAAGTGCCATGCCCAAATCCGGACACAACATTCCACTTGAGGATGAATCAGCATGTTATAAGGCTCAATATAACTGGGGCTTTTGCCCAAAACATTGATTTTCCTGCTCTTCGGATGTTGTCTGACCTGCTGTGTTTTTCCAGTACTACTCTAATCTTGAGGAGAAAGTGAGGTCTGCAGATGCTGGAGATCAGAGCTGGAAATGTGTTGCTGGAAAAGCGCAGCAGGTCCGGCAACATCCAGGGAACAGGAGAATCGACGTTTCGGGCATAAGTCCAGGGAACAGGAGAATCGACGTTTCGGGCATAAGCCCTTTTTCAGGAATGAGGAAAGTTTGGCTAAGATAAAAGGTAGGGAGGAGGGACTTGGGGGAGGGGCATCGGAAATGTGATAGGTGGAAAGAGGGCAAGGTGAGGGTGATAGGTCAGACTGGGGTGGGGGCGGAGGTGTGGGCGCAAGTCTTGCACCTCCTGCGGTTGCAGGGGAAGGTG
>NC_057719.1:21382253-21403227 GCF_004010195.1 Chiloscyllium plagiosum
TCCCGACCTCTCCGCCCCCACCCCCGTCTGACCTATCACCCTCACCTTGACCTCTTTCCACCTATCACATTTCCGACACCCCTCCCCCAAGTCCCTCCTCCCTACCTTTTATCTTAGCCTGCTGGACAAACTTTCCTCATTCCTGAAGAAGGGCTTATGCCCGAAACGTCGATTCTCCTGTTCCCTGGATGCGGCCTACTCTAATCTTGACTCTAATCTCCATCATCTGCAGTAGCCACTTTTGCATAACTTACTTGCTGTCAGCTCCTGTACTCACTTGTGCCAGTTATTTCACATTGGTTTTCTTTTTCTCACCTCCAATATCATATCATTTCACACTTCTCTGTATTAAATTTAATTTGCCAAATGTCTTCCTGTTCCACCAGCCCTGTTGGTCCCCGTCAAATATGCGATATGAAACAATGGTTCACAAAGCCATTGATGGGGAGGCAATGGTCTAGTGTTATTGTCCTAGACAATTAATCTTGAAACTCAGTTAATGTTTCTGTTTAAAAACGCACCATAGCAGATGGTGGAATTTGAATTCGATGAAAAAAATTTGGAATTAAAAATGTACTGACGACTACGAAACTATTATTGACTGTTGGAAAACCCTTCTGGTTCATTGATGTCCTTCAGGGAAGAAAATTGGCCATCCTCACCTAGTCTGGCCTACATGTGACTCCAGGCCCACAACAATGTGGTTGACTCTCAACTGCCCTGTTAAATGGTCTAGGATGCCATTCAGTTTTACCAATCGGTAAAGTCTCAATCCAATGATTGAATCAAAGGATCACCTGGCATCAATCAGAAGAGAAAACACCAGAAACAGAAATCCTCCATGTTAACATATGGTGGTTAGTGCCAGAATTGGGAGAGCTGTCTCACAGACTAGTGAAGGAACAGCTTGACATAGTCAAACTCATGGAATCATACCTTACCGACAATGCTCCAGACACCAACTACATGGGCTCCTGCTAGAAATGTCGATTTTCCTTCTCCTCTGATGCTGCCTGACCTGCCGTGCTTTTTCAGTGCCACTCTAAACAAAGTCACACGCAGGCATATCCCCAATCAACCATTACCATCAAGTCAGGGGATCAATCCTGGTTCAGTGGTGAATGCAGGGGGACACAGGAAAAGCAGCACCAGGCATACCTGAAGATGAGGTGTCAACCTGGTGAAGCCACTAAGCAGGACTACTTGCATGCCAACGAGCATAAGCAGCAAGTGATAGAGAGAGCTAAGTGATTCCACAACCAGTGCATCAAATGTAATGCGCCCTGCCACATTCAGTCCTGAATGGTGGTGAAGAATTAAACACGTCACTGGAGGATGAGACTCCACAAATCTCCCCATCCTCAATGATAGACGAGCCCAGCTCATCAGTGCAAAAGATAAGGCTGAAGCTAATCTTTTGCACTGATGATCCATCTCAGCCTCCTGCAATGTTCCCCAGCATTACAGATACCAGTCTTTAGCCAATTCGATTCACTCCAAATGATACCAAGAAATGGTTGGAGACACTGGATACTGCAAAGATTATGGACCCTGACAAAATCCCAGCCATCGTACTGAAGTCTTGTGCTCCAGAAAGATGCCACTCCCCTAGCCAAGCTCTTCCAGTACAGTTAAAATCTACCTGGCAATGTGGAAGATTGTACATAAAAAAGAGCACAAATGCAATCCTGCCAATCACCACCCCCTCAGCCTTCTCTCAAACATCAGTAAAGGAATGCAAGGTTCATCAACAGTGTGATCAAGCAATACCTGCTCAGCAATAACCTGCTCAGTGACGCTCAGTTGGAGTTCGACCAGGGCCACTCAGTTTCTGACCTCATTACAGCCTTGGTTCAAACATGGACAAAAGAGCTGAACTCCAGTCATGAATTGGGAGTGACAGCCCCTTGACATCAAGGCTGCATTCGACTGAGTGTGGCTTCAAGGAGCCCTTGCAAATCTGGAATCAATGTATAACAGGGCAAATTCTTCCAGTGGTTCGAGTCATACCTGACACATAGGAAGATGATCATGGTTGCTTGAGGTCAGTCATCTCAGCTCCAGGTCATCTCTGTCGGAGTTCCTCAGGGTAGTGTTCTTGGCCCAACTATCTTCAACTGCTTCATCAATTACCTTCCCCCCATCATAAAGTCAGAACAAGCACATTTGCCAATGATTGCACAATGTTCAGCATCATTTACAACCTCACAGATACTGAAGCAGCCCATATTCAAATGCAACAAGATCTGGACAAAAACCATAGGATCACTACAGTATGGAAGCAGGCCATTTGGCCCATTGAGTCCATACCGACCCTCACAGCCACCCAATCCCTACATTTCCCATGGCTAGTCCATCGAACGTACACATCCCCGGGCACAATGGGTAATTTAGCATGGCAAATCCACCTAACCTGCACACCTTTGAACTGTGGGAGTTAATCGGGGACCTGAAGAAAATCCACACAGACACATGGAGAATGTGCAAATTCCACACAAACAGTCACCCAAGGCTGGAATTAAACCTGGGTCCTGATACTGTGAGGCAGCAGTGTTAACCACTGAGCCACCATGCCACACTTGTCAGGTGAGGGCTGACAAGTGGCAAGTAACATTTGTGCCACACAAATATCAGGCTATGACTATCACCAATTAGAGACATTCTAATACTGAGTCTTGACATTCAATGACATTACATCACTGAATTTCACGTATCAACATCTTGGGGTTGTCATTGACCAGAAAATCAACTGGACCCACCACATAAGCACAGTGGCTACAAGAATAGGTCAGAGGCTAGGAATACAAGATGAGTAAATCATTGCTTTGCTGACCAAAGCCTGTCCACTATCTACAAGGCACAGATCAGGAGTGTGATGGAATATTCCCTGGATGGGTGCAGCTCCAACAACACTCAAGAAGCTTGACACCATCTAGGACAAAGCATCCCGCTTGATTAGCACTACATCCACAAGCATCCACACCCTTCACCACTGACACGCAGTAGCAGCGGTGTCCTCTATCAACAAGATGTACTGCATAAATTCACTAAAGATCCGCAGATTGTACCTTCCAAACCCAGTTCCATCTGGAAGGATAACGCCAGCAGATATATGGAATCACCACCACCCTCCAAGCCACTCACCATCCTGACTTGGAAATGTATCATCATTCCTTCACTGTTTTTGGGTCAAAATCCTGGAATTCCCTCCCTAATGGCATTGTGGATCAACCCACAGCAGGTGGACTGCAAAGGTTCAAGAAGGCAGCTCACCACCACCTTCTCAAGGACAACTAGGTACAGGCAATAAATGCTGGCCAGCTGGCGACACCCACATCCCACAAATGAAGAAAAGAAAAACATGCATTGTCATGTTGTTGTCAGTTAAGTAATGGTAACAAAAGAGGTATCTTTGGTCAAGTTGTTCACTTTCATTTTGACTGGATTTGCCAAATACAGCTCCTTGGCTATATTCACTGAACTGTGGCAATGTACTTTTTTTTGGGAGGGGTAGGCGAGGGAGGCAGTGCTAAGGAGGCAGGCAGGTCTACCTCAGCCAGAATTGTTAGACATCTAAGCCAACTGAGTTATCTGCAACAACGCCATTGAACCAATGCCTTCCCCTCTCACCCCTCAATCTCACACTAAATCACTATAATATTACAAAAGAGAAAATGAAACAAATCCAGTGCAAAATCTGTGAAAGGAAAGGGGCATTTATTCAATCCAAGTGAGAAGTGAGGAAAACCTAAAAAGCCCACTTCTTACGTATTCTGCACTTCCAAGTATTTTACTGGAGTCCCTTTTTAAAATACAAGTTTAAATTTTCGTCATGTTAATGCTGTGAAATGTTACAGATATAATTAGGCAGTGTTTATTAGTGCAGTTAATTGCTTTCTTAGGAAAGCAGACATCATAATGAGATAGTGATTATGAAGAAGTTGGAATTAAACCAGAATTTGAGATCAGCGGGGTTACAGACCTAAAAGATATAATTTCAAGGTATAATCAGGTATACTTCTTGATGCTTAAAAAAAAATGTGTACATCCGATGACTCACTACTTGAGTTCCTCTGTTCACTGAAAAGAAATGGCACAAGCAGCCTGGTGGGCTATTTGTGTTAGTTCTGTAGCCCGGGAGATGGCACATCTCCAACATTGTCTTGTGGATATTGATTTGTGTCGTTAAGATGTCAAGACTTTGACAACCCTAGCAGTCTCTCTGATGGCTTTTGTCATCTTTCAATTGGCTCGCCGAGCATGAACCATTTCCTTTGAGCTATGGACATATGGGCTCTATCAAGAGATCCAGAGAGCAATGTCAGCATCGGATCCCATTTAAACATTACTTTGGCTGAAGGTCACTGTCTTGTATTTCCCAAGACTATGACTAGCATTAAAATTTATAGTAAACACATTCAGTCCCTCTGCCTTTCTTATCCTTTACTCCTCTACCTTTCATTTTACCTATATTATTAATAATAAGTAATATTTTCTAAGTGCGTACTCATAGCTTGCAAGCTGAAACCTGCTGATGATTTAGGACTTTTAATTAAAACTCATTTGTTTCAAGCACTCTTAACTAATGGCATACTCCATAAGTGTGAAGTTTATTAATTGTAATTTTTTAAAAAATGAAAGCATAGAAATCTGTGATAATTAAAGATACACTGGAAATATACTGATGCACAAATATCTGTGGTGAAAGGGTTAAGCTATTTTAAATGTGATATTGAATGATGCAGTGTAATAATGATCTGTTGTCGTAATGCATCATTGTTCCCCTTACACTGCGCTCCAGGCATAAATCCCATATAAAAATCTAATTTTCTCTTTTAAATGTTGTCTCCTCTATTGAAAATTAATCTGGATAATGACATTCTGAAAAAGTGACAGCACATCTCTGGACACTGAAGTGTATCCAATGTGCCATTAAAAAGCCATTAATGGTTTATTTACAGGAATTAAAAAATGAATTGCAAAAAACATTGCTGGTTTGCTGCTGGTACAATTAGGAAAGTGACCTTGAACTATAGTGCAAAAATGATGTAAGACTCTAACAACAATTAGGAATCATAAATAAAAATAGAAAGCGTTGTAAATATGCAGCAAGTCTGTCAGCAGCTGAAAAGAGAAAATGAGAAGATAATATTTTGGGTGTCTTCATAAGAACTGACTAGAATTAGTAATCACAAAGGCACTTTTTAGGTTAAGTGCTAATTATTGTATCATTTACGATTCGTGCAACACATTAACAAAATGGCAATGGTGTACATTATTGAAGTTCATTGCTTTTTTTGAATATTATTTTATTTAAAGGGAAATAAGTCAATTATGATGCTTCGATTAGAGTGACCCTTTAAGATACCTGAAACAGAAAGTGAGCCACTTAACAATTTAACTGATTAAATATTTGATAATCTGTGGAAAGAGAATATATTTTTTGAAATGGTTGAGCAGCAAGCTTAAACCTATATTAGCTAATATGTTCATGACAATTGCCTTCTGGTGAAATAGTGCGCCCTACTTGATGGGAAAAGATTCTTGAACATCATCTGGAGCTAAGAGGAACAGCAAAATTCAACGCACAACAGAAAGTTCCTGTGATGAGGCACCAATTATTATTTTCTACAGCGCAGATTGTTACTCTGAACAATCTGCTGATACTATCCTTATCCTGACTTCTAACAGTCATGTCCCACTTCAATCCAAGGGAGTGGTTTCACTTTCCTGGCTCTTTCCTGGGAGCAAGCAGGTCCAGCAGAGAGTGAGAAACTAGCAGCTCGCAGGTCCTCCAGCAGGCTGACAGGAGGTTTGAATTCCAGCTGGAGGGAGGACTGAAATTCTGATGCCTTTTGTGTGGGAATCAAAAGGGTTTTGGGAGAGGAAAAGCAAGTTGTCCAGGAAAGTACAACAGACTCAGCAGCTAAATGAAATGGCGCTGATCTCGTGATCTACCAATTTGTTGGGTCGATAGAGCTGATGGGGTTCTCTAGTCCTCAGAATTCCAATTGGAGAGTGTTAAATTTCAAATGCAGAATAAAAAATGAGATGCACAGCCTCACTGTAACATGTAAAGCATTAACATAAAACCCACTACCAGGAGTGTGTTGGTTACTCACCAATGGTTCTGTGAATAAATGCAGAAAATACTGGAGAAACCCAGCAGGTCTGACAGTATTTGTGGATACAGAAACAAAGCTAACATTTTGAATCCAGTGCAGCTATCCTTTGGAACTGAAATGGATTGGAATTCTTTTACATACTTTTGACAAAGCCAAACAAAATATATTTTCCAACCCCTTTAAGTTCTGAAGAACTGCACTGATACTGGAATCTGTTCTTGACTTTCTGTGCAGAGATCCTTTAACTGAAAGTTATCTCCCTTGACTTGGCTGAGGACTGCTGACAATCATGACAAGATTCCTGGCTTTGTGTCTGTGCTAAATGGCAAGGCAGTAGAGCAGTGCCACAAGCATAGTATCTCTAGCTGAGGGGCAAAGAGCAAAAATGCAAGACAGGAATGCTGAATGCATCCTGGTAAGCTCAAAGTGAGTGAGCATTAAGAGAACAAAGAAACCCGAAGAGCAATCTATTTCTGTCCACAAGCTGGGTGTATAATGCCTTTGCTGTAGCATTACAGTGACAGTTGCTATTGCAAACTGAGATGCAGCATTTAAGTGTAGAAATGTCCTGTAAGTGAGCCCAGACAGAATCTCACCTCAAGGCCTGGAACTTAGTTAAAAGATATAACGAGTTGTTTCAGGTATTGAGATAGGGTGCACTGGGAATTCTTGTGTGATTCTGTCACATTTCTTACCATAGCACACATCATTCAGGCCTCTGTAAGATTCTAATTAAAATACAAAAGAACTGCAGATGCTGGAAATCAGAAACAAAAACAGAAATTGCTCAGCAGGTCTGGCAGCTTCTGTGAAGAGAAATCAGAGTTAAAGTTTCGGATCCGATGACCTTTCCTAGGTCGACCTTTCCTTTAAGATTCTGTCCATTGCCTCAATAGATGACTGCACCATGAAGAAAACTCACTTGAACTGTGTCCACATTGCAAACTCTTTTAAGCAGAACTGTTTCAATAGCAATGACACAAATGAGTTTTGTGATGCCTGAATTTCAGTGCCAGTGTGATGCCAGGTATGTAGACCATATTTCCTGATGACTAGTGGAGATCTACAGCTATTTACAACAGGGAGATTGGTGACCACATTCAATCCACACCCAAGCTTGAAAACCTCTGAGCATAGTGTGCAACATTAGATGTGATTCTGCCAATGAACAATATTGATGATGTAATCCTGATTGGGCGGGAATTATACTAACAACTGATTTCAGATCATCAGTTAGGTTTGCAGGATGGCTCATTTAAGCTTGCTAAAAAAAACTGCATCTATTCATATGAAGGGCTCTGATCTTTGCAAACAGAAAGAACATGTCTAGGCATTGTGCCTTTGTCAACTCAGCAAATGATCAGGGACAATTTCCTCATGCTTTCATGCCTTAAACAATCAAACTCATCTATTCAAACAATTACCACCCTCTTCTCATGCAATATAAATTGTTGGTCGCTTAAAATGTTTCTTACAGTTCTTTCTATAGCTGAATTTGTGAGTGCAAGATGAAAAGCCTCAACAGCACATTTTTTTTTCAGCAACAATCAAGGTTAATGGAAAATTCCTGCTTTTCTCTCAGTGTTCCTTAATTTTTGTGTTTGGACAAGCGCAACACTTGAATTATGCATTCAGCATAAGCAGTTAGTCTGTCAGAATTTACTAAAAGAAGGGATGCACTTTCTTTTATCCAATGCTTTATGTTGAGTAAAATCAGGCCACTTCAAATTCTATCTATTAGATTAGATTACTTACAGTGTGGAAACAGGCCCTTCAGCCCAACGAGTCCACACGGACCCTCCGTAAAGCAACCCACCCAGACCCAATCCTCTACACTTAACGCTACGGGCAATTCAGCATCGCCAATTCACCTAACCTGCACATTTTTGGACATGGGAGGAAACCCATGCAGACACAAGGAGAATGTGCAAACTCCACACAGACAGTTACCTGATGGGAATTGAACCCAGGTCTCTGCTGCTGTGAGGCAGCAGTGCTAACCACTGTGCCACCCATCTATTAGCATCTGGGGTCTACAGTAAAAGGGAGAGAACTTAATATGTGGTGTGCACTAGAACAGTAAATAATGAAGAACAGTAGATCTCAGACTCAATCTGGAAGTGCTCAGTTCTTGAGGTCAGGTTTGAGCAATTATGATTCAAAATTGTGAACTGCAAGGTCAGGATCCACTATTGTATAGTCTTAGCAAAGCACTATTTCTGAGGTTTGTAATTAAGAATGCGGTTACTGCAATTCTAATTATCTTTCTCCTATGTTTACACTGAGCCCTGATTGTTACGACACAGTCTATAGGATGATATTCTTATCTCATAGTTCAATAGGATGCCCAATTGGCGAAAATATTTTGAATGAAAAGTACTCTTATAAGGAAGCCATTTAGGGATTTGGACTATAGTTCCCAAAGAGAATTCTGAGGTAATAGTAATGTTACATAACTAATAATTCAGAGTCTAGGCTAGTACTCCAGAAATATAAGATCAAATCCCACCAGGGGAGTTGGGGGGAATTTCAATTCAATTTGTTAATAAATCTGAAATTCAAAGCTTAGTTTTAGTAATGGTAAATAAGATGCAATCAAATATTGGCTCACTGATTTCTGACAAGTGACTCCAGATTCACTATGTCACTGACTCTGAACTGCTCCCTGAACTGATCGAGAAAGCTGCTCTGTTTTGCCAAACTGCTACAAAAGTTAAAGGAACAAAATCAGACACTGGGCACAGCTCATTGTGCTCCATTAATCCTGCGAAAACCTTCTCACTAATATCAGGAGAATCCTCCCACAGATTTGTCAAGCAACAACCTGATGTGGTCATACACACTGAATCTCACTGTATAGTCAATGTTCCAGGCACTACCATGGCTATCGCTGAGTATGTCTTATCCTGCAGCAAAGGCAGATAGAATGACTTCATAGAATTCAGTTGGAATGGAGTTCTTCTGAGCATCTTTAACATTGACACTGGACTGTATGAAATTTCATGGCCAACAAAAACTGCTGATTTATTCCCTGATGAATCAGTACTCCACTATATTGAACACCATTGGAAAGAAACACTGAGCAACAGAATCCATACAATATATTCTGGGAGGAGTACTTCACTATCAAACCAGGAGTGCCTCAGCCACTCTCTCACTGACCAAGCTGACTACGTTTTAAAGATAATAGCTACTCACCTGAGTCTACATCAGGAATTTGAGGGGACAGAGTAGGAAATTATTATGTGTCTTCATCCTTATCAAGCTACCTCCTGCAGTTTTGGTAGGAGTGACTACCATACAGACCTTGGGGGATAAAATCTCATTTTCATCTTCTCATCATAGAGATTTAAGTCTTTCATGTACTGGGACACCATTATCAGGTCACTTGGGATAGATTCAGAACAGATCTATCAGTTCAAACTAGGCAACCATGAGACACTGTGGAAAATCATCAGCAGCAGAACTGCATTCAACACTAATATGGAATTGCTGGCCAAGCATATCTACCAGTGGACCACTATGAAGCAAGCAATCAAGGCAAATTCAATGACAAGCACAAAGATGCATGCCAAGGGTACAACCTGGCATACCTGGTGAAGTTATGCCAGAGGCTGAATAGTAAAAGCACAATGCAATGGACGAAGACAACCATCTCACATCCAATAGATCTGATCTAAGCTGTTCAATCCTGACACACCAGTTATGATTGGTAGTGAGCAATTAAATAACTCACAGGAGGAGAAGGCTCCACAATTATCCCATGCCTTGAGGCTAAGGGATCACAACACATTAGTGCAAAAAACAAGGCTGAAGCATATGAAAGCATCTTCAACTATTAGAAGCAGGTGGGTGATCTATCGCTGAATTGCCCAACATCACCAATGTTAGTCTTCAGACAATTTGATTCATTCCACATCCAAGAAATATCTGAAGGCATTGGTTACTGTGAAGGCTATGGGCCCTAACAAAATTCCAGCAATAGTAATGGACAATTGTGCTCCAGAAATGATCATACATCAAGCCAAGCTATTGAAGTACAGATCCAATGTTAGTACTTTGTGGCAAAGTGGAAAATTACACAGCTCCATCCTGTACACACAAGTATAACAAATTCTTACCAGACGACTATTGCATCATCAGTCTCCTGACAATCACTAGCTAAGTAATGGAGATATCATCAACAGTGCTAGCAAGGAGCAGATGTACAGCAATAACTTCTCATTGTCACTGGGTTTGCAAAATCCACTCCAGCTCCCAACTTCATTACATACTTGATCCAAATATGGACAAAAGAGCTGAACAGAAGAGTGGAAGTGAGAGTGACTGCTCTTGACATCAAGGCTGCATTTAACTCAACCTGGCATCAAGAAACCTGAGCAGAATTAGAGTCAATAGGAATCGGGGGGGAACTCCTTGCTGGTTAGAGTCATACATAGTTGACAGGAAGATAGTTGCAGTTGTTGGAGAATACTCATGCCAGTCCAAAGGCAACACTGTTGGAGTTCCTCAGGGTCGCATCATCGGTCCAAACATTTTCAACTGCTTCATAAATGAACTTTGCTCTATCATAACATCAGAAGTGGGCAAGTTCACCAATAATAGCACAATGTTCAGCACCATTCATGACTCTTCAGGACGGAATCAGTCCCTGTCCAAGTACAGTTGCATGCAGAATTTGGACCTGAATAACACCCAGTTTTAGAGTAATAAGTGTCAAATAACATTCATACTGCATAAGTACCAGTTAATAACCATCACTAATACGAGAGAATCTATCATCCCTAGATATTTAATGGCATTACCATTGCTGAATCCCAAACTACCAACATTTTAGGGTTGCCATTGACCAGAAACTGAATTTGTCTATTCATATATAAATATTGCAGTTCCAAGAACAGATGAGAGGATGGAGAATCTGTGGCAAGCAACCCACCTCCTAATTCCTCAGAGTCTTTCTGCCATCTAAATATATTGGAGAAGATACCAATAGCAATGCTTTTGTTAGATCCTCCAAATCAAGACGCATACAGAGTAAACTTCTCCCAAACCAAATCCAAGACACTAATCACGAAAAACTATATCTGTTAGACCGAATATGTTATTTTCTCATGCCAAATGCTAGACTCCAGAAACAATTGCTCTACCTGAAGCTGAATCATAGCAGGGTACTGCTAGGGGTTAGCAAAAGTGCTTTGGAAGTTTGGAAATGTTCAAAGCATCTAAAGAGATGTCAGGCATCCCCACCTTTAGATGGAAGTATTTGGCCTGTGAGCAAACAAAATGGAAAAGCTTCATTTGGAAAGGCATCAAACAGATCAAAAGACTTTGTTGCAAAGATGAAGAGGCAACGTCAAGACATAAAAAGGGTGTGCACAAACCGTCAAAAAATTCATCTACCTTATGTTTCGATGCCTTCTTCCCCATCTGCGACAGGGTCTGCAGATCATGCATTGAACCTTGCAGCCATTGCAGAACCCATCAAACTCATTTGAAAGCAAGTCATCCTGGAACCCAAGAGGCTATCTAAGGAGAGGGAAGTTGATTCATATATTGGACCTCAGCTTCTAATGTAGAAATTTAACCTGCTCTCACAAACATAACTAGTGGATATGTCTGTACAGCAAGGCCCACAGCTATTAAACCTCAATGAGCATTTTACAAACTGCACTGAGACGATGCACCTCACTGCTTATTATTATTTCACTAACTGGAAACAATCATCAAACTAAAATGAAATGGAGAAGAGAGAAGGATACTATGGCTGGCAGCAAACTTCGGGGTTACATATTTCTGTTGAAGTTTCTGTGTGATTGTGACAGAAGAAGGAGTATTCAGGAAGGAGTCCTGCAACAGGCTTTAAGCAATGAGCTTAAGACCTCCCTTGTGCCAGGGACCCCTGAATAATTGGGTTGACTCTGTATGGGTGTCTTCAAACTCAATTGGAACATGGGACACAGTTCATTTTCACCCCTGCTTGTCAACTGGAAAATCTGTACAAGTCCAATTTCTACTCCTGTGCCTCAGGACAGATAACATTATAGTTGACTTTCTGTACATCTCGACCCTATGAAGGGCATGTCAAGTGACAATGGAAAGAAACTTATATAGTAAAACTCAACGTTGCTAGTCAAATAGATTCTTGGTTGGGACAGGATATGAGTTATTTAGTGTGGTTTTGCACATAATAGGTAGATTGTTTAGACATGTTAGTACCAATTGAAGTATAATAATACAAGACGGAAAATATTGATTAAAAGTCAGATTTAGCAGTTAGAAGACACATTGTCAGCCCCTTGAGATTAGCACAGGACTATTCAGCTAGGGCTATAATATTCTAATGTAATATCAGTGCACTGCTTTCCTGTCAGATAAGGGTACAACATAGAGGTCAATGGAGCATTGTAAAGAAAACACTTCAGCAATTTCAAGTGAGAAATGACATTTTTCCTAAAATAAAACAAAGAACTGCAGATGCTGGAAATCAGAAACAAGATCAGAAATTGCTGGAAAATCTCAGCAGAGCTGGCAGCATCTGTGCATTTCTCTGAGTTTTTCCAGCAATTACTGATATTTTTTTCCATGTTACCTCTACTAATGATAGTTTCTCAATTTGATATATTATATATTATTAATTATTACGAGACTGTTCTTATAAGATCACGGAAGGACCGAAACATTTATAGGTTTGGAATAGGTAGGATTTATTCATATAAATGCTGGTTATTGTTGTCTTCCTGTGCATACAGACACTGTAAGGAGCAATCAACAACATCACGGAGTCAGTACTTAAGAAGCACCATAAAAATGGGAATAAGATAAATTGAAGAAAAACTACAGTGGCAATGCAACAGAGCATTACTTCAACAATTCTTTGATCCCCTCATTCAGCCCTGCTGGGATTATGCTGGCTTGAGGAATTAGTTGCAATAATGGATTCTCAACATGCCACTATCACTATTCCACTATTCCATATTCCTGATGAAGAGCTCATGCTCGAAACGTCGACTCTCCTGCTCCTCGGATGCTTCCACAAAGGGTTGTGCTTTTCCAGTACCACACTTTTCGACACAACTATCAAATTGATTCCATTTGGAGGATTACTTTGGTCCACTTGATAATTGCAATAACCAGAAATAGCTTAATTGGCAAATGGATAGATTCTATCATGCCCATAAAAGATTTGGTTTAACCATCAGTGTCAAGAAGGCAAAAGACAGGCTCAAGGATGTTGCCAGATTTCCAGAAATGAGTTTTCATCATCTGACACCACAGCTTGTTGATAGCTTCACATTGACTTCACACTGACTTTGCAATCATTAGTGATCTGTTGTTTGATGCTGAAGTCATAGAGTCATAGAAACAGACCCTTTGGTCCAACCAGTGCATATCAACCATAATCCCAAACTAGTCCCACCTGCCTGAACGTGAACCATATCCTCCAAACATTTCTTACTCATGTACTTATCCAAATGTCTTTTAAACATTGTAACTGTACCCACATCCATTACTTCCTTTAGAAGCTCACTCAACCTCTGTGTAAAAAAACTGCCCCTCATGTCTCTTTTAACGTTTTCTCCTCTCACCTTAAACATATGCCCCCTAATCTTGAAATCCCCCACCCTGGGGAAAAACACCTGCCATTCACCTTATCTATACCTCTCATGTTTTTAAAAATCTCTGAACAGTCATCCCTCAACCTCCTACGCTCCAGTGTAAAAAAAGTCCCAGCCTATTCAGCCTCTCCATATGATTCAAACGCTCCATTCCTGGCAATATCCTGGTAAATCTCTTCTGAACCTTCTCCAGCGTAATAATATCCATCCTAAAACAGGGAAACCAGAACTGAACACAATACTCCACAAGACTCCACATTAACCAAGTCAACTTGCACAATTAAAAAGCTGCAGCTGTTATGTCCAAGTTGAGATTGTCGAGCAACCCAATGGTGACAATTGAGCTGTAAGTCTGCCAAGCCTTGATCCTCTGTTGTGCTGAGACTGAACATGATGTACTAGGCAGGAGAAAAGACTGAACAGTCTTCACCTTTGACTGTCAGACATACCCTAGACATCTTTTGGCGGGACAATGTCAATTCAGAGGGATTTGCATGTTCTAATCTCAGTGGCATACATTTATTGCTAAGTCAATGACGTGTGCACCAACTGAGCTGTTTTCTGTGCATGGATGACAGCCCTGTACCCAAAGGCCTTCTGTCCAGTGAACTGACGACTGTGTAACTACCTATAGGCCGACTGACTTCCTTCACAGCAAACATGAAGGCGCTGCTATGCCCGAGTTGTGTTCCTGAGTAATACCAGTGGATGTTTAACACAGAGTGAACCAACAGGGTGAAAGCCATCATCTTCTGACGTGGAAGGCTGCCAATGTCACCCTAATTTGTGACCTGAATATTAACTATTTAAAAAAGGACCCAAAATATGGTTGTTTATAATGATTATAAAACAATAAGACCATAAGACATAGGAGAGAAAGTAAGGCCATTCAGCCCATCGGGTCCATCCGCTATTCAGTCAAGGCTAATGGCCATTTCAACACCATTTACCCACACTCTCCCTGCAGCCCTTAATTCCTTGCGAGATCAAGAATTTATCAATCTGCCTTGAAGACATTAAATGTCCTGACCTCCACTGCACTCCGTGGCAATGAATTCCACAGGCCCACCACTCTCTGGCCAAAGAAATGTTTCCTCATTTCCATTCTAAATTGACCCCCTCTAATTTTAAGCCTGTGCCCATGGGTCCTAGTATTCCCACCTAACGGAAACAAATTCCCAGTGTCCTACCTTTCGAAGCCATGCATTATCTTGTAAGTTTCTATTAGATCTCCCCTCAACATTCTAACCTCTATTGAATACAATCCCAGGATCCTCAGCCGTTCATCGTATGTTAGGTCTACCATAGATCATCTTCCAGAGATCATCTGTGTGAATCTCCGCTGGACACGCTCCAATGCCAGTACGTCCTTTCTGAGGTATGGGCCCAGTATTGGATACAGTATTCTAAATGGGGCCTAACCAGAGCTTTATAAAGTCTCAGTAGCACATCGCTGCTATTATATTCCAACACTTTTGAGATAAATGGCAACATTACATTTGTTTTCCTAATCACAGACTCAACCTGCAAGTTAACCTTTACAGAATCCTGGACTAGCACTCCCAAATCCCTTTGTACTTTGGCTTTATGAATTTTTTCACCGTTTAGAAAATAGTCCATGCCTGTATTCTTATTTCCAAAGTGCAAGACCTCACATTTGCTCACATTGAATTTCATCAGCCATTTTTTGGATCACTGGCCAAAACTGTCTAAATCTTTCTGCTGCCTCCCCACCTCCTCAGAACTATCTGCCTGTCCAGCTAACTTTGTATCATCTGCAAACTTCGCCAGAATGCCCCCAGTCCCCTCATCCAGATCATTAATATATAAAGTGAAAAGCTGCGGCCCCAACATTGAATCCTGCGGGACACCACTTGTCACTAGCTGCCATTCCGAAAAAGAACCTTTTATCCAACTGTCTGCCTTATGTCAGACAGCCAATCCTCAATCCATGCCAGTAGCTCAGCTTGAACACCATGGGCCCTCATCTTACTTAGCATTATTAGCATGTTATTTTAAAAGCTGAATAGCTGTTCGTTTGGGATAACTTCTTTGCAACATGGAGAGATCAGATTTGCAATCTAACTACCGTTATTTCTTTGATGAACATTTTTATGCTTTCTTAATCTTCTCAGGGAATACGGATTTAACAGTGGTTCCAATAAGACTTTAAAATTTGCATTGCAGAATGCCTGCAAATGTGTGTATTTAATTCAAGTTGATTGATTGACTGATTGATTTATTGTTGTCACACGTACCGAGATACAGTGAAAAGTGTTGTTTTGTGTGCAACACAGGCAGATTGTACCATACAAAGTGCATCAGGTTGCACAACAGAGTGCAGAGCACTGTGTTGCAGCTGTGTTACTGTGTCAAATTTAACATTCAAGTGTTCCATTTGCAATGGGATACATCAGGTTGGCACTATAGGGCTGTACTTCAGTGCCTCTGGTGCAGATAAACAATCATCAGAAGATGAGATAAGAAACTGTGGTACACAGTGCCCGAGTTCTTTCTGTCTTTCTATAGGGATTAGTGGAAAATCAGGCATTACATGCCCATTGTTTTTCAGCAAATGCCTCACAGGAATACCATTCTGTGCCAAGAATTCCCAAAACCTCATCCCATGTGATTCGTATTACAATACCACAGTAGAATCAAAAAATAATATGCATACTCATAGCATCCTCCTTATGCAAAGGCAGTAAAAAGTACTGAACCAGCAAATGAAAAAGGTCAAGAAACAGACAAAGCTATTCTCCCAGAAAAGCAAAGTATATCTAATGCAGAGATCCAAAGGAAAAGCAGTCAGTGCTAGAGACACTCAGTAAATTTGAGCAGAATCTGTGGCAGGAGATTAGAGGTTTGAATTTTGACAAAGTGTCATTTTTGTCAAGTATCATGGAGGATTTCTCTCCTTAAGCCATAACCTCTTTTCTTGTACTGTTGGCCCAAAATCACGTCATTAATTGTGTATCACGCCACACATGTCTTACGTTCATTCCAATTATAGGTGCCAAGGTACAGCATTAAAGTGGAGAGGTACTGTAAGTGGATTCGAGACATGCCATGATGGTGTGAAGAGGCTGGAGTGTGTCAAATGCCCACATCCACTGATATGAGGTGTACCTGCCCGCTGCCCCTGGAGTGCCTCCTTAGACAATATTGCAGATCATCCAAGTTAGAGACCTGGTGGAGCAGACAGCGAGCTGGAGTGGCTTACTGCTGACTTCCATGTGGGAAATTCTCAACATCTAGTTTCCATCTGGCATGTGGCGGAATAAGAGACTGCGTAGTAATGAGGTAGTGATAATGAGGGTGATAGTGAGCGATAATCCCTGTTAATGAGCCTTTTGGTACTCTTTGGTGAGAATCTCTTCTCAGTATGCAGAAATTAGCTGCAAAAACCAATTGTGTTTTACTGCCTGATACCAAAAAAAAAGCCTCACCCAAATTCTCATGTGATTCTCAACAACTCTTGCAATAGTCCGTTTCATTCAGGAACTGGGAAGATTCTGTCCAGAGTTTAATAACTGATGCCCACCATTGCTTTAATGACTCTACTGACCTGACCTGTCTCTCCACAACTAACACTTACTTTTCATCGATACATTTTCTTTATGACTATTAGCATTCCGTTTACTTTTTACTCTCGGGCACTGTTCCTATCTGTTTCACTTTCTCCTCCATTGATATTTTACAACAGTTTAAAAACCATCATCTTTCCAGCCCATTCAGTCTCACTCCATCTCCATTTCTGAATCCAGCTCCTATCAGGACTCATGCTTGACCACTGTCACTATTGCATGAACACTACAAACCCTGCATGGCACCTGCACTGCTTACTCACTTGCCTGGGATGCCCATCATCTATTGACCACCAGCACAAGCACTAAGAGCTGTGCCACCCACTTGAGCTACCTCAATCCGAACCTTTTTCATATCCCAGGAGAAGACAACCCACAGATGGGGGTCAAATGGGCCCAGATGGGTGGAAAGATGGTAACAGATAAGAGTTGGAAAGTCATGTTGAGGTTGAACAGCACATTGGTGAGGTCTCTTCTAGAGTACTGTATTCAGTTCTGGTCACCCAGTTATAGGAAGGTAGTTACTAAATTGCAGAAGAGATTTACCTGGATGCTGTTTACCAGATATGAAGGTTTGAATTATAAAGAAAGGCTGGGACATTTTCTACTGGGGCTTAGGAGTTGAGAGGTGACCTTATAGAAGTTTATAAAATCATGTGGGGTATAGATAGAGTTAATGGTATGTGTCTATTCCCGAGATGGAGAATTTCAATAGTAGGGGGCATTTTTTTTTTAAAGTGAGAGGAGAGAGATTTAAAAAATGCATGAGAGGCAAATGTTTTGCACAAAAGGTGGTTTGTGTGTGCAATGAACTTCCTGAGTACAACAATCTAAAAGACATTTGGATAAGTACATGAATGAGAAAGGTTTGGAGGGATATGGGCCAGGAGCAGGCAGGCGGGATGAGTTTCATTTGGGATTATGTTCGGCATGGACTGGTTAAACCGAAGGGTCTTGGTCCATGTTTTATGATTCTATGACTTGAATAACTATTGAGAAGACTACCTTGGCCCTCGCAGGAGAAAACTGGGACTATTCCTATGGAGATGGCAAGAGATTCATGTCTCACTGAGTAAGTACCACTCTTCATTCCATTACAACTCTTACATCAACCCCACTGTCAGTGTCATTTGTGACACATTGTTCTTCTTTTGCCTTCATGTTCCACCAGCATATCCATCACCACAGCCGGTGAAATAGCCAACTTCCCTAGAAAGAGGGGGGCACAGTCTAAGGATACCAGATAGACCAATTAACAGTGAGATGAGGAGAATTTTTTTTATACAGAGAATGATAAGCCTTTGGAATTCTCCATCACAGAAGGGGATGGAAGCCAAATCATTGAATGTTTTCAAGAAGGAATTAGACACATTTCTGAGGTATAAAGGGATTAAAAGGCATGGGGAGAAAGCAAGAGCAAAACACTGAATTGGATAATGAACCATGATCAGACTGGATGGAGGAACAGGGTCGAAGAGCTGAATAGCTCACTCCTGCTCCTATTTTCTTTGTTTCTCAACCATTGTCTTGATCTCCGAAGACAGGGGTCTGGAAGCCCTGCAGTATACATCAGCAATGCTTCCTCAAGTAGCTCAACCACTGATACCTTGGCAAAAATGACTGCAGATGCTGGAAACCAGATTCTGGATTAGTGGTGCTGGAAGAGCACAGCAGCTCAGGCAGCGTCCGAAGAGCAGTAAAATCAACGTTTCGGGCAAAAGCCCTTAATCAGGAAGAAAGGCAGTAAGCCTGAAGCATGGAGAGATAAGCTAGAGGAGGTGGGGGAAGGGGAAATGAGGAAACTGTTGGAATCCACATTGATGCCCTGGGGTTGAAGTGTTCCAAGGCGGAAGATGAGGCATTCTTCCTCCAGGCGTCTGGTGGTGAGGGAGCGGCGGTGAAGGAGGCCCAGGACCTCCATGTCCTCGGCATAGTGGGAAGGAGAGTTGAAATGTTGGGCCACAGGGCGGTGTGGTTGATTGGTTGTCCCGGAGATGTTCCCTAAAGCGCTCTGCTAGGAGGTGTCCAGTCTCCCCAATGTAGAGGAGACCGCATCAGGAGCAACGGATACAATAAATGATATTGGTGGATGTACAGGTAAAACTTTGATGGATGTGGAAGGCTCCTTTAAGGCCTTGAATGGAGGTGAGGGAGGAGGTGTGGGCGCAGGTTTTGCAATTCCTGCGGTGGCAGGGGAAGGTGCCAGGATGGGAGGGTGGATTGAAGGGGGGCGTGGACCTGACTGATACCTTGGTCTGGCTTAGAAGGTTAGGGAGAACACATTGGTGAGCAGCTCACTGCAACAGGTCTACAGCTGACCATGGAAGAAATCGCCCAGGCCACTGACACTTGGAGGACTGCTAGTGACTGGGGCATCTTCTCAACTTCGGGCAAGAGAAGACCCAGTCTGCCAGTCTTGTCAGTCAGGAACGTTGTCCACATGCACTGGGAGGAACAGGAGCATCAGACAGTGAAGTGGGCTCACTAGGCTCTGGAAAGAACATCCTCAGCATGTCTGGGCTGTCCAGGTACAAATGTCCCCCGGGTCACCCAAACAAATCTCCAGTGTTAACAGGTTCCAACCTCGAGCATCACTGATATAGAAGCAGGGTCTATACTAACATGAAATGGGAGGGAAATTAAACTTTATTGAAGGCAGTTTGGTGGCATGGGTAGCAACATATTAGAGATTATTTGTTATGTTTCTGGAATTTTCACTGATTTTACCTTACATCTACTGGGTTGAGTCTCTTTGTAGAAGCATATAGAAGGCACCAAAGAGTGTGCAGAGGAGGTTCACCAGGTTGATTCTGGAGTTGAGAGGATTAGCTTATGAGGAGAGATTGAGTAAACTGGGACTATATTCATTGGAATTTAAAAGAATGAGGGGGAATCTTACAGAAACATATAAAATTATGAAGAGAATAGATAAGATAGAAACAGGGATGTTGTTTCCACTGGTGGGTGAAACTAGAACTAGGGGGCACAGCCTCAAAATAAGGGGACAGCAGATTTAGAACTGAGTTGAGGAGAAGCTTCTTCAACCAAAGAGTTGTGAATCTGTGGAATTCCCTGCCCTGTGATGCAGTTGAGGCTGCCACCTTTAAAGTTTCTCAGGCAAAGCTAGATAGATCTTTGAACAGTAAAGGAATTAAGGGTTATGGTGAGTGGGTGGGTAAGCGGAGCTGAGTCCACAAAAAGATCAGCTATGATCTTATTGAATGGTGAAGCAGGCTTGAGGGGCCAGATGGCTTACCCCGGTCCTATTTCTTATGTTCTTATGTAGAAGCAAGATGAACAAGGTGTGTAGACAGCAACAGTTCCTACTGAGGACATTACCCCTCATCCCAAAACATCTCTGATTTATCCTTGGCCTCTGAGAGTGAGTTGAAAATGTGTTGCTGGAGAAGCGCAGCAGGTCAGGCAGCATCCAAGGAACAGGAGAATCGATGTTTCGGGCATAAGCCCTTCTTCAGGAATGAGGAAAGTGTGTCCAGCAGGCTAAGATAAAAGGTAGGGAGGAGGGACTTGGGGGAGGGGCGTTGGAAATGCAATAGGTGAGGGAGGTCAAGGTGAGGGTGATAGGCCAGAGTGGGGTGGGGGCGGAGAGGTCAGGAAGAAGATTGCAGGTTAGGAAGGCAGTGCT
>NC_057719.1:21404204-21410162 GCF_004010195.1 Chiloscyllium plagiosum
CTGCAGATGCTGGAGATCAGAGCTGAAAATGTGTTGCTGGAAAAGCGCAGCAGGTCAGGCAGCATCCAAGGAACAGGAGAATCGACGTTTCGGGCATAAGCCCTTCTTCAGGATACCTTTTATCTTAGCCTGCTGGACACACTTTCCTCATTCCTGAAGAAGGGCTTATGCCTGAAACGTTGATTCTCCTGTTCCTTGGATGCTGCCTGACCTGCTGCGCTTTTCCAGCAACACATTTTCAGCTCTGATCTCCAGCATCTGCAGTCCTCACTTTCTCCTCTGAGAGTGAGTTGGTCACCAATGTGGCTTGGAGGTACACAGCAAGCAGGGAGCTAGTGCGTTAAGCTGGCCAGGTACAAACTTCTGCTCTTAATTTCTACCTATCCACCGATACAGTCCCTTTGTTTGAGGATTGCTGACCAACGTTGCAAACTGCCTGGTTAAATGACCCTGCTAACGGCACAAGTTGGCAAGGCATGCAGGTAAGAGCAAAGTGAGCAAGTTAAAACCAGCAAATGTGCAAACAGAGATGCAATCTGATTCAGTTTGCAAGCTACGCATTTGTCTGTGCATGCAGTGTCCCAGCAACAGCCTTTCATGCTAATTGCTGGTGTGCTTTGAAATGCTAGTTTGTGCTATCTAAGTGTAGCAGAGTGATAGTCATGAATGGTTGGCAAATCTTTGATGCCAATATTGGTTAGTGAGTTACTGACACATGTGAACTATGTCCTGAAATTCAGTTGATTTTGAGCAACACGGAGGTTGGTCTCAGCCAGTGGTCTACTGAAGTGGTCAAGTACCCGCTCTGATTTCCATGTCAAGATTTCTTGACATCTAGCTTTGTTGGCATGTTTGGTAAAATAAGAAGTTGAATGTTCAAGAGGTGAGTTGTGGTGTTAATAAGGTGTTTAACAAGCTATAATCCCCCTTCATTGGCAGTTCACCACCATCTAACAGGAAACACGCTGCTCCACTCGCCAAAAACATGGACGATGCAACGAGATGCTCTCAATGTTGAGATGAACCTCACTAGACTTCTCGTCAGTTTCTGCCCGACCTTCAACATGGCCCACATTACTCAGACTCCAATAAGCTTCTGCTTGCTAACTCTGTTTCTCGCTAGATGCTGCCAGACCTCCTACCTCATTCATTCAAAATTACTTGTAAATATGCTTTATTTTGAACCTCTCATTGCATCAGCAGAACATGCAATTTCTCATCAGTAATCCTTAGTTTTCTTTTGCAACAGGTCTACCCATTCAGTGCTGAATCGCGGTCAGTATTTTTTTTTTCCCAATTGATTCACAGCTAGCCAAAATTGAATTGCATCTGTCCAATCTTATCTTACTTAGACATTTTGCGATTCAAAAAGAGACTTCCATCTTATAATCTAGTATGATTTTGAAATACAGGTCCCAGAGGTGAAAAGAGATTCTTTAAACTGGCAGTAATACTGTAACATTACAGCATTTTTCAATTTTAGTTTTAAAAAAACAATCAGCAAATATCCAGGATAAGGTAGAAGCTTCATGATTTCCAGACTAAGATTTTGTGGAATAGCCTTAAGCAGTTTTCACATTTTAATCCTAAAATATATTAGTTTTATAATTCTATATTATGTCATGATCAAATTCATCAAAAGGAAATTCAAATCCCCAACCAAATTAAAGAAACCAATGGTTACTCAGATTTTATTTGAACATTTCTTCACACACATCTTGTTTCTCATTTAGGAGATGGTGTTGATGTGGTGGAAGGATTCCCAGTCTGATTATTAGTCAATTGAACTGTACTGCATACCTTCCTTGCATAGCCAGCAAACCCTAACATGACACATGAGTCTCTGGTCCTGAACAGGGGAATTACCACTGAATCACAAAATGCCCCAAGATAAATTAGTGAATTAGTCAAATTATCTATCAACATTGTCTCACTGACGTTGAGCGTAAATTGCTTCCCTGAGATCTTATATTTAATATTCCTACAATAATGAAAGCACTCCATTTTCATAGAATCTCTACAGTGTGGAAGCAGCCCATTCAACCCATCAAGTTCACATCAACCCTCTGAAGAGCATCCCACCCAGACCCCGCCTCCGTCCCTGCAACCCTGCATTCCCCATGGGTAACCCACCTAGACTACACATCCCTGAACACTACGGGCAATTTAGCATGGGCAATGCACCTAACCTGCACATTTTTGGATTGTGGGAGGAGACTGGAACACCTGGAGGAAACCCACGCAGACACAGGGAGAATGTGCAAATTCCACACAGACAGTCACCCAATGGTGCCCATGGTGGCTCAGTGGTTAGCACTGCTGCCTGACAATGCCAGGGACCCAGGTTCAATTCTAGCCTCGGGTGACTGCCTGTATAGAGTTTGCACATTCTCCCCATGTCTCCATGGGTTTCCTCCGGGTGCTCCACTTTCCTCTCACAATCCAAAAATGTGAAGGTTAGGTGAATTAGATACGCTAAATTGCCATAGTGTTCAGGAATGTGTAGGCTAGGTGCATTAGTCAGGGGAAATGTAGAGTAATAGGGTTGGGAAATGGGTCTGTTAGGATACTCTTTGGCGGGTCAGTGTGGACTTGTTGGTTCGAATGAACTGCTACCACACTGTAGAGATTCTATGATTTTAGTGGAAGTATGTACAAAATATATTATTTCTCTCTTTATTGGGAAGATAACTTTAACCAGTCTTCTGTACCTACCAATGCACAGTGAGATGAACACTGTATGGTTTAAATGTATACCTTTAACTTGATTTTGTATTTCAAACCTCTGGCATATGCTTGTAGTCTATTCTTCTGAAGGGTTCTGAAAGTTCATTAGGTCAGTCTTTCTGGAACCATGACATTAAACAAATATGTATCAGAGAGCAGGTGGATCCAAAACCCCTGCAGTATTAATGGAAGTTGGTTTATGTTGTAGAGGAGGAAGAAAACACAAATCATCAGTTGTAGCAGAATTCTGAATGAGCAAATTCTTTTATAATTTGGTTCAAAAGCTTTTGGCTTCAGTTCTATGGAGGCCTGAACTGGTCTCAAAGCAAGTACAGTCAATCCTAGAAAAGGAGATTGTTCAGAGCAGTTGAGGGATAAGTTACCTCACTGAAAGAGTATAGTCTATGAAACTTTCAGACTAGGAGAGTTTAGTTAGAAATCTGCAGATTGTTAAAACATCAAGAAAGTCAAAGCTCTCATTTGCATATGTATTCAATTAAAAGGCTTCATGACTCACAAGATTGAAACTGTGAAGGAACAGTTAAGTCAAAGATACATATTTAACAAGCAAGGAAAAAATATCTAGATTTTGAATAACAATGAAGTGATAGTGTTGAGGAATAGATGTCACTTTGTTTCACCATGTTCTTTGAAATCTTTCAAACTGTTATATTTAGATAACTTGTTAATTATATTTTTATTTTGTGTAATGAATTTTACTTTATTGACAAATGCAAGTCTGCAGCCTTGTTTTATTTTAGTGAAAGATCATTCTGTTACTTTTTTTTAAAATACAAAATATAATTTCATACTTAACGAATGATTTCATTATTTTGTAATAGCAAGAGCAGGGACAAATAGCAAAACACAATTGTTGCACTGTTAATAGGCTCAAAGTCAGACTATTTCGCTGATATTGTCAGGCTTTTTGACTGAAAATATAATTTCACCATAGTCTTGTAAGGATTCAGCATTCTGAAGCCTGGAAGCTATTTTTGCTTTCCAGAGCAATGTTATATAAAAAGATAACAGAGTAGAAATTCATATTGTGCAGTGGAGCCAAACAGTTGTCAATGTATAGGACGCCTATTACATTTCTTACTTCATATTTGGTGGCCTGTTTTCTTTGAATAAAGTTGAAGCAAGTCTTTTGCCATAAATTCATTGTGTTCACTGCTTGAGCAGTTTCAGCTCAAAGTATTCGAGTCAGAGGCCAAACTACTGACACTGCAGTGCATCAGGTAGGGGTAAAGTTAACCATATACTTATGATAGTCTTGTGGTTTGGTCACTCGTCAGGGAAAGGAAGTATGAATGAATGAAGGGACTCAGACAACAGGACTGTGGGAGGAAACCAGGGCACCTGGAGTAAACCCACGCAGACATAGTACAAGAACCTCAGGCTTTGCAATTGTATAAAAGGCCTGAGATTCTTACAGCTTGCTTGCATGAGAAAGAGGGCTGCAAGATAGATGAGCTAGCTGACCACGGCGCTGTGGTATAGAAAGCCACTCAAAAGAGGGGAGCTAAAAGAATGTAGTGGCACTAAATGACAATGGAGTGTCCAGGAATCATTAGCGTAAAAATTTACTTGTGAAGCACTGCCCTGCCTTCACTAGATAACATGAAAGTAGCTATCAAGCATTTTAATTAAATGTTATATATTGTTTCAAGTGCTGTATTTTATGGATGCCCCAGTCTGCATACAAAGGTACTTACCGGAAAGCAAGAGGTACATGATCAAGGCAAACCAGCCAGCATACGAAGTACAATTGCCTTTCTTTAAGCACCCATTTTTACATTAAAAAAATAATTCACTATCATTTGCAATTAAAAGTTACAAACTAACCAAAGTAAGTAAGTAGTCACAAAAAAAATCCACAAGACACTGTTTTAACTCGAGTTAGTTCCACATTTGTCAATCTCTGTACATGCATTTCATACATAGCCTGGAAAATGTGCAGGTCTCTAAAAGATTAGATTAGATTAGATTAGATTACTTACAGTGTGGAAACAGGCCCTTCGGCCCAACAAGTCCACACCGATCCGCCGAAGCGTAGCCCACCCAGACCCATTCCCCTACATTTACCCCTTCATGTAACACTACGGGCAATTCAGAACATAGAACATAGAACATAGAACAATACAGCACAGAACAGGCCCTTCGGCCCACGATATTGTGCCGAACATTTGTCCTAGCTTAAGCACCCATCCGTGTACCTATCCAATTGCCACTTAAAGGTCACCAAAGATTCTGACTCTACCACTCCCACAGGCAGCGCATTCCATGCCCCCACCACTCTCTGGGTAAAGAACCCACCCCTGACATCTCCCCTATACCTTCCACCCTTCACCTTAAATTTATGTCCCCTTGTAACACTCTGTTGTACCAGGGGAAAAAGTCTCTGACTGTCTACTCTATCTATTCCTCTGATAATCTTATAAACCTCTATCCTACCCCTCATCCTTCGCCGTTCTAATGAGAAAAGGCCTAGCACTCTCAACCGATCCTCATACGACCTATTCTCCATTCCAGGCAACATCCTGGTAAATCTTCTCTGCACCCACTCCAAAGCTTCCACATCTTTCCTAAAGTGAAGCGACCAGAACTGCACACAGTACTCCAAATATGGCCTTACCAAGGTCTTGTACAGTTGCAACATCACTTCACGACTCTTGAATTCAATCCCTCTGCTAATGAACGATAATACTCCATAGGCCTTCTTACAAACTCTATCCACCTGAGTGGCAACCTTCAAAGAACTATGTACATAGACCCCAAGATCCCTCTGTTCCTCCACCTGACTAAGAACCCTACCATTAACCCTGTATTCCACATTCTTATTTGTCCTTCCAAAATGCACAACCTCACACTTGACAGGGTTGAACTCCATCTGCCACTCCTCAGCCAGTTCTGCATCATATCTAAGTCCCTCTGCAGCCGACAACAGCCCCCCTCACTATCCACAACTCCACCTATCTTCGTATCATCTGCAAATTTACTGACCCACCCTTCGACTCCCTCATCTAAGTCATTAATAAAAATTACAAACAGCAGAGGACCCAGAACTGATCCCTGCGGAACTCCACTTGTAACTGGGCTCAAGGCTGAATATTTACCATCTACCACCACTCTCTGCCTTCGACCGGTTAGCCAGTTTTCTATCCAATTGGCCAAATTTCCCTCTATCCCATGCCTCCTGACTTTCCGCATAAGCCTACCATGGGAAAC
>NC_057719.1:21413204-21422547 GCF_004010195.1 Chiloscyllium plagiosum
CAACAAACCATCCGAGAGTCTCGCCCATGTCCACAGAACCGCCTGTCCGTCCCTCTAACTGGAGAGTCTCCTATAACTAGCTCTCTCCTCCTCTCCCCCTTTCCCTTCTGAGTCTCAGAGCCAGACCTCGCGCCACAGACCCGGTCACTGCAGCTTACCCCTGCTAGGCCGTCCCCCCAACAGTATCCAAAGCGGTATACTTATTGTTGAGGGGAACGACCACAGAGGATCCCTGCACTGCCTGATTCCTCCCCTTCCCACCTCCCACCTCCCCTTCCCACCCAGCTACCTCTGTTCTCTGGCGTAGCTATGTCCCTGTAGCTTCTATCTATCACCCTCTCAGCCTCTTGAATAATCCTCAGTTCATCCAACTCCAGTTCCAGTTCCCTAACTCGTTCTGTGAGGAGCAGGATCTGACTGCATTTAGCATGGCCAATTCACCTAACCTACACATTTTTGGACTGTGGGAGGAAACCGGAGCACCCGGAGGAAACCCACGCAGACACGGGGAGAATGTGCAAACTCCACACAGAGAGTCGTCTGAGGTGGGAATTGAACCTGGGTCTCTGGCGCTGTGAGGCAGCAGTGCTAACCTCCCTAAAGGTACATGTGTACATGTGTGTTGCAGTTGGCTGCTCCTCCAGTATCTGCTCCAGGAAGTGGTATTACTTTAGCTTTGGTAAGAAAGCAACTCACCTTCTCAAGGGCAATCAGGGAAGCACAATAAATGGTGGCCCAGCCAGAGACACCCATATCCCATGAGTGAATAAAAAAATCCTGTTATTGAAGATCCATTTCTATTGCAGGGGAATGCTGGACATCTGGAATTAATGGTTGCTCTGTACTGTGTGTAGGTGGTACAATCACTCTTTCTGATCATCTAACTGCAGTGAAGGAATGTTTTCTTTATTTGGATCGATATGTGTACATTTGTGATGACATATCTGATTGTTCATTTTCACCTTGTGCAATCAAGTTGAAAATAGCTCTGAACAGGTCTCAGGTGCTTCATGAACTGACTTTTGTTGAGAACATTAAATATTTGCATTCTGATTGACACTGCAATGCTCAGCTGTGAATGACTTGCCATTTCTTTCAAAGAGAAATTTGGCTTTCTCTTATTTCATCTTTATTTTATCAGTCATGCCTGTCACAACTTAGGGTTTCAGTGGTTTGATCACTCTTGAATGAGCAGTTTTGGTGTGGCCTGTTTTAGTCTTTGGACTACTTTCCACACTTTCATTAGATATATATCTTCCATTAAGGACTGCTTGATGCAAATCCTTACGGGATTTGAACGGCTTCTTTTTGATTTCTTTGATGATTTTCACAGTCACCTCAGCTTTTCCATTTAACGGGGAATAGTGTGAAATTCAGGTATGGTGTTGAATTTCTCAGTCCGAGATGTGACACCCACGTTCCAAGAGTGAATTTAAAAATCCTTTCTGGAGTGTCTGAATTCTTCATGTGAATTGTAGGCCATGGTCACACATCACAATGTCTGGAATGTGATACTAACCAAAGTGTGCTTTCAGATACTAAAAGAGAAAATGCTGGAAAATCTCAGCAAGTCTGGCAGCATCTGTAAGGAGAGAAAAGAGCTGACGTTTCGAGTCTAACTGACCCTTTGTCAAAGCTAAAAAAGGGAGAAATAGGGAGGTATTTATTCTAGGCTGAGAGAAGGTGAGTCATGGCTCCAGCAGCAAAGGTAGCAATAAAGAGGTAATAATGACAGTGCATAGAGAGATTATAGGGAGATTAGGAGCTGTGAATGACCAAGGCTGAAGCTATGTGACAAAATATGTGGGGGATGAGGGGATGGGTGAAGCAGAGGCAAAATGGAAAACAGGGGAGAAGAGTAGCAAAGGGGGAAGAGGAGAGGAAAAAGGCGATGAGAGAGTGGGGAGCGAGAGAAAGAAGTAAGAGGTACAGAACAGTAACAAAATATTTTAAAAATAAATAAAATAAATGAAATAAAATTACCTGTGCTTTCAGATATCTTAAAATCTCACTGAGAGTCATTGATGCCATCTGGTCCAACTCCAAGTTATCAGACACGTAGTCAACAAAATAATTGAATCCTATAAGCATGAAAAGATCTACTCCAAGCTATCAAGGATATTTTGTATTCTAAGGTTTTAACATGTTTGGAGTAGTATTCATGATTAACACTGCACTTCACTGGTTGACTTTTTTAATGTTGTTGTTCATGTTTGGCCAGTTCATCAATTCTTTTGCCCTTCTCAGTCCAGACTCAGCTTCTTGAGCTTTTCAGGGCAAAGTGAGGACTGCAGACGCTGGAAACCAGAGTCTAGATTAGAACAGTGCTGAAAAAGCACAGTAGGTCAGGCAGCATCCGAGGAGCAGGAAAATCAATGTTTTGGGTAAAAGCCCTTCATTAGGAATGGAGGCAGGGAGCCTTCAGGGTGGAGAGATAAACTGGGGATGGGGGGTGAGGTGGGAGCTGGGGAGAAGGTAGCAAAGAGTACAATAGGTGAATGGGGGTTGGGATGAAGCTGATAGGTCAGAGGGGAGGGTGGAGAGGATAGGTGGAAAAGGAGATTGGCAGGTAGGACAGGTCATGAGGACAGTGCTAAGCTGGAAGGTTGGAACTGGGATAAGGTGGGGGGGTGGGGAAATGAGGATACTGGTGAAGTCCACATTGATGACCTGGGGTTGAAGTGTTCCAAGGTGGAAGATGAGGCGTTCTTCCTCCAGGCGTGAGGTGGTGAGGGAGCGCAGTGGAGGAGACCCAGGACTGGCATGCCCTTGGCAGAGTGGGAGGGGGAGTTGAAATGTCGGGCCACGGGGACTGTAGAGAGGGTAGGTGCCGGAGCATTGCTGCGAGTGTGTTTCCTGACCTGCTGTGCTTTTCCAGCACCACTCTAATCTAGACTCCTTGAGTTTTTCATGGATGTGCTACATCATTTCTTCTAAAATGTCCTTTAGCTCAATGACTCAATTCATTTCCTACAAGATACCAAGTTCAACTATCATTTCAACTCCATGGGCCGAATATTCTCTCATAGAAACGAATGTATTCTGAATGCTTTTCAAGTCATTCTTTCATCATTACTACTCCCAGCATTTAGAAAGTTGTATCTTGTTGCATCGTGTATTTGATGCTTGTCTGTCAGATTCAATGTCTGCTTTGAGAGTACGATTTCTAGAGCATGTCAAGTTGTTACTTGTCATTCATTCTGGATGATTTCACAGCATTCCCACCTTTCTTTACAGAGAGTGCTGCACCTGCCAACATGTTGGCAATATACATCTGTTTCCCTTGCTTCTGCATGTCATCCAGTTGATCTCCCTCCAAATGAAGTAGCATTCTTTCAGCAGATAGAAGTGGTTTGAGCAGATGTTTTGAAGTTACCTATGTTTGGACTCCTACTTATTCCTACTCATTATGTCAGCATTAATCTGTTCATAAAACAAAGAGACTATCAAGGCAATCTTTCTCAATTTGAGCTCAGTGTCATCCAGTTTGAGTGACTGGCCTTGATGCAAATCCAACTGCTTGTCCTTCCTGCATAAGAGTTGCTGTACAGCCTGTTTCATTGGCATCATACAACAAGATGACTTTATCATTGTGGTTGTATTACCTTATCATTCGCATTGTCACCACGAGCTGCCAAGTGAAAACTGCTCTTTGTTTTGTGCCCCAATAGCACTGTACAGCCTTAGTAGAGAGCTTGCAAAGAGGTTAACATTTTGATGGCAAATCTGGCAAGAACTTTGCTGGATTGTTCAGAAAGCTGACAAACAGGTGCACTGGCTTCAAATTTGCTGTTTGAAACATCTTTGTTACAGTTGTCGCCTTGCCAGGATCTGGATGAAGTCCTTTAGCAGGCATGACAGCTAACGTTCTTGACTCCAGACACATTCAATTGCATCTTTTCTTGTTCACTTCAGGTTCATCTGACCTCATGAGGTGCTGACTGTGATTTAGAGAACGTTTCTCTCACTGTGCCACACTTTCCATAGACTAGCAGATCATCATCTATAGCTTCTGCTCCAGGAAGATCATTGACTGTTTTGTGCTGCATTGACACCTTCCAGAGCAGTGGAATTGTCAAATGGCATACATACACAATGTTCTACTCTGAAAAGCATCCAGAAAATTAGCTGGAAAATTGCTGTTTTGATCCAGCTTCACCTGCCAGTCCTGCCAGCCCACTTCCTCACATCAAGACCCATAAAGACAGTTGTATTGACAACTTGTTGTGGTATTTTTTTCAATGGTTAGCATACAGTAGTGAGGTCACTTCAAAGCTTTATTCAGATCTTTCAGATCTTTGCTTACTTTCAGTTTTTGAATTTTTCCCACTGCTGACATGTTGCTAATCCAGTTGAGAGGACCAACACTGGAAACAGTGCTCCACATGGAGTTTCACAAGTGCCTAATAATAACATCCTATTAGCTTTTCAATTTCCATGTTTAATTCATAGACTAGAACAAGTCGATGCTTCTGCATCTTGGTTTTGCAATTTCACCATTTAGAGAATATGCTTCTTTTCCATTTTTCCCAGCAAAATTATCAGTTGTAATTTTTCCGACATTATGCTCTATTTGTAAATCTTACACACTCTCTTAACCAAATGTTTTCATATTCCTGGTTAAGTTTCTTTTGTACTCTAATGTTTGCCTCCATATTAACTCATTAGTCATTTTCTACTTTTTTAACAATTTGCCAATTGTTTGGTACGCAAAATTCTTTGCATAATGATTTACCTTTTCTTTAAGTTGACATTATCTTCAGCTTTCCTGTTAACAATGAATGGTGGGTTCATTCCTCTGCACTTCTTTTTCGCATTGGAAGATATTATTTCTCTTTCAAATCTGTATGCTCTCATTCTTGATGCTTTTATGAGCAGAACATAGAATATTACAGTGCAGGACAAGCCCTTCGGCCCTCGATGTTGCGCCGACCTGTGAAACTAATCTGAAGCCTATCTAACCTACACTATTCCATTATCATCCATATGTCTATCCAATGACTATTTAAATGCCATTGAAGTTGGCAAGTCTACTACCGTTGCAGGCAGGGCATTCCACGCACTTACTACTCTCTGAGTTAAAGAACTTCCTCTGACATCTGTCCAATATCTATTACGCCTCAATTTAAAGCTAAGCCCCCTAGTGCTAGCCATCACCATTCAAGGAAAAAGGCTCCCACTGTCCACCTTATATAACCTTCTGATTACCTTATATGTCTCAATTAAGTCACCTCTCAACCTTCTTCCTTCTAACAAAAACTGCCTCAAGTCCCTCTAATCATCTTACATGTCTCTATTAGGTCACTTCTCAAACATCTTCTCTGCAACGAAAATAGCTTCAAGTCCCTTAGCTTTTCCTCATAATACTTTCCCTCCATACCAGGCAACATCCTGGTCAAACTCCTCTGCACTCTTCCCAATGCTTCCACATCTTTCCTATAATGCGGCAAGCAGAACTGTACACAATACTCCAAGTGCCACTGCACCAGAGTTTTGTACAGCTGAAACATGACCTCATAGCTCTGAAACTCAATCCCCCTACTTATAAAAACCCAACACACCGTACACCTTCTTAATAATCCTATCAACATGGGTGGCAACTTGCAGGGGTCTATGCACATGAACACCAAAATCTCTCTGCTCATCCACACTACCAAGAATCTTACCATTAGTCCAGTATTCCTGTTACTCCTTCCAAAGTGAATCACCTCACACCTTTATGCATTAAACTCCATTTGCACCTCTCAGCCTAGCTCTGCAGCTTGTCGATGTCCCTCTGTAACTTGCAGCATCCTTCAGCACTGTCCACAACTCCAAAGACTTTATTCACAAATTTACTAACCCATCCTTCTACGGTTTCACTAGGTCATTTATAAAAATGACAAACGACAGTGGCCGCAAAACAGATCCCTGCAGCACACCACTAGTAACTGAACTTCAGGATGAACATTTCCCATCAACCATCACCCTCTGTCTTCTTACAACTAGCCAGTTTCTGATCCAAACTGTGAAATCACCCTCAATCCCATGCTCCGTATTTTCTGCAATCGCCTACCATGGGGAACCTTATCAAATGCTTTACTGAAATCCATATACACCACATCAACTGCTTTACCCCCATCCACCTGTTTGGCTACCTTTTCAAAGGACTCAATAAGGTTTGTGAGGCATGGCCTACCCTTTACAAAACCATGTTGAGAATCCCTAATCAACTTATTCCTTTCTAGATGATTATAAATCCTATCTCTTACACCCTCTTCCAACACTTTACCACAACTGAAGAAGGCTCAGTGGTCTATAATTACCAGGGTTGTCTCTACTCCCTTCTTGAACAAGGGAACCAATATTTGCTATCCTCCAATCTTTTGGCACTATTCCTGTAGACAATGATGACATAAAGATCAAAGCCAAAGGCTCTGTAATCTCCTCCCTAGCTTTCCAGAGAATCCTAGGATAAAGCCCATCCAGCCCAGGGGACTTTTCTATTTTCACATTTTCCAGAATTGCTGACATCTCTTCTTTGTGAACCACAATCCCATCTTGTCTAATAGCTTGTATCTCAGTATTCTCCTCAACAAATTGTCTTTTTCCAGTGTGAATACTGATGAAAAATATTTATTTAGCGCCTCTCCTATCTCCTCAGACTTCACACACAACTTCCCACCACTGTCTTTGACAGGCCCTAATCTTACTCTAGTCATTGTTTTATCTTTGACATATCTGTAGAATGCTTTAGGGTTTTCCTTGATCCTCTCTGCCAAAGAGTTCTTATGTCCCCTCCTGGCTCTTCTTAGCTCTCTCTTTAAGTCTTTCCTGGCTAACCTGTAACTCTCAAGCAACCGAGCTGAGTCTTCACGGCTCACCTTTACATAAGCCTCATTCTTCCTCTTGACAAGAGATTCAATTTCTTTCATAAATCATGGCTCCCTCACTCAACTACTTCCTCCCTGCCTGACAGGTGATACTTATCAAGGACACATAGTAACTGTTCCTTGAATGAGCTCCACAGTTCAATTGTACCCATCCCTGCAGTTTCCTTCCTCATCCAATGTGTGAGAGACGATTTCAGTACAAACAATTGAGATGTGCATGACCCCAAAGTCTAAGGGGAATAGAGCCATAGGGGTAGGGTAAAACATGCTTCTCTATAATAAAGGACGAGACATCTGCTGCTACGGATTGATAAGACCACTCACATAGACAGAGTAGAAAAACAAGTCCTTGACTGATAAGACTACAGGGTAGAAAAACAACTCGGGAAACGTCTGCTGCAGACTTTGTGATAAGGGATGGAAAAATACTGACTGTTTAGAATGAGAACCTCGTGACTCTTTAGAGCTATAGAGGGGAGGGACTTGTCCTGTATTTAATCAGAAACATTGTTAGCCTCGGGGCGCCTTTTTCTCAGAAGGGTGCCCAACTCTGCAGACTTGCTAATAAAACTTTGTTTTCCTGAATTTGTCGAGAGCGAATATTGAGAAGCAATTTTCGTTTCTAACAAACTTGGGGGCTCGTCCGATCAACACTCCGGCCGCGAGGGGGGGCTGAGGAAGGACATCGGAGAAGGTGCACCCTGCCGAGTTCGGCAGTCCCTGATTCCTTGCTTGTCGCCCCGCGCGGCTTGAGCGAGTGATATCCGGAAGGCTCAGGAGAACAAAGGAGGGGTGTGGCCGAGGCAGTGGGGACGGTTAACGATCGAGTAATTTCGGTGCACCGAACGCAGGTAAGAACAGACTTGCGGGGACCGTCTTTCCGGAGGACTGGGGACCTGCGGAGTGCCTGTAGATTTTTCTACAGAGACGTGGGACTCAGGAATCTAGAGACCGGGGCTTGTCTGTGCGAGATTTTGCAGAGACCGTGTTTGCGGAGGAACGTGGACCTACGGGGTGCCTGTGATCTGTTTCACAGAGACGTAGGACACAGGAATCCAAAGACTGGGGGTGCCTGCAAAGGGATCTGGGCGATCACGGGACTGAAGGTCCAGGAATTGGCTAAATAGTGATCGATTATCACGGGATAATACAGGAATCTCCGATTTTACAAAGTCCTCGGCAATGGGAAATAAGGGATCCAAGGCGAATAAGGGAAAGGTAGGCTTGAGCGTAGACAATGAAAAATACCCCGGGGTACCTGCCGATAGTCCGTTAGGTATAATGTTAAATAATTGGGATCAGGGTAGGAGAAAAGGGAAAATCTAGAAAGAAGATGGTGAGATACTGTCAAACGTGGTCCCAAAAACCTATTCAGGGAGACTCAGTGTGGTGGCCTAAATTCGGCACTGATGAAGACTGGGTCCGGCAAGCTCTAATTTTATATGTCAATTGGAAACCTAATGTTACTTGGGAGGAAAGTGATTACGCCCTTTGTTGGCTACCAGTCACAATATCTTGCGAAATGAAGGTAGCCAATGAAGACTCGAAAGGGCAAAAAGAATGGGAACCTTTAGATCACTTACCGCTGCCCTACGTGACCCCGTCTGCCCCGCAAAATAGTCCTTCGGGTGGCGACGATTCAGGGGAAGGGGAAGAAAGCGGGGAGGAACCACCAGGTGCCTCAGGATTACAGACTAGATCTCAAGCTGAAAAGAGTCACAGATGAAACTCTGTCCCGATTGCAAGAATGAATCCACTCCGGGAAGTGCCCATGGGAGGCGCGGAAGGAGGGACGGGATATGTGAACGTCCCCTTAACGAGTACTGAAGTACGGAATTTCAAGAGGGAGATGAAGGGCCTACTGGAGGACCCCATGGGCCTGGCTGAACAATTAGATCAGTTCCTGGGGCCAAATACTTACACGTGGGATGAGGTGTATTCCATCATGGGAACATTGTTCTCTAGCCAGGAGCGACAGATGATACGACAAGCTGCACTGTTGGTCTGGGAGAGAGAGGGAGGAGCAGGAGGGGTGCAGAAATTTCCCCTCACCGACCCCGAGTGGGATAAGCAAACGGAAGAAGGAAGACGCAACATGAGGGACATGCGGGAATATTAGATAAAAGGAATAAGGCAGGCAGCCCCGAAGGGGCACAATTTTACCAAGGCCTTTGGGAATCATCAAAACCCGGAAGATACCCCTACAGACTTCCTAGACAGGATTAGGAAGAACTTGCAGCAGTTCGCTGGGGTGGACCCTGAGACGGAAGTGGGACAGCAACTCATACGGGTAGAGTTTGTATCAAAAGCCTGGCCAGACATACGAAAGAAGTTAGAGAAAATGGATGATTGGAATAGTAAATCTTTAAGTGAATTACTACGAGAGGCGCAAAAGGTGTTTGTGAGAAGGGACGATGAGAAACAAAAGAAGGCGACAAAGATAATGAGGCAGACGGTGCAACAAGTGACAG
>NC_057719.1:21426891-21437639 GCF_004010195.1 Chiloscyllium plagiosum
AGTGCTGACCCTTCCGCTGGCATGAAAAGAGTGTGGAGCGGTGGTTGTCAGGGGGATCAATGCTGGAATAATCCTGTCCAGACTCTGCCACGGGGTCAACAATCCGAATACTGGAATTGCAGTGGTCCTGGTCCTTATGAGGGCGTCCCTGGGGTAAAGGAGTTGTGGGATGACGTTGTGAGGCAGGGAGGGCCTGCTCCAGATGGCGTATTTTGGATATGCGGTAATCAGGCATATTCCAAACTGCCCATGGGATGGGCTGGGGTATGCTTCCTGGGTCTAATACGACCTGCGTTCTTCCTATTACCCCGGGAGGAAGGCGATGATTTGGGAGTTAAACTCTTTGACTCCCTGCGTAGGTCGCCAAGGGATATCCAAGTCGGTGATTGGGGGGATGAGTGGCCACCGGCCCGTATTATTGAATACTACGGGCCTGCTACGTGGGCACAGGACGGATCATGGGGATACCGTACTCCTATCTATATGTTAAATCGAATTATCAGGCTCCAAGCAGTCGTAGAGGTCATTACTAATCAGACCGCCCTGGCCCTGGAGTTGCTGGCTAAGCAGCAGGATCAGATGAGGGCTGCTATATACCAAAACCGGCTTGCCTTGGATTATCTGTTGGCCTCGGAAGGGGGCGTGTGCGTGAAGTTTAACCTGACTAACTGCTGTCTGAAAATTGACGATAATGGTAAAGCGGTTTTGAAGATTTCCGATAAAATTCGGAAATTGGCCCATGTGCCGGTACAATCCTGGCGTCCTCTTGGTGGTATCGGATGGTGGGATGGTCTCCTAGGTGGTAGTTGGTGGCGCACGGCGTTACTGGTGGCTGGGGGGGGCGTAGTGCTTCTACTCATCTTACCCTGCCTGATCCCCTGTGTTCAATCTTTAATCCAGAAAAATATTTCCCAACTCCAGGCAGTGGCGGTACCCCAACATGGAACGCAGGAATTTAAGGTGCTGTTGCTGCGAAAGACCAAGGATTTCCCAGGCCCTTGATGGGAAGAGGCTTATCTTTGTCATGCACATCTTAAAAAAAAAAGGGTGGAATTGTGAGAGATGATTTCGGTACAAACAATTGAGATGTGCATGACCCCAAAGTCTAAGGGGAATAGAGCCATAGGGGTAGGGTAAAACATGCTTCTCTATAATAAAGGACGAGACATCTGCTGCTACGGATTGATAAGACCACTCACATAGACAGAGTAGAAAAACAAGTCCTTGATTGATAAGACTACAGGGTAGAAAAACAACTCGGGAAACGTCTGCTGCAGACTTTGTGATAAGGGATGGAAAAATACTGACTGTTTAGAATGTGAACCTCGTGACTCTTTAGAGCTATAGAGGGGAGGGACTTGTCCTGTATTTAATCAGAAACATTGTTAGCCTCGGGGTGCCTTTTTCTCAGAAGGGTGGCCAACTCTGCAGACTTGCTAATAAAACTTTGTTTTCCTGAATTTGTCTAGAGCGATTATTGAGAAGCGATTTTCGTTTCTAACACTATGCATCCTAAATCTTGCCTAATCACATCATAATTGCCTTTCCCCCAGCTATAACTCTTGCCTGCGGTATATACCTATCCCTTTCCATCGTTAAAATGAACATAACTGAATTGTGGTCACTATCACCAAAGTGCTCACCTATCTCCAAATCTAACACCTGGCCTAGTTCTTTAACCAGTACCAAATCCCATGTAACCTCGCCTCCTGTTAGCCTGTCTACATACTGTGTCAAGAAACCCTCCCGCACACATTGCACAAAAACTGACCCATCTAAAGTCCTCGAATTATAGTGTTTCCACTCAATATTTGGAAAGTTAAAGACCCCCATAACAACTACCCTGTCATTCTCACTCCTATCCAGAATTATCTTTGCAATCCTTTCCTCTACATCTACTGAGGTAGTATGGGCTGAGGTTAGAAAGAGGAAAGAAGAGGTCACCTTGTTGGGAGTTTTCTATAGGTCTCCAAATAGTTCCAGGAACCATTTCACCCTGTCCACTCTGTTTAGTTTTCTGAACAATTTGAAAACTTTAATCACATTTCCTCTCAGTCTTCTCCTCTCTGCGGAAAATAGTCCCAATTTCTCCAACTTCACAAAAGAAGTTTCTCCTCAACCTCTTTTGTACTCTCTCCAATATGGTCACATGCTTCCTAACGTGTGATGTCCAGAACTATAAACAATATTCTGTAACTGATGTCTAACTCATGTCTTATACAGGTTCAACATAGTCTCCATGCTCTATATATTCGATGCCACTGTGAATAAAGTTAGGATTGCATGATTTATTAAAAAGACTCTCCACTTGTCCTGCCTTCTTTCATGACTCCTGTCTCTCAGTAGTATGGAAATCCTTGGCCTTTCTCCCATAAATAGCCTCTATCTAATGGAGCTAAGAGACAATGCCTACACAATTTCAAGGTGTAGGGGGATGTCAGTGTTTTACTGCATGAGTCACAATAGCTTATTATACAATACAGCATGTAACCAAGAAGGCTAATGGGGATATCCTTTATTATGATAAATCATTTTCATCATTGGAAGAAGATGGGATATAGAGTTATGATTTTAAGCGTATATGCAAATGGTGTAAATGTCTTCACTGAACAGGAGACGTAAAGCAGCCTATGACCCGAAATCTGTTAATGTTGGTGGTGGTTGTTGTGTGTGATGAATCCCTAGAGCAGTACTCTATGTTGAACATTGTGTGTATAGAGAGTATCCAACTTATGAATGCTCATACTTAAGAATGCAATCCTATACAGAGGTGTAATTTAAAAGACACATAATATGAATATTTCCTGTACTTACAAATGGCTGCTTTACATTGTTCAACATTATATTCCGACTTGCATACAAAACTGCTTGTAAACTGACTCCGGAATGGAACCCGTTCACAATCCAAGGACTGCCTGTATGCTCTGGTCCTCAGTTACATTGAACGTTAGACTCAGTTGGCTGGACAGTTGGTTTGTTAACCAGTCTGATGCTGAAAGTGTGAGTTCAATTCCTGTACCAGCGCAGATTACCCAAAAGGACTCTCCTTCTCAACCTCTCCCTTTGCCTGAGGTATGGTGGCCCTCGGGTCAGATCACCACCAGCCATCTCTCAAAAATGAGAGAGCAGCCCTATGGTCACTTGACTTGTAGCTTACTAATATCCACTGAGTTAGAAAAGCAAAAAACAAGTATCACAGCACATTGTGACATGGTAAGCATGGTTATCTTATTTCGTTGTAATGAAATGTAACCTACAAAAGCACTGAAATATTTTCTTCTGCCTTTTAATCTGTACATACCATGCAACATTAAAGCAGACGGTGGGACATATTGAACACTCAGCCTCTGAATTCGTGAATGTTATGGAACTGATGGCATTCTGGTTTAAAAATGAACATTGGTGCAATTAGGAGAGGGAACACTTGGCGTATCTGCATGACTTCCTTCCAGCTGCTCTTTTAACAGAGGCATTAACCTACTTTAAAAGGCTTTTTGCCTCAAGTCAATCAGAGCAAGACTTGTTAAGTGCTCACTTGCCAATAGCAGTGACAGTCATTTCCAGCAAAGCAAGTGCAAGTCTGCAAGTGCGTAATGGGAGTTAACCCAAAACAACTTGCATAAAGCCATTCTCTCTGCACCTTAGGGAAAAAAACACAAATAAGCTTCTGCATTTGGTTGTGACTATATATATCTATATATAAAAATACTGCTACTCACCACATCTATCTCTATGCACCCAAAGCGAATCAGGGCAAGGCAATGAAAATGCTGGTCATTACAGAATCTGACAATTACACTGCATAAAAATGGTACCAGTATAAAGCTCACAAATTGTGTTTCAAGTGATGGAAAACTAGGAGCCAGTCATCGTTTTTCTTAATTACACTTCAATGACTGTTATTTGACACTGCAATGATCTGACAGCCTTGCACAAAACCAGTAGTGATTGACAGCTCGCTGCATTATCACCTCATAACTTAGTGCGATCATGTTCCAATTAATTTTTAAAAGCTACATATTAAAAACTCAGAAATGACTTTGAATTGCAATGTGATCTTCGCTTCCAAGATCACATCACAGCATTTGAACCCAGTGACAGGAATAAATGAAATGCAACTTTGAATACCGCAAACATGTTCTCTCGAAGATTTTATAAACTTGAGCAAACAGGGATAAAGAAAATTCAAGAGTCATTTCTGCTGCACAGCACTGATCACTAATGCAAACCTTAAATCTAACAACGTAAAGTGTATCGGTGAAGGACTGAGACTTTACAGTATCCATACAGTTAGCTGAATTATTCCAAATATGAGTTGCAGCAGTTGAATATGCTGCAGCAACTCCTTCAACTGTAAAATCTACATTTTTATATAAACAACCCTTACGACAATCTTCAATTACTTTAGAACAGATGCTTATGCTTCCTGTTTGATGGACAGGATGATTGACATAACTAATAATAGATGCACACAAGGAGATGTTGCAAAAAGTGCTGTAACTGCCATGGATGGAGAAAATAAAGTAGCACTTAGTCTCCAGATTATTAAAATAGAAGATTTTGCAATAATTCCCTTTCAAATTAAACCAAGTCTTGTTGTTATTTGTCATTCTACAGCAGAGAGCAAGAATTATATTGCTTATTACAAGTAACAAACTAAATATGAAGTGTCAGCAGTTCATGAATTGCAAATTTTGTTTCGAGTTTTGTGCTAAAATCAGAGACTCTTACAGTCAACATGAATTTACGAAAAGTAATTTTATTTTTTGCAAATTTATTAGTGGTTATTGAGGTGGTTAAGGACAACCAAATGTGTATTCAGATTTTCAAAATAAGTGTTTGTTAAGATGCCCAGCAAAAAGATAACACAAAATTAGAGTTCTTGAGGTTGGGGACCATACATTGACTTAGAGTGAGGATCAGTAAGTTGTCAGGCAACCTGAAAGCAGATGCAAGTTTTACATTTTTGCAATGGCAGGCTGTAATTAGTGAGATACCACAAACAATCACTATTGAAGACTGGGATGTAATGATTGAGTCTCATGTCTCCAAGTGTAATTATGATATAAAGACAATAAAAAATAAGCTCTGAGAAAGCAAAACGAGATGGAGAAGTTAAGCATATAGAGAATTGGAATACAATGTAACAAGGTCTGAAGTTATCCAATTTGGAAGGAAAACTAAAAAAAAACATAATACTTCTTTCAACAGTATGAAGTTGGAAAATAGAACATAGAGCATACAACAGTACAGCACAGTACAGGGCCTTTGGCCCTCGATGTTGTGCCGACCTTTTATCCCATTCTAAGATCAGACTAACCTACATACCCTTCATTGTACTATCTTTCATGTACCTACCCAAGAGTGGCTTAAACATCCCTAATATCTCTGACTCCGCTATGACTGTCGGCAGTGCATTCCACACACCCACCACTCTCTGTGGAAAGAACAGACCTCTTGACATCTCCCCTAAACCTTCCTCAATCACCTTAAAAATTATGCCTCCTTGTGATAGACATTTCTGCCATGGGAAAAAGTCTTTGGCTATCCACACTCTCTGTGCCTCTCAACATTTTGTACACCTCGATCAAGTCATCTCTCATCCTTCTTCGCTCTAATGAGAAAAGCCCTAGCTCCCTCAACCTTGCTTCATAAGACATACCCTCCAGTCCAGGCAGCATCCTGGTAAATCTATTCTGCACCCTCTCTAAAGCTTCCACATCCTTCCTATAGTGAAGCGGCCAGAACTGAACACAATATTCCAAGTGTAGATTAACCAGGGCTCTATAGTCTAACCAGTGCTCCCCCGCTAATGAAAGCCAACACACTATACACCTTCTTAACAACCCTATCAAATTGGGTGACAACTTTGAGGGATCTATGGACATGGACCTAAACACTGCCAAGAATCCTGCCTTTCACCCTGTATTCTGCATTCAAATTTGATCTTCCAAAGTGAATGACTTCACACTTTTCCAGGATGAACTCCATCTGCCAGCTCTGCATCCTGTTAATGTCCCAATACAACCTACAACAGCCCTCCACACTATCCACCATTCCACCAACCTTTGTGTCATCGGCAAACTTACTAACCCACCTTTCCACTTCCTCATCCAAGTCATTTCTAAAAATGAAAAAGAGCAGAAGTCCCAGAACAGATCCCTGCAGAACACCACAAGTCACCAAGCTTCAGGCTCAATACTTTCCATCTACTACCACTCTCTGTCTTCTATGGGCCAGCCAATTTTGTATTCAGACAGCCAAATTTCACTGTAACCCATGCCTCCTTACTTTCTGAATGAGTCTGCCATGGAGAACCTTATTACCCTTATCACCTTATCGCCCTATTATAGGAAAGATGTGGATCCAATAAGGTTTGTGAGGCATGACCTGCCCCTCACAAAGCCATGCTGTCTATCTCTAATCAAATTATGATTTTCCAAGTAATCATACAACCTATCTCTCAGAATCCTTTCCAATACTTTGCCCACCATTGACATAAGACTGACTGGACTGTAATTCTCAGGATTATCCCTTTTCCTTTTCTTGATCAAGGGAATAACATTTGCCGCCTCCAATCATCTGGCACTACTCCAGTGGATAGTGAGGACCCAAAGGTCAATGCCAAAGGCACAGCAATCTCTTCCCTCACTACCTGTAGTAACCTAGGATATATCCCATTTGCCCCAGGGGATTTATCTATCCTTATGCTTTTCAAAATTTTCAACACATCTTTCTTCCTAACATCAACCTGTTCGAGCATATCAGTCTGTTTCATGTTGTCCTCAGAAATATTAATGCCCCCTCAGAAGTGAATACTGAAGCAAAATATTTATTAAGGGCCTCCCCTACTTAAAGTCATAGAGTCATAGAGGTGTACAGGACAGAAACAGACCCTTCGGTCCAACTCGTCCAGGCTGACCAGATATCCCAACTCAACCTAGTCCCACCTGCCAGCACCCAGCCCATATCCCTCCAAACCCTTCCTATTCATATAACTATCCAAATGCCTTTTAAATGTTGCAATTGTACTAGCCTCCACCACTTCCTCTGGCAGCTCATTCCATGCATGTACCATCCTCTGAGTGATGCCTCTTAGGTCTATTTTATATCTTTCCCCTCTCACCCTAAATCTATGCCCTCTAGTTCTGGACTCCCCCACCCCAGGGAAAAGACTTTGTCTATTTATCCTATCCACGCCCCTCATGATTTTATAAACCTCGATAAGGTCACCCCTCAGCCTCCGACGCTCCATGGAAAACAGCCCCAGCATATTCAACCTCTCCCTATAGCTCAAACCCTCCAATCCTGGCAACATCTTTTCTGAACCCTTTCAAGTGTCATAATATCTTTCCAATAGGAAGGAGAACAGAATTACACACAATATTCCAACAGTGGCCTAACCAATATCTTGTACAGCCGCAACATGACCTCCCAACTCCTGTATTCAATATTATGACCAATAAAGGAAAGCATACCAAACACCTTCTTCACTATCCTATCTACCTGCGACTCCACTTTCAAGGAGCTATGAACCTGCACTCCAAGGTCTCTTTATTCAGCAACACTCCCTAAGACCTTACCATTAGGTGTATAAGTCCTGCTACGATTTGCTTTCCCAAAATGCAGCACTAGTTCTTCTGACTCCAGGAGTAAGTTCCCTCCACTAAGCCTGATCGGCCCACCCTCATTCTGGCTATCCTCTTGCTCCTCACAGAAGAGTAGAATGCCTTAGGGTTTTCCATAATCCTACCTCCTAAAGCTTTTTTATGCCCTCTTCTAGCTTTCCTAAGTCCATTCTTCAGTTCCTTCCTGGCCACCTTGTAACCTTCTAAAGCCCTGTCTGATCCTTGCCTCCTCAACCTCAAGTAAGTTTCCTTCTTCTTCGTGACTAAATGTTCCACATCCCTTGTCACCCAAGGTTCTTTCAACCTACCATCCCTTCCTTGCCTCAGTGGGACAAACCATCCAGCACTATCAGCAAGTCCTTCTGAAACAACCTCCACATTTCTGTCATGCATTTCCCTGAGAACATCTGTTCCCAATTTAGGTGTCCCAGTTCCTACCTAATAACATTGTAATTCCCCCTCCCCTAGTTAAATCCTTTCCCATACTGTCTTCTCCTATCCCTCTCTATGAGTACAGTAAAGGTCAGGGAGTTGTGATCACTATCACTGAAATGTTCTCCCACTGAGAGATCTGACAGCTGGCATGGTTTTTGATTTGCACCCGTACTGACTCTGTGGGCAAACCCTCCTTCATGATCTCTCTTTTTGTAGCTGTGATATTATCACCGATTAACACTCCTCCACCTCTTTTACACCCACTCATTTCTTTTAAACCCTGGAACATCCAACAACCATTCCTGCCCCTATAATATCCAAGTCTCTGTCATTGTTCTAAGTACTGATCCATGCTCTGAGTTCAGCAGCCTTATTCCTGATACTTTTTGTAATAAAATCGACACACCTCAACCCATCACACTGACTGCAACTTTGCCCTATCAAGTCCTTCATGTACAGCTCCCATCTTGCCCAGAAGATATCCCAATAATCCACATATCTGCAGCTCTCCTTCCTACACCAGCCCTGCAGCCATGTATTGTTCTGCCCTCATTGTCTATTCCTAGCCTCACTAGCATGTGGCACTGGTAGCAATTCTGAGATTACTAATCTGCTCGTCCTGCCTTCTAGCTTCCTACCTAACTTCCTCTACTCTCTTTTTAGGTCCTTCTCCCTTTCCCTACCTGTGACTTTGTACCGATGTGTACCACGACATGTTAGTCCCTGGGTGTCCTTGGACATGATTCACAAAATGTTATGAAGTGTAGGTGCAACAGTAATTAGGAAAAGGAGTGTCATATTAGTCTATTACAAAAAGATTGGAATGGAAGAGTGGGAAACTGTAATTGTATGAGATGTTGGTGAGATTATAACCAGAGTACTGTGTACAGTTTTTGTTTCCTTATCTGAGGAAGGGTACGTTGACCTTGGAGGTAGTGTAACAGATTCACCGAATTGATTCTTTGGAGGAAGGTTTTGTTCTATGTATGAGATTAAGTTGTCTGGGCCTATCATCATGAAATAGAGGAGAATGAGAGGCAATCTCATTGGAGTTGTGTAATTCACAAGTGGATTGATGGGGTAGATGATGGATGTGTCCTCTGGTTTGGGCATTCTTGACTTTCAGTGACTCAGAATAAAGACTAGCCATTTAGAACCTCAGTGAGAAATTTCATGATGTGGAAGGCTATGAAAAGGCTCAGTTGGAGGTGATAGGAGTCTAGCCTATCAACTGTATAGCAGGTGGAAGCCCCATATTGTTGCAATATTAGACTTATCCTAAACTACTGAATATCAATGCCCACTTCGACAGGATACAAAGGATCATTCACATGACAGGCTGGGCAATCTAAAACAGCAGTGAGAGGACTAAGATGCACTATATTCAGCTCCTAATAACTATGATTTCTCAGTAGTTAATTCTTAAATTAAAGCACATTATTTTTGGTATTTTTGTTCATTCATGGGATGTGGACATCACTTGTAAGGCCAGAATTTGTTGCGCATTTATAATTGGCCTTGAACTGAGTGGCTAGTCATGCAATCTCAGAGTGCAGAAAAGAGCCAACCACATGCTGTGGGTCAACAGACACATATTGATGTCTTGCTTTGAAGGACAATGGTTGACAGCTTTCATGGTCACCATTGCCAAGACTGGATTTTCATTCTAGATTTAAGATTTGAAGTTAAAATTTCATTAAATGCCATGGTAGGATTTGTACTCTCTTGAACGTAAGCTTGCAGGTATACCCATAGGGAAGGTAACCATGGACATTGCATTGGATATTACCTTCACAACACCATCTCTTCATCAATGTTTGTGTTGTTTGTGTGAGGTTGGTACATTCATATCCAGAAAAAGGAATGGCACATCCATCAACTTATCTGGGAAGATCCATAACATTGATTAATGTTCAGAATATTGTTTAGAGCAGGGATAGGCCTTTCCTGAGGTCATGGACCTTCAAAGTGGATGTCTTCCATTGAAAGGGAATTCCACCAAGGAGGTGATTGTGACTTGTATGACATCCATCCATGGCCTTGTGTCATTGCTGGAGCTGAGGACGCCGTTGAGAGCGGTGTCTCAGGAGTGAGAGGTTTGGGCAGGGGAGAGGGGGTTGTCGACAATTGGGAAGGCAGCTCTCAGCAGCCCCCACCCACATATTGGCTCACACAAGTTCGCTTGTTGTCTTTCCCCCCTGTGCACAAATGAGTTAGTACCAGTGGCAATAGGATGACTCCCTTAAGTTTTCATCGATGGATTTAATCAGGGAGAGGTGGAAAGGTAAAACCAATGACTGCAGATGCTGGAAACCAGATTCTGGATTAGTGGTGCTGGAAGAGCACAGCAGTTCAGGCAGCATCCAAGGAGCTTCGAAATTGACGTTTCGGGCAAAAGCCCTTCATCAGGAATAAAGGCAGTGAGCCTGAAGCGTGGAGAGATAAGCTAGAGGAGGGTGGGGAGAAAGTAGCGTAGAGTACAATGGGTGAGTGGGGGAGGGGATGAAGGTGATAGGTCAGGGAGGAGAGGGTGGAGTGGATAGGTGGAAAAGGAGATAGGCAGGTAGGACAAGTCCAGACAAGTCATGGGGACAGTGCTGAGCTGGAAGTTTAGAACTAGGATGAGGTGGGGGAAGGGGAAATGAGGAAACTGTTGAAGTCCACATTGATGCCCTGAGGTTGAAG
>NC_057719.1:21437889-21468013 GCF_004010195.1 Chiloscyllium plagiosum
GGTTGGAGGGGTTGAGTCTGAGGGCGGAATTGCGGGATGTGGATGAGATGCGTTGGGGGGCATCTTTAACCACGTGGGAAGGGAAATTGCGGTCTCTAGAGAAGGAGGCCATCTGGTGTGTTCTATGGTGGAACCGCTCCTCCTGGGAGCAGATACGGCGGAGGCGGAAGAATTGGGAATACGGGATGGCATTTTTGCAAGAGGTAGGGTGGGAAGAGATGTAATCCAGGTAGCTGTGGGAGTCGGTGGGTTTGTAAAAAATGTCAGTGTCAAGTCTGGACATTACATGCCCCCATTGGGTGTGTTTTCAGCAGATGGACACATAAAGTAGATGGCTAGTCCATGACCTTCCCACCTGTTCCAGAGCTCATTGCCATACTAGAGGTGGAAAGATGGTGGAGTCCCTGACCCATGTTCTCTTGCCCAATTAAATATCCCACAATCAGCAAAGTTGCCGTGCAGAAGTGCTTCAAATTCTCCCTCAAGGGCTGGACATTACATGCCCCCATTGGGTGTGTTTTCAGCAGATGGACACATAAAGTAGATGGCTAGTCCATGACTTTCCCACCTGTTCCTGAGCTCATTGCCATACTAGAGGGTGGGCAGTCTCTGAAATCGATAGGCCTGCCATCATTTATAAATTTAACATTAAGGTTCAATTGAACCTTTAAAAACTCAATTGACCCCAGTAACGGATAGCCCACACCAAGACACCTTTGGCATGGACAGTCAGGCAGACGTAAGCAGCTCCTTCATTTTACAAAAAAAGTTTTAAAAGGATGGAAGGGAATGTGGTAGGAAAGCATCTTTCTTCAAATGGTGCCCTTTACGCAACAGGGCATTGTTAATACCCACTTCCTTTCGACCTACTTTGTCCAAAATGCACGTCCCCAAAACCCCACCTCCCTAAGCTTATCAAACTTTTCCCTCTAGGCAGCACGCATTCCAGGATCCATCAGTGCGTTCCTGCTGGGTCTACGAATAGTACCATCAGCACCCACTCCTGACGTTGTGGGACTGCTGGGACTATTGGAGCTGACCCCAATTGAGAGTCGGGTTTCTTCCCCCGGTGAGCGGCAGAAGTTCCATTTTTCCCTTGTCAGAGATTGCTGTTGGCTGGATTTTTATTTTTGACAGTTTCTGACTGACATTTTAATTGGGAGGCCAAGCAGTCCACCCTTCCATGATATACAGCCCCATGTTTTCAAAGGTTTTTTTTTACAGGAATTGAGAGACAGCCGGTAACTGTTGAGTAACCACAAGCAATGTGCCCCCTGACCTCAGTAGTGCTCCCAGTAAATCACAACTATTTAAATGAGTTGACCTTACATTATTGTCTGCAGTCAGTTCAGGCGAATACAGGTGCACACCATGCCAGCCTAATCAATGGATCTGCAAGTGCTGCTACCCCTAAGCGTTTTTCTAATGCAAATTCCTTTTTCAGCCAAAGTCTTTTTTAAAATTTCAATTTTTGATTCTCCTCCTCTAAAAACATCACCAGATTGAGTTTGGTTTCTCAGTTGAGAATCACTCTCTACTGCCCAACCTAAATGTACATTCTGGAAGGGTAACCAGGCACAATAATGGTTGATCAACTGTTCGATTTAGCAACAACATAGTTGAATCTAAGCCCGCCTTCATGCCACATGACTAAACACACATAGACACAAATGTGCAAATACATATAGTCAGACATATACATAATCACACAAACACACAGACACAAAGCAGCCTACACAATCACATGTATATGGACAAAAATATGTACACAAACACAAAAAAACCCCACAACTATACTTGCTAACATGCAATCCTTCCAAAGCAGTCATTGAAGAAAACCAAAGAACGATTTTGAATGCCTTTTTTTCCCCTCTAGCTCAGGAGTGTTAATTCCAATTTTGATGGTTGTTTTGCTCACCATGCCAAAGGCTCGTTAACACAGCACAGCAGACCAAATCGGAGCTGTTCCCCTTCTGAATCTCTCAGTTCCATACCTGACATGAAAGTTACCAATCCACCTGTCACAAAGTTTGATGCTTGACATTTTTTTTAAAGGAAGCAACCAAACAGCAAAATTCCAATGTGAAATAATATAATGCAGGAACAAAGTGATTCACAGAGGACTAGTTTTGCAGGAGATTTGCACATGGACCTTTGTTCAAAGTTGGAGGAAAAAGTCAAGTGTGAAACATATTACAGTGGTCACAAGATTGTGTTTTGTTCAAAGTAGGAGGCTGGTATGCATGGCACACACAGACACACAAAAACATATTGTTCCACTTAAGCACAATTTCCTCCTGAGTGTAATTTTCCCAAGTACCCATTTTATGATCAAAGAGCAATTTGAATTGCGGTTGATAGCCTCAACTAACAGTTGGCTTATGGAAAAGCAGTTTGTTTTTATCGTGGTAACAGCTGAATCTTTCTTTACTCCTCTGCATTATAATAGCTCGATTCAGTTCATTTGTATGATGTGTTACATAAGGCTTACTTTTGAGATTCAACATCTTGATCTCTTAATTGTGTCCGATTATATTGCAGTCATATTACAGACTTCAAACCGTGGGCCAGAACTGCTGGATTTCAACACCAACGACTTTGCTCTCATCCAGGCTCAGCTTGAGGCACAAAATGAATTTCAAGTCAATTCCTTTCTCTGAAACATAAATATTCTCCATCTTTAACAAGTTTTTTTTAAAGTTGCCAATTTCCCTTCTAATCCATGGCTTATTTTGTTACAATAGTGCATGGGACATACCTCCTCAGTTCTGAATCTTATTTTTTCCATGAGAATGTGGATACTCACTTTCAGATGCTTAAAGGCTGCCTTAATTATTGTCTGGCTTGTTCTTTGGCCTCCAATCCACCAGGGTCATTATTTTAATCACCGGTTTTCCTCACTACTTCCCATGTGTTTCTTTCTCTGTTTGGTGCTGTCACTGTGTCACACATATTCTGGTGGCAGCACCTCTCCCAACAACTTCATGTTATGTAACCAATTATTCTGCCTATTGAAAGTACCTTACTCATGGGAGAAACATTCTTTATGTATCTTTAAAGTCCCAGTCACTCACCACTAAGTTTCTAGCAAGAAATTACTAATTGAACTTGTGAACCTGATTGTTTCATATATTATGTGCTCAAGTCAACACAAAACAGCAGTGGCCCATTTTGATATCCTCTCTCTCTGTCTCTCCTCTCAATGCAGCATATGTATTACTTTCCGCTGTGACAAATACCATGTGTGACATGTTCTGACATCAAAATAAATTGTAATTTTGCAACATTCATTGTTCTTAATTACGAGCCTTGTAATTTGTTCACAAAGAATGCATAAGAGCCAACTAATACTGTATGTTCTATGAATAACATGGGTATGAATGATTTACTAAAACACACACTGTATAGTTGTTAGATTTGGGCTTGTGTGTGTGTCATAGCTGCCTGGACCAACCCTTAAAATACCGCAGGACAGTAGGTATCTTTGTACAGCGAATCAATCGTTTCATTTCCCAGGGTAATGTGAACCTGTACATAAAAGGGACTGGGTTTTCAACATCTGTTTCCAATCAGAATATAAGATTGACTCTAACTTGCTCTCATTCTGCATAAACTCTTATTACATGTAGTTCCCTCTCAGGAAGACACTGAAAACAAAAGTAAATGTCTCAATAAGTTCTCCTGAAACATGGTTTGCATTATTCATACCGTTCATTAATGCACTGGGAACTTTTGGCTTCATTCAGATTGCCAGCAGGAATTATTTCAGTGTGGTTTCAGTGGTGATTCAGTCTGATTTCCCCAGCTGAGTTACTGAGCACACAAAGAACAGAATGTAAAAACAGGGGAAGATTAAGTTCATATTTTACAAACATCAAAAGAAGCAATTAAGCTACTAAAGAGGAAACCCTGATAACTCCATTTATCGTGCACTGCCAGATTTTCCACCTTTCATTTTGAAATTCAAAATTGTAGCAAATCAGTTATTAAGGTTTATGGTCACAATGTTAAATATCCAAAAATGAATCTTTATAGTTAGTGTTTAATACAGAACTCAATTGTTCTCTCCATTCATGGAACAAGAAGCTGTCTTTGGGATGACATGTTAAATTGAAGCCTCGACTGTCATTTCAACTGGGCAGAAAAGATCCCTTGGTGCTATGCTGGGGAAAAGTAAGGCTGTTACTCCCACTGTCCTGGCCAATGTTTAACCCACAACAAACATCTAAAACAGATGGGCGAGGCATTCATTTCATTGCATATTTTGCATAACTTGTCTGATTACTTCAACAGTACTTCTTTGACTACTGTCAGGTTGTGAAAGGTGCTGAATAAATGCAATGAGCCTTAAGAGTGGAATACTGGTTTTGTAAATAGCACAGGATTTGTCCCTTTTACTCTTGATGACTGCCGAAAATAAAAGAAAATTTAGAAATGAATTGGACACACAGAGTTCACAGGATGGCTTGTCAGCCTTCTCAAATTCCCCAAAGCTACGCAGTAATATGTAATGACAACAGGAAATCTTTGCAGTATGACAGCAGCTGTAATTGAATTTTATTTGGAATAAATGAGCATCTCTTGTATTCACAAACTGATTGTGCACTGTCTTTCTCTAACAGTGATGAGAACAGAGGAATGCAAAATGGGTATTGAAGTCCAGGCGCCTTTGAGTGAGGCTTCATTAATGATCTTCCTTATGTTAAAGACAGTGACTTCTGACTAGGAATTTTCACATTAAAGCATAAGCTTGCTTTCCGTAATACTTTATTTAGAGATTCATAGAAATGTACAGCATTGAAACAGACCCTTCAGTCCAACCCATCTATGTTGACCAGATATCCCAACCCAATCTAGTCCCACCTGCCAGCACCTGACCCATATCCCTCCAAACCTTTCCTATTCATATACCCATCCAAATGCCTCTTAAATGCTGCAATTGTACCAGCCTCCACCACTTCCTCTAACAGCTCATTCCATACACGTACAACCCTTTGCGTGAGAAAATTGCCCCTTAGGTCCCTTCTATATCTTTCCCCTCTCACCCTAAACCTATGCCCTCTAGTTCTGGACTCCCCGACCCCAGGGAAAAGACTTTGTCTATTTATCCTATCCATGCCCCTCATAATTTTGTAAACCTATATAAGGTCACTCCTCAACCTCCAATGCTCCAGGCAAAACAGCCCCAGCTTGTTTAGCTTCTCCCCATACCTCTTATGCTCATATCCAAATCATTTATATAAATGACAAAAAGTAGAGGACCCAGCACCGATCCTTGTGGCACTCCACTTGCCACAGGCCTCCTGTCTGAAAAGCTACTCTCCACCACCACCGTCTGTCTTCTACCATTGAGCCAGTTCTGTATCCAAATGGTGAGTTCTCCCTGTATTCCGTGAGATCTAACCAGTCTCCACTGTCGAACGCCTTACTGAAGTCCATATAGATCACATCTACCGCTCTGCCCTCATCAATCCTCTTTGTTACTTCTCCCCTGGCTTGTCCTTACTACCCTTCTTAAACAGTGGCACCACGCTTGCCAACCTCCAGTCTTCCGGCACCTCACCTGTGACTATCGATGTTACAAAATCTCAGCAAGACGCCCAGCAATCACTTCCCCAGCTTCCCAGAGTTCTAGGGTACACCTGATCAGGTCCTTATTTGTTCTAGTTTTAGAAGGTTTGTTACTACTTGATCAAATCAATGGAGGGAATCCAAAGGGAAATTTAAACTTCAAGAAAGAGGAGAGGAGATCACAAAGTCCACAAATATGAAGGGATCTTTCTGACACCACTAGAAAATCATTTGACAGTCCTCACAACCAGTGAAGTTAAGATGTTCGATTGTGTCACCACTCACCTCAAAAAGAAGGTAAGAGTGCAAGAAAATTTGCGTGATAACAGAAATGGATATTCCTGTAGATTTCCCAACAGTGTAATATTCCAGCTAGAACAATGGGGTCATGTTTTAATAGGATTTCTTCCAATCCATGCTGTGACTTTGCCATAAAATCAGAGAAGATGCAAGAGGAACAAAGTCAATGGTATTTGCACCATTTCCTTATGATTTCTGATGAAGTTATGGATGGCTAATTGTTCTATGTGCTGTGATGCCAACCACCAGCTAGTGGTTCAGATTGTTTGCTGTCAACATGTTCTTTGATTGACTAGGTCGAAGGGCTTAGCTGGTTTACACTGGTAGAAGAAACCCACTAATGAGTCTTAGCAAGGGAAGACTCTTGTTTTAAACAAGATGTAGTTGGCTACATGATAGCAATCAGGTACAAATTACATCAGTAAATGAGACATTGTTGCTAAGATGTTTGGGAAACCTGCAGATGTAGGTCATCATCCTAAAAGATCTTAAACTGTTCTGCCTTTCCCCACCCACATTTCTATTACACCAAACAACTAGGGAGCGCTTAATGTTAGTTCAAAATTAACTCTTACAATTGTTTCCTGATTATTACCGCACAAGGTGAGTTCTATAGACGTTGTACCTTTTTGTTTTAGAATTGAGTGGGAAGCTCTTTTTTGATGAATATTCAAAGAAGGTTTAGCTGCACTGTCCTCCAATAAAATGGAGGCTGCAGAATTGAGCTAGGAGAAAGTGAGGACTGCAGATGCTGGAGATCAGAGCTGAAAATGTGTTGCTGGAAAAGCGCAGCAGGTCAGGCAGCATCCAAGGAACAGGAGAATCGAGGTTTTGGGCATAAGCCCTTCTTCCTGAAGAAGGGCTTATGCCCAAAACATCGATTCTCCTGTTCCTTGGATGCTGCCTGACCTGCAGAATTGAGCTATCTGACATGGGGTACTGTAATTGATTCCTATGACAGGATGAAGAGGAGTATTTGGAGACCAGGGAAAGAATTGTAAGAGAGAGGTTGACAGACAGAAGAGGAAAATGAAGCTGTCAGGAGGGAGGGCAACTGAGAAGGAGGGGCCAGATAGGGGCTGACAACATTCACTGATCAAGAAGATCCTACTGGATCCACACAGTTAGGGAGAATGTACAAACTTCATCTACACAACACATGAACATCGTCTCTTTTGAGTCTGCAGATCATACATTGGACTTATCAGCCATATCATTGAACTGGAGTGGATGCTAATCAATGTCAATGTCAAGGAATCAACTGAGAAGAATAATGTGTGAGGCTGAATCTTAAATTATTTTGCTGAAGTGTCAGTGTCATTGAGTTTTATTAGAGATTTTTTTTGTTGCAAAACCTTGCAAGATCTCTCATCATGGTTAATCAATTCACCTCATTAATTACTTACCACAGTCCTATGGCGTCTCTCACACCCAATTCTTGCTTCATTTTCCCACGCACTGTTCGTGGAACAACCCTCCACTACTCAGTGCACATTTGCCAAAAAATTGGCATCCCGAGCACAAACACCACCCTGCTATGCAACCGGAAAGGTGTGGGCAGACCAGTGTTACCCTTCACCAGTAACATAATGGCACAGTTGTCACAAAAAAATCATGTTGCTCACAGCATACTCCCTCTTACATACAACCCTTTCTCTCACCCTAGTCACTGTTTGAACCCAAGACCTCAGTTAACCTGCCTTTAGCTGCAATGTGTATCCACTTTCCTTCTTTAGGTCACTGCTGCACTTTCCCCAGCACCCATTGGAGACCAACATCTTGTCATTGTCCATTAGAGGAACATCACATGCAGGAGAGCAAGTGGATAATTCCAGACATAAGTTTTTGCTTACAGCCACCACAAAATAATAATTGAGTCTGCAATTCACTCCTACAATGTCAATCAAATGCTGGAATGATGGCCAATGACTATGTGAATGCATAGTCTGCTTTCCTGTTGGGCTTTTCCAGCCATATGCTAATCTTGGCCAATGACAACGCCACTGTCCACGCTGGTCTGCTGCACCCAGCTTTCCCCTATCCTAAGCAAGTGTCAATCCGATCCTGTCCGGCTTGTAGCACCCAACACAGCCAAGCTGTGTGATGTACAAAGGAGGCTTCCTTATTCCCAATGTTCTCATCCTCCTCCCACTCTCATTACAAGATCCAATTGGGCTGAGCACGGAACTCTAAGATGGTCCTGTAATTGTTAGGCTGAAAGTGCCCAGCAGGTTCTTTAAGATCTGATCAAAGTTAATACAAGTAGACATGTGTACATTAGTATCGAGCAAATTCATTAGCTTAATCGACTTAATATATATTAGAGACACATGCAAGTTAATGAGTGAATCTGTTCGCTTAAACTATATGCTATACTTATGTAAACAAGTGAGTCTCCCACAACCTTCTATCTGTCAGGGACTTTGGTGATGGTGGTACTTGAAGCTTTATCTCAGATTCTACAGTACGGGTCTTGCGAACCCCAGCCCAATGGTGAAAAGTATGATGCATGGGGTGAAAAGTCCCTCACATTAATACTATTCATAATATAAAGTTACACGCCGAATCCCCATTTTGTTATAACTTCAGTACTTTTCCAGTCCTCAAAAATCCATGGAAAACAAGTCCAGGTGACCTCATATAGAGTGTACAAGTAGACGATTTTCACTGACCCTCAAGGTCAAACAGTCTCCCTCCCCTGTCAAACAGGCTGTTTTTGCATTAGTCCTGCTTTTCACATACATTTCCACTTTACTTCAATTGCTCATTACCCAATTAACCCTTAATTCAGCCGTAATGGTTTGGATTGCAGATAGCATTTTTAAACCCAACACGACAGACATGGCAGACTCTCTCTGGATTGGAGGTCACAGTCTAAGAATAGTCGGTGAGACTTTCAGGACTGAGATGTGGAAGAGTTTCTTCACTCAGAGTGTTTTGAATTTGTGAATTTCTGTCCCACAGCAAGTTGTTGGGGCCAGTTTATTAGATATATTCAGGAGTGGGCTGGACATGGGTTTTGTGGCTAAAGGGATCAAGGGGTTGGGAGATGAAGTGGGAATGGGATCCTGAAATTGCGTGATCAGTCATGTTCATGTTGAATGGTGGTACAGGTTTGAAGGGTCAAATGGCCTTCTCCTACACCTATTTTCTATATTTCTATGTTCCCCAGTCCAAGATTTGGAATCATACCAAAGACAGAAAGTGCTGAAGAAACTCAGCAGTCCTGGCTGCATCTGTAGACAGAAAAACAGAGTTAAAATCTCAAGTCCAGTGACCCTTCATCACTATGTTAAATCTGATTTTCTCTGTACAGATGCTGCTGGACTTGCTGAACTTTAGCACTTTCCATTTTTGTTTCAGAATTCCAGCATCCACGGTTCTTTCTTTTTATTTCAGTGGAATCATATCTCCAGAAGCCCAGTCATCTGCTCCACCATGGGCATGGTGCACCAACTTGGTATTGGTGCCATGCCGGCCGAGTGACCACCTCATTACATCCAAAATGGAGTGCCAGCTGCACCCTGACTATTCCAGACCCACATCGATTGTTCAACATGTCATTGCATTCAGTAGAGTTCATTGTAATACATGATGGATGATAAAGCAATTTTCTCCATCTTGCACAATACTATTGAACAATTCACAAGTCAAGGCTTGCTTTGGCCAGCACTTGACTCCTTATAAGTAATTTCTGCATCATTCAGATACTAATGATCATTTGCAAGGATAATGGCATCGTGAAAAGCATATTTGGCTACCACATGCAGCATATGCATGTTCCCTCTGCATGTGCTTCAAATAGGCAAAGAAATTATTAGAAATTAATACGTAGCTAGAATGTGCTTCACGTATTTGTCCTTTCAATGTGTTACTGTCCAGTAGATGTGTACCCCATGCTTTCACGCATGAAACAGACACTGACTCTGCCCAATCTAAATAGTCTTTATAGGAAGCAAAGTGTTAGGGTGTTTTATCAAGGTAACTGTGGAAGTCGGTGGGTTCTTAGTGGATACTAGTGGCCAGTCTATAAAGAAACAAAGTGGGCAGCACGGTGGCACAGTGGTTACCACTGCTGCCTCACAGGGCCAGAGACCCGGGTTCAATTCCTGCCTCAGGCAACTGTTTGTGTGGAGTTTGCACATTCTCCCCGTGTCTGCTTGGGTTTCCTCAGGGTGCTCTGGTTTCCTTCCACAGTTAAAAAATGTGCAAGTTAGGCGAATTGGCCATGCTAAATTGCCCATAATGTTAGGTGAAGGGGTAAATGTAGGGGAATGGGTCTGAGTGGGTTGCTCTTCGGAGGGTCAGTGTGAATTTGTTAGGTCGTAGGGCCAGTTTCCACACTGTAAGTAAGTAACCAATGCTAGGCATTGTCCTAGCCATTTTCCAGTGCAGTTAGCAACTGGAGAGCAGCAAGTGTTGGGAGGGAATGAAGTTCGTGGTGGACACAACCATCACCAACCTCTCCCTGGTACCAATTTAATCACCACACCCCCATCTCCTCCCTCCCATCCCCATCCCCTGAACCTCCGTGTCCCCTTTGACCTTGCACTGCCCTAAGAGTTCATCTTCACCAATCTCCCATGTGGAGACACATCACATTGAACTTTTCATCAGCTGTGCTCCCTCCATGGAGACCACTGTGAAGGTGATTGCCAATAACCCAACATCCTATGGCCCAAAATGCCTTTTGCTGGTGTGCTGCTTACACCCTTGTATCTTGAATGTCCCCTCATCACCATCTGTATGCCCACCTGAACACTTGCCTCCATTTTCCAACCAGCCTTGACTGCCCTACCCCATATTTGCCCCCACATCCAATCCCAATTTGCGCATTCTTCAATAGTCAATGTGCAGACCTTTAGGACTGTATTCACCCAGTCATTTGACCATCCTTATCGAGTAGACCCCAGTCATGACTAACCAGACCCCTGACCATTGTCTCTGCATCTCCTGATCAATGGTATACAATACCCATGAGTGCTTGTGGCCATACAAGACTGACTGTTGTCCATTCCCCAGGCTGTGGCCAGTCATCTCCCTGAGTGGGACCAGCCTGAATGGACAACTGGTCATGATGAAACCTTTGGATTGTGCACAGACTGTAACCTTTACTGATGGTATTGGACCCTTTCGACTGACAGTGGTGCCCCTTGACTAGACTGAGGCCTCATATACCCTCAGCACCCACTGCCCAACATGGCTGTACAGTGTGGCTACCAGGCAGGCAGATGGCACATTCTGTAGATGTTAGATTGATGTCTCAATGCACGATACAGCAACAGGTTAAGACCATAAGACCATAAGACATAGGAGTGGAAGTAAGGCCATTCGGCCCATCGAGTCCACTCCGCCATTCAATCATGGCTGATGCGCATTTCAGCTCCACTTACCATTACATCCGATTTTGCCTTCTCCCTTTCAAACTGCAGACTGAACTCTATCATATTATGGTTGCTACTTCCTAAGGGTTCCCTTACTTTAAGATCTTTTATAGAGTCTGGTTCATTGCAAAGCTCTAGGTCCAGAATAGCCTGCTCTCTTGTGGGCTCCATGACAAGCTGTTCCAAAAAGCCATCGTGTAAGCATTCCATGAATTCCCTTTCTTTAGATCCACTAACAACATTATTTACCCAGTCCACCTGCATATTGAAGTCTCCCATGATCAATGTAACCTTGCCTTTCTGACATGCCTTCTCTATTTCCCGGTACATGTTGCGTCCCTGGTCCTGACCACTGTTAGGAGGTCTATACACAACTCCAATTATGTTTTTTTCGCCTTTGTGGTTCCTCAATTCCACCCACACAGACTCCACATCATCCGACGCTATGTCATTCAATACCATAGATTTAATTTTGTTCTTAACTAACAAGGCAACCCCATCATAATCATTCACTATTATCTGTGCCATTAGTTCATCGGCTTTGTTATGTATGCTACGAGCATTCAGGTAAGGCTCCCAGCCCCTGACTTCATTTAGATCCCTATTGACAAGAGGGCTGTCTCTGTGCATTTGCACAAAACAGCATATCATACGGCAGTACTGACAACCTATAGGTTCTGGCTGAAGCAACAATGCACTAACAGATGCAGTATGGAAAGGCAAGATATGGCATTGTTGCTGCAAGCATGGATATAGGAGCTAAATAAGCAAGCTCTAAGAGAGCAGCCCTGAGTTGCAACCTGTTTCAATCCATGAGCTGGGTGCCTGACCCAATATGCAAATTGCAGCAGTATTTCATGCTAGTTGCTAGTGTGGCCTGTAATGCAGATCTGTGCTTCCCAAATATATGTCAGTGGATCAGAGAGGTGCCATGAAGATCCTGAGACGTTGGCAAATATCAGATGCTAATTTCTGTGGATGAGGCATGCACGCAGTTAGTGCTGGTAGATAGGTGTCTGGAGATGCTGTTTTGTTCTGAGCAACATGAAGGCTGTTCACAACCAATGGTGCCAGCTAACTGCTGTACTTCCCTATTGAAAACTGTCAGCACCTAGTTCACTCGGCAGGTTTGGTAAGATAGGAAGTTGCATGAGAATGAGGCAAAGTGTGCCATTAATAAAGTCATTAACAAGTAATAAACCTCTCTCATAGGCGGCCTGTTGAAAATCACAGCTCAGTTGTATATAAATTGGAGTGAGTTACTCCTGATGTCAAAATAGGCCTCATTAGATTTCCTATGCATTTTTTAATTGATTCATGGTATAAGGGCTTTGCTTACTAGACCAGCATTTATTGTCTATTCCAGAGAGCACTTCAGAATTAACTATGTTGCTGGGTCTGGAGTCACATGTAGTTCAGACCAATAAGGATGATAGCTTCTTTCCCTGAAGGTCATTAGTGAATCAGATGGATTTTTCCAACAATCAACAATAGTTTCATTGTCATCATTCAACGCTTCATTACAGATTTTTATTGAATTCAAATTTCACCATTTGCCATAGAAGGATTCAAACTCAGGTCCCTAGAACAATACCTCGGTCTCTGGATTAACAATTCGGTGATAATACCACTAGGCCGCCACCTCCCCTAAATTTCTGTCAGGTACCTCACAATCGCCCATGTCCTTCAGGTGCCTATTCAAATATGTCCATTGAAAAAAGTTTTCCTGAACAAACTAACATTTTCAAGAATAGGAGCAATCCCTTGAAGGAACATCAGTTAGATGCATGTGGCCCAATTCTACTTGTCCCCAGGCATTGCAATTATGTACAGTGTGCCTTTCTTAATATGGCACTTTGTACTGTCCTGGCACATGATGCCAGTCACATTGGATGTTTCAGTGACTCAGGCAGACTGCTGTGGAATTTCTAGACTAATTGAAAATTGTAAACAAGACATTGCATTCGGATCCTTTGAGTTTGAATTGAATTTATTGCAAGTGGCATCATGAATAAATTTGGGATTAGTCCTTGGTTTAGATAACTAAATAAAAATGCATTCAGAATAAAAAAAATGACAGGTTTGTGGAGTAAGAGGTTAACACAAACCTATAAGGGTGATCGTGTCAGAAACCCTCACAACATTAACAAGTATTTGGAAGTGCACTTGTGATGCTAAGGTGTGCAAGGCTATGGACAAAATGCCGGAAAATGTGAGTCAGGTGCTTATTTTTGACTGGCACAGACTCAATGGGTTGAAGGGTCTTTTTCTGTGCTGTGGACCTCTGACAGCAACTGACCATCCAACCTGAACACTTAGTGAACAGAGGTTGGGATAGAGACTGTGAGAGAAACAATACTCTGTACTGGACTGTTTCAATGTATTTAGTGTGGAATTAATTTACCATGCCCACATTGAGGTCACTGGTATAGCAGTGCAGGATTACCTACTGGATTACCACTGAGATGACTTGCCGAAGGCTACTAGTTAAGGTTGGGAGCAGAACTGACCATGGTGCAGAACTCCCTTCCCTGGATTATTGTTCCCAAGCCAGTAATCTTGGTCTTCACAGTCTTGTCACACATCTAAGAATACAGGAGCTGCAGTAAAGGCGATGGCAAACATATTCAAGTAATTAAATACATGAAATGACTTAGAAGTAATAAAGAAGATAAGAATTATAATGAAAATCTGAGAGACAGAGGGGAGCCAAATGCAAATATTAAGTCTTAAAAATAATATTAAATGTTTAAAACTGAAGTGTATGGAGTGGTGCCTCCACTCAAACACTGGAGAGAAAACCTTCAAATCAATATATGAAGCAACATTGGCTAGCATCGTGCACAGTAAAGCTCAGGGTTTAATTGTCTGCCTTTTAAATCTCTTTCAACATTCCTTGGCCATTTATATCTTGCAAATCCATCATAAATCAACTGGGAATGTTTTATGTGTTTGCAGCAGATTGGAGGCAAAGTTGCCATGGTAATATGCCAACCTGGGTTGTTTTAGACATGTAGGAAAGGCATCCATCATCAAACTGTTTGCAATTTTGCAGTGTCCTATCTCAGATTCGACTTAGACGCTCAACAGTGCTGAAGCAGGCCATTTGGCCCATCAAATCTGCACTGACCCTCAGAAAAGCATCTCACCCCTGTACCCTACAACCCTTCATTACCCATCTAACCTACACATCCCTGCATACTATGGAAAATTTAGAATGGGCAGTCTACCTAACCTGCACATTTTTGGACTGTGGGAAGAAACCAGAGCACCTGAAGGAAACCCACGCAGACACAGGAAGAATGTGCAAACTCCACACAGACAGTCACCTGACAGTAGGATTGAACCCAGGTTCCTGGTGCTGTGAAACAACAGTGCTAACCAATGAGACACTCTGCCACCCCTACTTGGTTCTCATTCACTAAGTGGGATTATTAAATGTAGATATTTTGCTTATTATACATTATTATTTTGCTATCTAGCTTTGCTACACTGTAGCCACCTGATGCTGTTCGAAATTTTGAAAACATTTTATCAAGTGTATTTCAATAATAATTGATGAACTACAAAATATTTCAATTGACAAACATTAGTAACACAATGAATCATTGAGTTGCAGAACGTACAAAAGGCTATTTAACCCCTTGAGTGGCTATTATTTATTTTGAAAGGAAATCCAGTAAGTCTGCTCCCCTGCCTTTCCACACACTGTGTTGTAACATTTTTTCCTTCAAGTATTTAAGTAATGCTATTTTGAAGGTTAACGTTGAAGCTGTTTCAGTGATTCTATCAACAGAATATTCGATCCTAACTACTTATTGCATTAAGAAGTTTCTCCTGTTGCCTCTGCCTCTTTTGCCGAACAGCTTAAATTTGTTACTTCTCGTTATTGATCTGTCAGTCATTGTGAACAGTTTTTCTTCATTCGTTCTACATTAAACCCTTCACGGTTTAAAACTTCTTTCTGGAAAATCACAGTTTCGCCAATATATCCTTGTGAATGTAATTCCCTTTAATTCTGAAACCTTTCTTGAAATTTCTCTTCATCACCCTCTCCACAGTATGGTACCCACAGCTGAATACAATACTGTAGTTGAGGCCAAATTGTTGTTTTAAACAGGTTGAGCATAACTTGCTGGTTTTTGTGTTAAAAAAAAACAAAGCATCGGGGCGGTGTGGTGGCACAGTGGTTAGCACTGCTGCCTCACAGCGCCAGAGAACTGGGTTCAATTCCTGCCTTGGGCAATTGTCTGTGTGGAGTTTGCACATTGTCTGCATGGGTTTGCTCCAGTTTCCTTCCACAGTCCAAAGATGTGCAGGTTAGGTGAATTGGCCATGCTAAGTTGCCCATCGTGTCAGGGTGGGTTGCTCTTCAGAAGTTCGGTGTGGACTTGTTGGGCAGAAGGGCCTGTTTCCATGCTGTAAGTAGCCTAATCTAAATTGTGGGTGCTGGAGACCAGAAACAAAAAAAAAAATTGCTGGAAAAACTCAGCAGAAATCTATCCACAGATGTTGTCAGACCTGCTGAGATTTTTTTTGGAAATTCTTGCTTTTGTTCCCAGCTTTTATTCTTAGCAATAATCCAAATTGAATGTTGGAACAGACACAAGTGAGAGAAAAACCTGTCTATGCCAATCTATTCAAGTAGACATCAAAGAATTCATGACATGAGTTGAAAAAGAGTAGACACATTGTCTGTTGTTTAGTTAACATTATCCCTGGAATCACAGTCCAAATTGAGCATGGCATTACTTTCTTTAACTATACCCTCCATTATAATGCAGTGAAGGGCCCATTTCAAACACTGGATATGTTTTCCTCTTCATTCATTATCGATCCCCCCTGTCTATAACTATTGTCGAAGGAAAGGGCTATTGAACTTAAATCTAAGTATCTTGTTGTATTGTCTTGCCTTCCCAACCTCACCCATACACTTCCTTGTGGTGTGGCAACCCTCAGGTTAACCCAGCCAGTTCTCCATAATGAGAGAGTGGGACGATGGTGAACTTTGAGTTTTCCTGAAGGAGCTGATGCAGATAAGCAACAGAACCTCTTAATGTCCTCAGCCATCTCTGATATTGCAGTTAGTTCCTCTGCTGGATGATACATTTGATTACAATTCATGGAATCTCTGTTCTGACTAGGCAGTTAAATTATAAACATTATCCTCACAATCACCTTTCCCCCACCTCTCATCACCTTATTTCTCCTCAGGAATAAAACAACTTAGTTAGAAGGGTGCCAAATGGGCTCTTTCTCCTTAGGTCACTGCAAATTCCTCATTGGCAAAGAGGTAAACATATCCTTGATGTTTGGGCAGTGTCAGTCAAATATAATTATCATAGCAATTACATCATTATCCTGAGGTGTTAATTGGCAAGAAATGCTTTCCAGCTGGCAATGACCATTAGCGGTGACTAAAGTGATATCACTGGAGCAGAATAATAAAAATGAGTGTTTTGATTGCCATCAAACTATGTTGTTGAAAGATGCAGATTTATATGAACAGCAAATAGCATATTGCAATGGCTATATAAATCCTACAAGTTCAGCTAAGTCAACATTTTTTGTCCAATTTCTTGTACACTGTTCTCTTCTAAGATTTTGCACTGTAGCAAATGAGGGATTGTCAGATATAGCCCTGAAGACAAAAGCTCAAGGAAACCAGGAGCTCCCATGATAGATTGTGTCAGCAAGAACCTTTTGCTGGGATTATGGGAGAAATAATGATGAGTGAGGTGGCCAAGGTTATCCTCTTGATTCTGAATTGCTTCTCAGTAATGCGCCAACAGGATTTGGCACAGCAGAAATAAAGACTAAATAATAATCCTTTCTGTGTCTCTTCCAGTTTAGTGGAGTATCCAAAGAATTTTGTTTGGCAAAATAATTGAGTTTAACGTGTGGAACTGTATACCATAAGTTATTACACAGCACATTTGTAATATCAGCATAGGTCAATTGAGAGCATGTTCATATTTCTGTAAAAAGGTTGCAGGTTCATAATCCCACTCTTGTGGCTTGAGGTCAAAATCTCGGCAACAGTAGTATCATATAATCTCCACAGTGTGGAAACAGGCCATTTGACCCATTGAGTCCAAAGAGCATCCCACCCAGTCCCTGTTGCCCTACATTTCCTATGGCCAGTTCACCTAACCTGCACATTGCTGGCCTGGGGAGAATGTGCAAGCTCCACACAAATTGTCACCCAAAACTGGAATCAAACCCAGGTCCCTGGTGCTGAGTTAACCACTGGGCCACCATGCCACCCCAGTACTGAAGGAATGTTCCACTATTAGATATTCCACTTCTGGGATGTGCTGTGAAACTGCCTTCCCTTTCAAGTGGATATAAAATATCCAATGACATTGCAGGTAAAGATGAGCAAAGGAGTTTCCCCAGCGTTCTTGTTTTTAATATTTATCCGTCAATCATTATGACTGTAATTTCAGTGCTGACTGTGTGCTCTTGCTGTGCACAAATTGGAACTTCAATAATTAAATTCCAAAAGTACTTTTGTAAAGTATTTTGGCTTGTCCTGAGATAATGAAAGGCACTATATAAATATAAGTTCTCCCTTCCTTGCATTATCGTCATTTTTGATGTTCAGACGTTTCCCTCTTCAATTCCTAACACTTTGATGGACAATGCTGCTTTTGAAGTTGGCAGCACTTGTAATTCGTTTTCTTTTTGTGATTCTTTCATTGGTTTTTGCGGTGAATCATGAATATCCTCAATAGTCACATAGACCATGATTGTTTACAATTCAAAATGTTGCATTGATTGTATTATTTGCCTGAAGTTCCTGAATCATTCATGGCATATCTCTTTAACTCTGTTGTTACAGAGATTTATTTGACAGATAATGTTATTCAAATTATTTTCAGATTTGATTTGCACTTTTTGGAGCACAGTTTCACATTTACCTGCAACTGCAATGATAATCAGACATACCCTTTAAGGATTGAGGGTTTCAATACACCAGGTTACCAGAGATGACTATCCCTGCATAAACTCAGTATACAACAGAAAGTCAGAGGCTGATTGTTCTGTGGTGAATGATTTACCTCCTAGCTCCACAATGCCTTTCCAGCACCAGGAAGCATTAAGAGTGTGATGGAAAACACCTCACAAGCCCTGCCTGCTTTCAACTTTAACAAAACTGAAGGAGTTTGACACCAAAGCAACCCGTTTTAAGGGACACTTACCCACAACCTTAATCTCTCACTCTCTGTGCCACTGATGCACAGTAGCAGTAGTGCATACCATCTATAAGATACAATCTGATACTTTAGATTAGATTACTTTACAGTGTGGAAACAGGCCCTTCGGCCCAACAAGTCCACACCGACCCGCCAAAGCGCAACCCACACATACCCCTACCTAACACTACGGACAATTTAGCATGGCCAATTCACCTGACCTGCACATTTTTGGACTGGCCGGAGCACCCGGAGGAAACCCACGCAGACATGGGGAGTGAATGATTTACCTCCTAGCTCCACAATGCCTTTCCAGCACCAGGAAGCATTAAGAGTGTGATGGAAAACACCTCACAAGCCCTGCCTGCTTGCAACTTTAACAACACTCAAGGAGTTTGACACCAAAGCAACCCGTTTTAAGGGACACTTACCCACAACCTTAATCTCTCACTCCCTGTGCCACTGATGCACAGTAGCAGTAGTGCATACCATCTATAAGATACAGTCTGATACTTGCCAAAGCTTCTTCAGAGTACCTTCCAAAGTGCAACCTGCACAAAGGACAGCAGGTATATGGCAACCCGATGACTTGTTGATTCCCCTCCAAGTTGTATGGTGTTTTTCAGTTGGTCCTTTGCCAGTGGGTCCAAGTCCTGAAATTCTCACAGTCATGTGGGAATACCATTCTCAAATTGCTGAAGAAAATTGTTTACTACCACTTTCTCAGGAGCAGTAAAGGTTAGATTCTCTACAGTATGGAAACAGGCCCTTCGGCCCAACAAGGTAAAAACAATGACTGCAGATGCTGGAAACCAGATTCTGGATTAGTGGTGCTGGAAGAGCACAGCAGTTCAGGCAGCATCCTTCGGCCCAACAAGTCCACACTGACCCTCGAAGAGTAACCCACCCAGACCCATTCCTTTACATTTAACTCTGACTAATGCACCTAACACTGGGCAATTTAGCATGGCCAATTCACCTAACCTGAACATCTTTGGACAGTGGGAGGAAACCCACGCAGACACGGGGAGAGTGTGCAAACTCCACACAGACAGTCGCCTGAGGTGGGAATCAAATCCAGGTCTCTGGCGCTGTGAGGCAGCAGTGCTAACCACTGAGCCACTGTGCCATCCAAGGCTTAGCAATGCCCATAGACTTCCTATTGCCTTTGGATTTGACTAATGACTGGCACAGTGTCAGTCTCATTGCCAGTCCTTTAGCCAAATGAGATCTATAAGTGGCCAATGAATGGGCACTTTAGCTCCCCCTCCCAGTACAGCGTTGTTTTGCCTATGGCAGGTGTGCCATTGGCATGCGGCTAATTCATCAGGTAAGTCCTGGCAATCTTGTTGGAGAGAGGTCTGTGCCCAATGGTCACTATAGTCCCCTTCCCACTCACCCTTTTATGCTTCCTCTCCCCTCCCTGTCTTCTTGATCCTAACCTTTCAACTGCAAATCTGATCGCCAGCAAAATCCCTCAATCATCTGTGATCCTGACTGCAACAATGATGACATTAGTGCAGTGTGATTAAGTGTGTTAACTAAGTCTCATCAGGGGTTAAGCTGCAGTAATCTGTGATATCCTAGAAGGCAGTGACATGCCAACTCATGCATGCCAACCAAATATCCGATATAAAACTTGTCCCCTTTATATCCATTTAAACCCTTCCTGTTCATGTACCCATCCAGATGCCTTTTAAATGCTGTAATCGCACCAGACTCTATCATTTCCTCTGGCAGCTCATTACATACATGCACAACACTCTGCATGAAAACGTTGTCCCTTAAGTCCCTTTTAATCTTTCCCCTCTCACCTTAAACCTATGTCATCTCATTTTGGACTACCCCACACTGGGGAAAAGACCATGGCTATTTAGCCTATCCATACACCTCACGATTTTATAAACCTCTATAAGGTCACCCCTCAGCCTCTAATGCTCCAGGGAAAACAACCCCAGCCTCTTCAGCCTCTCCCTGTACCTCAAATCCTCCTAGCCTGACAACATGGTTTTAAATCTTTTCTGAACCCTTTCAAGTTTCACAACATCCTTCCATTGGAGTGAGACTAGAACTGCATGCAATACTCCAAAAGTGGCTGAACCAATGTTCTCCTATACAGCCACAACATGACCTCCCAACTGCTATACTTAATGCACTGGCCAATAAAGGCAAGTGTACTAAACAGCTTCTTCACTATTCTATCTACCTGTGACTCCACTTTCAAGGAACTATGAACCTGCACGTCAAGGTCTCTTTCTTCAGCAACACTCCCCAGGACCTGACCATTAAGTGTATAAGTCCTGCCCTGATTTGTCTTTCCAAAATGCAGCAGTGCACGTTTATCGAAATTAAACTCCATCTGCCACTCCTTGGCCCATTGGCCCATCTGATCAAAATTCCGTTGTACTCTGAGGTAACCTTCTTCGCTGTCCACGACACCTCCAATGTTGGTGCCATCTGCAAACTTAATCTGACATTCCAAGTAGCATGAACATTAGCTTGTGTAGAAGAGTGTATTCAGAGGTTCTAATAACTTGAGGGAATTGATTTATTCATATGTGAGATTTGGGATGTCAGTAGCAAGGCCAGAACTTGTAGCTCATTCCTATTTACCAGTGATCAAAGTAGATTCCTCAGTCATTTCAGAGAGAAGTTAACAGTCAATCACATTTCAGAGGCTGGAGTTCTCGTTTTTATGTCAGGTCAGCAAATTTCCTTCCTAAAGGGCAGTTGTGCTTTTGCAACAAAGGACAATGATTACATGATTCTAAATCTTATTGAATTCAAATTTGCCATGATAGGATTTGAAATCATGTCTCTAGAATGTTAGCCTGGGGCTCTGCATTTGTGTACTTGTTGCAGTACCACTCCACTACCACCATCCCAGTTCTTAGTCTCTGATACTCATTGAAACCACTCCAGGAGAATAGCTCAATAATGTAGTTAAGAGCTGATTGAAATCCTGTCTGTGGTCAACCATGCTCAGTGGCAGTGCGGGCTGTATCGAATTACTGGCATTTTGATTGAACAGTAGCCATCAGAGGCAGAACGTTTTCTCGATAGGACTTAAGTATAATCATGAATTAATTAACAGCCTGGCCACCAGAAAACTGATTCACTGTTTCTCAGCGTGTCAGGTTGGATTCATCCTGACTGGTACGTTAATGACAGTGTTACTGCCTCCACATAAAATTCCACCCATTGACCTCAAAAATCCTAATTCTTGTTTCCAAATACTTCTGACCCACCTCTGCGTCTCCATTATTTGCAACAAGTCATGTACTTCACATTTCCAGTTCTGACTCAGCCTCCTCTAACAGTATAACAGCTGCAGCAGACCTTTCAACCAGCTTATTGCTGAAATCTGGAATTGTCTCCTTAAATGCTTAAATCTTGCCATTTATTTCTCTATTGCCAAACTACAAATGACTGATAAATGCTCTATGATTGTTTTGCTTTGTTGACAGCCCGTGACATTCCTCACATTAAATTTGTCATGATGAGTTGTTGTTGTAAAATGCTGATGTTCATCCAACTTGCTCTGTGACTGTGGTTGATGTTTCAAGAGATCAAAGGTGGAATGACAGAACATTGAGCTGCGGACTGCTGCACAGAAATGGCAAGTTGTAGACATTGCCATAGCACTTGAATCAGCTTGCCAGTCCAGAAGACAATAAGACCATAAGACATAAGAGCAGAAATTTGGCCTTTTAGCCCATCAAGTCTGCTCCACATTCAATCATGGCTGATGAGTTTCTCAACCCCATTCACCCGCTTTATCTCCGTAACACTTGATTCCCTTGATACTGAAGAACCTAACCATCTCAATCTTCAATATACTCAATGACCTGGCTTCCACAGCCTTCTGTGGAAATGAATTCCATAGATTCATCACTTTCTGGCTGAATAAGTTTCTCCTTATCTCCATTCTAAAAGGTCTTCCCTTTACTCTAAGAAGAGTCAGGAGAGAGCATGCTGGGGTGGTAGATGAGGACTATTAGCGAGCCCAGGAGGGATGAGTTAGGCAGTAGAATGAAAGTGAGTTGTGAATGACAGAGACTGCCCATTGTCCTGTGGAGCAAGGAGAAGAAGCCTTGGTCCTTGTGATCTCAAATTCAGCCATCATTTTGGTGCTGGCTTCCATTTTCTTCAAACCTGCCTCTTGAGCAGCTATACATCTGAGAGAACTGAACACAGCATATACAGCAGTTGACCAACATTCCGAAAGAATGTTGATAAAGAGCCTGAAGCATTCTCTATTTATATAGACTCACTGCTCCTTTCAGATGCCCTAACCAATATTGCCTGCTGTACACTCCCTAAAAGGAATCAGTATGTACATACAATATTGGATCTATCATTGCTTGTTTTTCTGACCAAAACTTTAAGAATAAATAGAGTAAAGTGCATTTTTAAAGAAGACATTTCATTACTAATTAAAACTAATAATGAAATGTCTTCTTTAAAAATGCACTTTACTCTATTTATTGGACATTGGACATAACAAACCTTCAAGAGAGACACAGACTCCAAACTGAACAGCTTATTTTCCATTTTGATTTAATCTATTCTATTTAGTTGTTTCTAGACAATAAAGCCCAATGTTCCTTCACATGTTTATTTGCAGAGGGTTTGCGAGGGGGGAGGCAGTGGAGAGGAGGATGAATATCAGTAATCTTCCAAACAAGATATTATTCATAATTCACTCAGTTCCAGTGGCTAAACAATGGTTTCCTATCAAATTAACAGTCTTTCCTTTGCCGTAGCCTATATATTCCTTTCTTTAATCAATCTTTAGTGAACCATTGGGCCTTCAGATGCCAAAATATTAAAAATCTGTTACGCAGAATAAATTATTTTCAGGCACTTTGCGTTTCTTGGAGAATTGAAAGCATTGGATTTTGATCTCTCTAAAAGTAAAGGCTGTGAGGCTGAAGCAGTAGGAAGATGTTATTTTGAGCACCTCTCCATTTAACAGCGCAGCCAACGCAATGGATTTTAATCTCCCATGAGTTGTGGTGGAGGGATTTCATGCTGCTTTGCTATAAAGGAGGTGGGAATGACTGATCCAGTTTAATGCTACACATCATGGAGCAACAACAACACTTGCTTCTGTAAATACAGACACTCCTCTTCTCAATAAAACAAATACAATCTCTTTCCCTTAATCACCAACACACCCCTTACTTATCACACAATTATTCTTCCACGGGACGAAGTGCTTTCTTTGCTTGTAAGTGAGAGCACACTCTCTCTCCTGAGCATCAACAATCCTCCTTCCCGTATTTCTATATTTTGAGTTTTAAATGTGAGTCTTTTAATTCCTCATCGCAATATACTGCTGCTAAGCAGGATAAGAGTTTGATTGCAATTGATTATTAGTCATCGAAAAATATCATATTCAGTGGAAGTCAGGGGGTGGCATATCTGTTGTAAATATTTTCACAAAATGGATGGTAGCAGCATGCATTCAGTGTGTATGTTTTTCAATATTTATACAAATAAAAATAAGTGCCCATTAAGCTGGGATGCTCTTTTGAGAGTTGGTGCAAATGGGCTGAATGGTCTGTTTATGAACTGTCAGGATTCTCCGAAGATAGGCTCTTTGTTGGTGAGGGAGTCAAAGAGTATGAGAGTAGGTAGGAAAGATCAGCCATGATCTTTTGGAGTAGTACAGTGGTTCAGTGAATAGCACTGCTGCCTCGTAGCACCAAGGACTTGGGTTCAATTCCAGCCTGCGTGACTGAGTGGAGTTTGCACATTTGCCTGTGACAAAGTGAGTTTCCTCTGGGTGATCTGTGTTCCTCCCATCCCAAAGATGTGCAGGTTAGGTGGATTGGCCATGTTAGATTGCCCATAGCATTCAGAGATGTGTAGGCTATGTGGATAAGCCATGGAAAATATAGGGTAAGGGTGGATGGATTTGGGTGGGATGCTCGTTTGAAGGATTGGTGTGGACTCGATGGGTTGAATGGCCTGCTTCCACATTGCAGGCTTTATACAACCTTCTCAGTTGGGAGAGCCAGCTCTTGGAGCTGAATTACCTACTCCTGCTCTTAATTCATATGTTTATATTAGAAAAATGTGAGTGACACACCTGTGTATTAGTAAATATAGTAGTGCAGGAACTGTCAACTCTTTAGTGGGGAATTTTCTCTCAATTGCTGGTATGAAAGATAACACTCCTGAGCATTAACTAATGAGTTAGAAGCTGGACTGGACTTGAGAGTTTCCAAATCCATCATCAAATTATAGGAAAGAGATTCTCCCAAGCATAGCCGAATTGGTTCCCAAAATTAAATTCAGCAAGTGGAGAATGGTTACATAATACAAATAATGCGCAGATGCTCAATCCCCATCACAACAATCCGGTTGAGATTGACAGGGGAAATACCAATGATCACCATTCTGACTGGGATTTGTGGGACTGGGATTTTCCATCTCCTCCGGGGGTGAGGTTGAGTGTGGGTGTGCTCTGAACGTAGTGCTCCAGGATTCTGTGTCAGTCTTTGATGAAGCACTGGAAGTTTTAAAGGGATAGTTGTGGGGATACAAAATGCATGGCTTTGATTAACTTGGTATTAGGATGAGCTTGTTAATAGGCTAGAGAGGGTCAGAATCAAATTTTCAAAGTTAAGAATGGGAAGAGTCAATGGCCTGGGACATGTTAGTGTACAGTTGTTAAGTGCACATCACTGTCATTATATTGATTGTAGCTATTCAATATGGCTGTGGGTTTTGGTTTGGTGGTGGGGGGTGGGGTCATGGTCAAGGGGGCAGTAGGAGGAGGTATCTGCGAGCTGGCGTTTGGCCTCAGCGGTGTAAAGGTCGGTGCGCCAAACTACTACCGTGCCTCCTGAAGAAGGGCTTATGCCCGAAACGTCGATTGTCCTGTTCCCTGGATGCTGCCTGACCTGCTGTGCTTTTCCAGCAACACATTTTCAGCTATTCAATATGGTCAAACTGCAGTGACACAAAGTCAAGAGTGTGGGGCTGGAAAGAACAACAGGTCAGGCAGCATCTGAGGAGCAGGTGAATGGATGTTTCGAGCGTAAGCCCTTCATCGGGAATGACAGCTTATGCCCGAAACATCAATTCTCCTGCTCCTCAGATGCTGCCTGACCTGCTGTGTCTTTCCAGCACTACACTCTCGACTCTGATCTCCAGCACCTGGAGTCCTCACTTTTTCCTGAGTCCTTGATAAGTAAGCGTTTGGACACTTGTGTGGACTGTAAGGACTCTGACGCTTTACTGGTCTGCCTGCTCCATTCCTGCAGACAATGGCAAGTCCAGGAGATCTTGCTACTTGCTGTTTAAACAAGTGCTTTCATTCTCCCCGTGCCTGTGCTCCTGTCGTTTGGAAACCGATCCTGTCAATTAGAGTTTTTCCCTTTGAAAATCATATGTGTCACTGACAAAATGCATGGTTCGGCAATTGTGTTCCTAACCCTGGATTGAAAATCAATCATATGGTGGCACAGTATTCAACATTAAATTAAACATCTTTTGATCACTTTGAACTTCTTTTATAGCACAACACATCTAGTGGGGATCCATCACTCCTTTCACACATTCTTATCTTACTTTCCATTGTATCCTTGTTGAAGTTATTGCACTGGTCTTCCTTAACTTCGCACAGGTAAAAATCACACAGCACCGGGTTATAGTCCAACAGTTTAACTGGAAGCACACTAGCTTTCGGAGCGACGCTCCTTCATCAGGTGGTAGTGGAGGACACAATTGCAAGACACAGAATTTATAGGAAAAGTTTACAGTGTGATGTAACTGAAATTATACATTGAAAAATACCTTGATTGTTTGTTGAGTCTTTCATCTGTTCGAAAACCATGATAGTTTCACTTCTTTCTGGTGTTGTGTGATTTTTAACTTTGTACACCCCAGTCCAAATCATTCGCACAGGTAGTTTAGCCTATTGTTTTCTCTGTTTCAAATGTTTTATTGTCCCAGAGAAACCTGCTAAGCTCATAAAATTGAGGTGTGACAATGCTGGGGAATGAATATTTAATGGACAGTTTTAATAATACTTGTATGGAGATCTGATGGTCCATCATTCAAATGGATTATCCCCCTTTTGTTTGACATTGTTCCTAACTCCTCAGCTTGAAAGGGTTTTGCACCACAAAATAAGGGTGAAGAAGGAAATAACTTTTTATAAGGTATAGAATGATCAATTAAGAAAGGGTGAAAAGATAAGAGTGACTGGAATAGAAAGGTTGCAGAAGGGGAAAGAAAAAACAATGCAAAACTGTTAAATTTACCACATTTAAAATATTTTAAGTACAGTTGGCTACTGACAGGAATAAAACACCACTGTTTCAATTGTTTTTTTTTCCTTCTTCGGCTAGAGAAGTTGAAGAGTGTTGTAGGTACACTCATTATTAAATGAGGTATTGCTTTGTCAAGTTTTACCTCTGAATTTCTACAGGAGATTGAATGCGCACTTATCTCAGAAATACCACAACTTCTTGTAATAAGTGGGAGGTTGATGGTGAGGTAATGTCTCCATGATGTTTATAATGGAATGATGCAAAGCAGAAATATCAAGTGAGTTACAAATTGACACAAACTGCTGAGTAATTTACTCACTAAGAATGAGATGAACAATTAAATCCACCTTCTGGACCATTGCCTTTTCATTTCAAAACATTTATCATTATTCACTTTAGTCAATATTTCGCCTTCAATAATTTCAGCGAATATGTAGCTGTATGTAAAACCTAATCAATAGCTCATAAGGTCTATTTGCCTCTTCGCCCATTAAATCAGCATGAACGTATAATCATAACATTTTACAGAACAAAGCAGAGCATTTAAAAAACAGCAAGTTGCTGTGAGACCCAAATCAACCCGAGTGCTGATTAATATCCACACTTAATGGAAGCACATTTATAGGCTGAGTTCCCATCATATCCATAAAGGATGTTTAACTTCTGTCCCAGGGGCTAACCATTTGTGATATTTATAGGTGAAAGCCACTGCCACTATTTCTAATTGCTTGACTGGATCAAAGGGCCCATCAGGTTTACTGGAGTAGAGGAACAACCACTAAGTCTTCACAAGAAGAGGCTATTGTGTTGACAAGATACAGTTTTGTGTATGGTAGAGGTGAGGAGAAGTTACATTAGCTAGTTATCAGAGCATTGTTGCTAAAACAATTGAGAGGCATAGAATACACATTTATCTCTTTCTAAGGTCAAGCTATTTTTCATGACTTTCACATCCAAGATGGCATGACATTATCAGGTTGGGTAGACCTTAATGAAGTCTCCAACACGACCCTTTCAGAACCAATACATTATAAAGCAACTGCAAGCTAGAGAAAGCCACTTTCTCATTTTCCTGCATCTTTGTTTCTTACATGTTAGTTCCAATTCTAACAAATTCAGAATTTAAATGAGTTAAAATTTTGCTCAAGTGTGTCAGGATTTTTTATTCCTTGGCTCTATTTACTCACTGTACTTGAGCTCAAACTTAGGTAAAAACAATGACTGCAGATGCTGGATTCCTGATGAAGGGCTTTTGCCCGAAACGTCGATTTCGCTGCACCTTGGATGCTGCCTGAACTGTTGTGCTCTTCCAGCACCACTAATCCAGAATTGAGCTCAAACTTGTCTATTGCATTTGTTAGAGGATGATTAAGAAGCTTTACAATGGAAAGATTAGATTGGCTTCCTTGTGATGTAATAAGACTTAAAGATAGGCAGAAGAAGAAATTACAAGAAGCAAATATTCACAGAAGAAATCGAAGGCTATAATTAATTTTTACTTGATGTGGTGAAATCAGCAGAGTGGAAAATAAAGTCCAAAGTTAGAACTACATAATTCTTTAAAATTCAGTTGCTTAAATACCAATACTGTGTTGAATATAGACACCTTAATTTAAAGACATATTTTATAATAATTATTAATTCTCCAAGGGCTATTAAAATACCACTCTGCAGCCCTGTCATTCCTCAACTGTATGAGTGCAGAATACTATCTGGATTTAAAAAAAAATGTTTTAATTCACTTCAGTCAGCACAGATTGGGAATATTGTCCCTAATTAACATGTCACTTGCCAACATCCCAATCGAATTAATAGAAGTTGGTGGGAGGCATCTGCATACCAGTTAAAATTAGCAGCAGAAAGCAGGGAATTGAGTAGAAGAATAAGAATTGATTTCATCAAGTGCAGAATTATGTAGTATAAAATTGAACAGGATATGGGTAGCAACCGGTCCATGCTCTACTTAAACCTTCTCCCAACCTTTCTTATGCAAATCCATCCAAATCTCTCGTTTTTGCCCCATATCATTACCTGGCCTCACTTTAAATGCATCTATGCTATTCACTTCAACCAGATACAAATGAAACAAATCCTACACTTTCACCACTCTCTTCCTAAAGAGATTTCTTCTGAATTCTGAACTGGCGATTTGTTTTTTCTTTTGTTCCTATTCCACACTTCACTCAATCTCCAGCTCTCTTCACATTAAGAGGCCAATCTCTTAGGACATCATCTCTTCCACCACCTATGAAGAAGAATTCACAGATCCCTCAGAGATACATGAGCAAGGCTGCCTCTTTATCCTCCACCAATGCAGATACTGATGCTTTGGCAGTATGTTAGCTAGATGAGAACTGGGACAATATGCTGGTGAGCTGTTTGGGGGTTTTTCTTTTTCCCAGCATCGAGAATCTCATTTTTTCTGATTTAACCATATCTTCCAACTGGCTCAGCATTACTAACATTATCCAGGGGCTAGGATAATTCAGACCTGGGATTGGGGATCACAGATTCAGGATGATATGAAGAGAGATTTAGATTTAGATTTAGATTTAGATTTAGATTACTTACAGTGTGGAAACAGGCCCTTCGGCCCAACAAGTCCACACCGACCCGCCGAAGCGCAACCCACCCATACCCCTACATTTACCCCTTACCTAACACTACGGGCAATTTAGCATGGCCAATTCACCTGACCTGCACATCTTTGGACTGTGGGAGGAAACCGGAGCACCCGGAGGAAACCCACGCAGACACGGGGAGAACGTGCAAACTCCACACAGTCAGTCGCCTGAGGCGGGAATTGAACCCGGGTCTCTGGCGCTGTGAGGCAGCAGTGCTAACCACTGTGCCACCGTGCCACCGTGCCGCCCACTAATTTTGAGATCATGTTTCGTATAGCTAGCTCCTTCACCATTTTCAGTTGGTCTGTCTCTGTTTGAAGTTTCTTTGACACCTTTAAATGTTACATCTCTTTGGTCCCACACAGAGATTTCACCACCAATCACTGAATTTATACCAGTAGCCATTTGTCTCTGCAGCAGTCCTCATTCAATATCACAACTTGGAACTAAAGGCTAAAATTATCCATCCTATTTTGAGGTTCTGACTTATCACCATAACACATTGTACACCAGTCCCACCCCCCCTCCCATTTATCTCACCATTCCCTCAGCTTGAAGGGCTTTTGCCCAAAATGTTGATTTTCCTGCTCCACGAATGCTGCCTGACCTGCTCTGCTTTTATAGCACTACATTCTCGACTCTGATATATCGCATCATCCTTCGCCATTTCTGCCACCTGAAAACCTACCAGAGATATATTTCCCTTCCCACCCCTATCCGCTTTCTGAAAAGACCATTCCCTCCACGACTCCCTCTTC
>NC_057719.1:21468080-21497054 GCF_004010195.1 Chiloscyllium plagiosum
ACACCACCCCCACCAATCAGCTTTCCCCTCCTGGAACTTTCTTCTGCCACCATAGGAATTGCAAAACCTGTGCTCACACCTCCCCGCTCACCTTGGTCTAAGGCCCAAAGGAGCCTTTCGCATACATCAGAGTTTTACCTGCACTTCCACATGTATCATTTACTGTATCCATTCCTCCCGATCGGTCTCCTCTACATTAGGGAGACAGGATGCCTACTCTCAGAGTGCTTCAGAGAACGCATCTGGGACACCCACACCAACAACTCCACTGCCCCGTGGCCGACCAGTTCAAGCTCCCCTCCCACTCTCCCAAGGACATTCAGGTCCTGGTTCTCCTCCATCACCACTCCCTAACCACCCGATGCCTGGAGGAAGAACACCTCAGCTTTCGCCTTGGGACCCTCCAACCCAACAGCATCAGTGTGTATTTCACCAGTTTCCTCATTTACCCTCCCCCCACCTTATCCAAGTTCCAACCTTCCAATTCAGGACCATCCTCATGACCTGTCCTATCTGCCCATCTTCCATCTCACCTATCCGCTCCACCCTCCTTTCCGACCTATCACCATTACCCCCACCTCCATCTACCTATCGCACTCTCAGCTATTTTGCTCCCAGCCCCACACCCCTCCCATTTATCTCACGACCCCCTTGGCTCACAACCCCATTTCTGATAAAGGGCTTGTGCCCGAAACATTGATTCTTTTGTTTTTTGGATGCCGCCTAACCTGCTGTGCTTTTCCAGCACCACTGTCTTGACCAGAAGTGGACGGATAGATGTTGAAGGTGTTATATCTGGTACCATTAAAGTGGGTGTTTTGCGATCAATGATAGAGTCATAGAGATGTACATGACGGAAACAGATCCTTTGGTCCAACTTGTCCTTGCCGACTTGATATCCCAACCTAATCTAGTCCCGCTTGTCAGCTCATATACCTCCAAACCCTTTCTATTCATATACCATCCAGATGCCTTTTAAATGTTGCAATGTATCAGCCTCCACCAGTTCCTCCGGCAGCCCATTCCACACACATACCACCCTCTGCGTGAAAAAGTTGCCCTTAGGTCTCTTTTATATCCTTCCCTTCTCACCCTAAACCTATGCCTTCTAGTTTTGGACTCCCCAACCCAGGAAAAGACCTTGTCTATTTACCATATTCATGTCCTTCATGATTTATAAACCTCTATAAGGACACCCCTCAGTCTCCGACGCTCCAGGAAAAACAGCCCCAGCCTGTTCAGCCTCTCCCTATAGCTCAAATCCTCCCACCCTGGCAATATCCTTGTTAATCTTTTCTGAGCCCTTTCAAATTTCACAACATCTTTCCGATAGGAAGACCAGAATTGCTTGCAATATTCCAAAAGTGGCCTGACCAATGTCCTGTACAGCCACAACTCCTGTACTCAACAAGGTAAAAACAATGACTGCAGATGCTGGAAACCAGATTCTGGATCAGTGGTGCTGGAAGAGCACAGCAATTCAGGCAGCATCCTGCTCGTCGGATCCTGTACTCAATACTCTGACCAATAAAGGAAAATATACCCAATGTTTTCTTCACTATCCTGTCTAGCTGCAACTTTACTTTAAAGGAGCAATGAACCTGCACTCCAAGGTCTTTTTGTTCAGTAACACTCCTTAGGACCTTCCCATGAAGTGTATAGGTCCTGCTAAGATTTGCTTTCCCAAAATGCAGCCCCTGACATGTATCTAAATTAAGCTCCATCTGCCACTCCTCAGCCCATTGGCCCATCTGATCAAGATCCTGTTGTAATCTGAGTTAACCTTCTTTGTTGTCCACCATACCTCCAATTTTGGTGTCATCCACTAACTTGCTAACTATACCTCCTACATTTACATCCAAATCATTTATACAAATGATGAAAAGTAGTGGACCCAGCATCGATCCTAGTGGCACTCCACTGGTCACAGGCCTCCAGTCTGAAAAACAACCCTCCAACACCACTCTCTGTCTTTTACCTTTGAGCCAGTTCTATATCCAAACGGCTAGTTCTCCCTGTATTCCATGAGATCTAACCTTGCTAGTCAGTCTCCCATGATGTCAAGCTTCTTGAATATTGTTGGTGCTGCATTCATTCAGGCAAGTGAAAGGTGTTCTGTCATTCCTGACTTGCAACTTGTACATGGCTGGCAGACTTGGATGTGTTAAGAGATGAATTGCTTGTTGAAGAATCCAAGGCTCTGACTTGCTCAATCCAAGCCTAGTCCAGCTTCTGATCAATCAAAATCCCCAAGATGTTGATAGTGGGAGCTTTTAGTGCTGTTAATGCCAATAAATGTCATGACAATTGTTAGATTCTCACTAGTCGGAGATGGTTATTCCCTAGTATCAATGTGCCATGAATGCTAATTTCTACTTGTCAGCTCAAACTGGACATTGTCATGTCTCTGCCTAGACCTGGCAGAGATGATTGAGATGGTAGTTACCTTCATAGATGTCTGAAAACAAACCTTCAAGCTCAGCAAGCTAACTTACATACTTATTCATAGATGCTTCTTCAGTTTGGGCAGATTTGGGTAAGGGATTCCCAAGAGTGAATGGGGATGTTGTTTTCATTTGGATGTGGACATTGCATTTGGATGTGGACTGCTTCTGCACCTGAGGAGTTGTGAATGATTGTAAACATTTCATAATCATCAGCAAGATTCCACTTCTGAGTATCGGATAGCGGGAAGTCATTGACAAAGTTGGTGATGTTAATTGGGCTTAGTACACTACCCTGAGAAGCTCCTGCAGAGATTTCCTGGGGCTGAGATGACTGACCTCAAACAACCATCGGCACCTTTCTTTGTGCCAGGTGTGATTCCAACCAGCAGAGAGTTTTCTCATTAACTCCAGGTTTGCCCCAGCACCTTGATAGCACAATTCATCAAATGCTACCTTGACCAAAGGCAGCGTCACTCCCAATTCTGCTCTTTTGTCCACGTATGAACCCAGTCTTTAGTGAGGTCAGGAGCTCAGTGGGCTTGATGGAACCCAAATTGATGTCAGTGACCATGTTATTGTTGAATAAGTACTTCTTGAAAGCACTGTTGATGACACCTTCCACCACCTGATTGCTTGATTGATTTATTATTGTCACATGTACCAAGATACTATGAAAAGTGTTGTTTTGTATGCCATACAGGCAGATCATACAGTACCAAGTACAGCACGGTAGAGAACAAAGTGCAATATTATAGCCTCAGAGAAGGTGCAAATAGAGAGAGAAAGTGATCAGAATCATTTTGCTGATGATTGAGATGAAGCTGAAGGGCCAGTAATTTTTTTGTCCTGCTTTTTTATAGATAAGACATGGTTGGGTGATTTTATATATTGTTGGGAAGATGTCAATGTTATTGCTGCACTGACAAAGCTTGGCTAGGGGCACAGCAAATTGCAGAGAGCAAGTCTTCAACATTAATACCGATACTGGGTCTGGGTACCACCTGTGACTTCATTTACAATTTACTCCCGTGACACTTTTCACTGGGTGTCAAAATTATGGCCGTTTTTAACATTTATGAGTGTTTTTTTTTTCCCTTTTTCAGGGATCCATAGTATTGTAACTTGCAGTACAACATACTCACAGTTTGCAACCAGAGGTTCAAGATCCACTTGAACACATAATCAAGATGAACACTGGCAGAACTGAAAGAGTATTGCAATGCACCATCTTTCATGTGAGAATTGAAACCAAGCTTCCATCTGATTACTCAATTGGATGTAAAACATCCCTCAGGACTATCTCAAAAAAGAGATGTTCTCACTAATGTCATGCTCAATACTTATTCCTCAACCAACACCTAAAATTGATTATGTTATCATTATTAGATTGGTGTTTGTGGGGGATTGATGTGGGGCTGTCACATCTTCTTACATTCAACAGTGACTATTGATGTTAAACTGTTTTGGGATTTTGAAGTGATGCAGACACTTTATAAATCCAAGTCTTTTCTTTTCATTTTTGAAACTGTTCGGTGAATTGACTAACAATTGCTTTGGGTCAGTATGCTATGTGTAGGAACAAAACAAGTTCCCTTTCCAGCTCATTGATAGAATGATAGATTACAGCAGATATTCTGAGTGACAGAATTTATTCAGCGAAGGAACAGTTATGATGTTTGAGAGCATATGATGTTATAGAGCATGCCTTCTTATGGTGCTCAACATCCTTTCTTAATGTGCCCCCTGTGATTCATGATTTTCTACATATTGCTTGCTCATGCATTGCAATTAAGTATATCCGAGTTGAGGGGTTATGAGTAGAGTTTGAACTGAGCCAGCTCGTGGGTAGCCTGTAAGTCAGACAACTCAATATTGTGTGTGCAGCAAAGAAACATGTCTGTCGTAATTTGAAGGGTATTCTGTGCTTTAATGAGCTGGGTCTCAATGGGTAAGTAGTTATTTGGTGCTTTGTTGTATTGTATGAAAAGAGTGGATGGAATATCATGCTCGATATATCAGTTAACAGTTTTTTTTCTGTGGGGTAAAAACAATGACTGCAGATGCTGGAAACCAGATTCTGGATTAGTGGTGCTGGAAGAGCACAGCAGTTCAAGCAGCATCCAAGGAGCAGCGAAATCGACGTTTCAGGCAAAAGCCCTTCATCAGGAATAAAGGTAGATGATCCAGGAGATAATTGTGCACAGTTGGTGACGTTGATGTGACACATCACATGACATGGAATATGATGTCGATGTCATAATAAGGCCAAGTTTGACTTGAGCTACAGCATGGTGCCACCTCATTTGTTTCGGCAGTGCAGAAAGTGAGTTGTGGCTACATGTAGACGTAAGAAGGTGTTGCAACTTTAAATCACCTGTCTCTTGCAGCATTTTGTGACACCATTTCATAAGACGTTCAGGTGACAAAGAAGGTTTCTCTGAGAAATATGATATGTCTGAAAGGGGCAGTGAATGGGGTACATGGTCAACAACAGCTGAGCACTAGCAAACTGAAAAATTGTATGAGATCCCTTGTAGCTAGTTCACTTAGTATGCAGTATCTACATCTTTCCAGTGGCACACAGCCTTAGGTTCAGCTCTGTTCTGAATTTCTGACCCCTTATCCATTCACTCTACTGTCTCCTCCTTCCTTCTTCGCTACCTCACACAGTTTGGAAGCCACTGACACTCTCAGCCATGATTAGTCACTTACCAATTATCAACGTCTGCTGCAAATGTCAATTCATCCAAATCTCTGTTCTTCTAATTCTATCCCACACTGGTCTCATTCACTTATCATCTCTGTCTTTGCTAACATATTTTGGTTTTACTTTCCTCAGGCATCAACACTAAAATTAACATCCTCCTGTTTAAATTACATTTTGGTTTCTCCCTTTCCTTTCCCTAACCTCTCAAGTTCGACCATCCTTCATGCCCCAAACTCAACACTTCTGTATTCTTCACCCCACACACCTGAGCCTTAAATTCCCACACACATCCTCTGGAATTCCCTCCTTAAACTGCCTTTCTTTCCTCTCCACCTTAAAGATCTTTTTCAACGCCAGTTTTGTAATATATTCACTCATGAAATGTGGGCATCATTAGTAAAGCCAGCATTTATTCCCTATCCCTGATGCCCTTGGTGGTGAGTTGCCTTCACAAACTACTGCCACGGTGTGTGTGGAAGGGAGTTCCAGAACTTTGAATAATGACAATGTAGGATTGGCAGTGTCGCTCCAAACTAAGATGACCTGTGTCTTGGAGGGGCACTTTCAGGGGCGATTTTGTTTGTCTCAGTGGTGAATGTCACAGGTTTGGAAAATGCTGTCAAAACAACCTTAGTGAGTTGCTTGAGTGCATCTTGTAGATGCTACTGTTGCTACATGGCAGTGGTGAAAGGAGTAACTGTTGAAGGTGATTGATGAGGCATCAAATGAGCAGGCTGCATGGATCTTGGGTACAGTCAAACTGTTTGAGTGTTGTTGAGGCTATACTCATCCAAGTAAGTGGACAGTATTTGATCACACTGCTGAATTGGGCAGCATGGTGGCTCAGTGGTTAGCACTGCTGCCTCATAGCACCAGGGACCCTGGATTCATTCTAGCCTCAGGTGACTGCCTTGGTAGAATTTGCACATTTTCCCGTGTCTGCTTGGGTTTCCTCCCACAGTCCAAAGATATACAGGTTAGGTGAATTGGCCATGCTAAATTGCCCATAGTGTTAGGTGCATTAGTCAGTGGTAAAAATAGAATCGAGGAATTGGTCTGGATGGGTTACTCTTCGGAGGATCAGTGTGGACGTGTTGGGCCGAAGGGCATGTTTCCATACTGTAGGGAATCTAATCAATCAATCATGAGGTAGTTAGGCTTTGGGGATTCACATACAATGTTCTCTCTAAGCAGCACAATAATGTATTGGTACAATTGCTCAGAGGCTCCATGCACACCAGTTGGTGTTGCAATGCATTGACTTCTGCACAGGGACGTTGAGAGTGCACAGATTTTAGAGTCCCACACAGCAGAAAAGAATAATTCAGGGGAATATTAGTTAGAATGATAAGGATGGTTCTGAATCAAAAAGAGCAAGTTAATTAGAAAAGACAGACAAGAGCAAGTCAGAGAATGAGGTAACTCTGAAGAATTAATTGGGATCAAATGAATTCTTGAAGAGTATAAAGGGTGCAGGGCCATTCTTAAGAAGGAAATTAGGAGAAAAAAAGGGGATATAAGATAGCCTCAGCAGACAAGCTTCAGGATAATCCAAAGAGATTCTGCAAATACATTAACAATGAAAGAACAACTAGGGAGAGAATAGGACCCCTTAAAGATCAATGAAGTTGTTTATACATTGAACCTCAGGAAATAGGAGTGATAATAAATAAAAAATTCATGTCAATTTTTACTATTGGAGAAAGAAATGGAGGCTAGAGAACTCAGGGGAATACATATTGATGTCTTCATAACAGTTCACATTACAGAAAAGGAAGTGTTGCAAGTCTTAGAAAACATAAATGTGGATAAATCTCCAGAACCTGATCAAGTGTATTCCAGGACATTGTGGGAAGTTAGGGAGGAAATTGAAGGGTCCCTAGCAGAGATATTTGTACCACATAAAACCATGGACGAGGTGCCGGAGGACTAGAGGATGACTCATGTTATGCCTTTGTTAATGAAAGGTTGTAAGTCTGGGAACTATAGACCTGTGAGTCTGACTTTAGTGGTGGGTAATGATGGAGGCAATTCTGAAATATTGAATTTACATGCATTTGGAGAGGCAAAGACTGATTAAGAATAGTCAGCATGGTTTTGTGTGAAGGCAATCATGTCTCACAAACTTGATTGAGTTTTTTCAGGAAGCAACCAAAAAGCTTGATGAGGGCAGAGTGGTAGGTATTGTTAACATGGAGTTTAGTAAAGCCTTTGGCAAAGTTCCACATGGTAGACTAATTTGTAAAGATAGATCACATGGTATTCAGGGAGAGCTTGCCAATTGGATACTAAATTGGCTTGATGATAGGAGACACAGGGTAGAGGTGGAGGATTGTTTTTCGAACTGAAGTCCTGTGACTAGTGATGTTCCACAGGGATTGGTATTGGGTCCACATTTGTTTATCAATTACGTAAATGATTTTGATGAGAATTTAAGTGATATGGTTAATAAGTTTGTGGCTAACACCAACGTTGGTGGTATAGCGGACGGTAAAGAAGATTGTCTAAGATTACGAAGAGGTCTTGATCAAATGGTCCAATGGGCTGAGGAATGTCAGATGGAGTTTAATTTGCATAATTGCAAGGTATTGCATTTTGGTAAAACAAACAAGGGGAGGACTTATACAATTAATGTTAGGGCCTTGGGTAGTGTTGTAGAACAGAGAGATCTCAGGATTCATGGAGAAAATCCTTTCAAAGTTGCATCACAGGTTGACAGGGTGATTAAGAAGGTGAGTAGTACACCTTCATTGCCTTCAATGCTCAGACCTCTGAGTGTAGGAATTGGGATGTCATGTTAAGGTTTTACAGGATGTTAGTGAGACCTCTCCTGGAATACTGTGGGCAGTTCTTGTTACCCTGGTTTAGGAAGGATATTATTAAATTGGAGAGGGTTCGGAGAAGATTTACCAGGATGTTGTCAGGAATGGAAGATTTGAGTTAAAAGAGGTTGGAGCATGAGAGGTTGAGGGCTAACCTTCTCAAGGTTTATAAAACCATAGATAAGCTGATTAGCAAGTGTCTTTTCCGTCGATGGGAGATTTCAAGATTAGAGAGCATATTTTTAAGGTGAGAGGAGAAAGATTTAAAAAGGACATGAGGGGCAACTTCATTTACACAGAGAATGGTTTGTATATGGAATGAACTGCCAGAGGAAGTGTTGGATGTAGGTACAGTTGAGATATTTAAATGACACTTGGATAAGTACATGAATAAGAAGCGTTTGGAGGGATATGGGCCAAACACAAGCAAGTGGGATTAGTTTGTTTTGGGAACATGGTTGGCACGGACATTTGAACCGAAGGGTCTGATTCCATGTTGCATGACCCTGTAACTTTAGAAGGTGAGAATCCCTAGCTTCTGGCTTGCTTTTGTAACCAGTGTTTTTTTTTTTGACACATCCAGTTCTGTTTCTGGTCAACAGAAACCCCAGAATGTTGGTAGTCAGGAAATTCGATGATGATAGTACCACTTAATGTCAAATTGCAATCATTAGATTCTCTCTTTACGAGTCACAGACTTGTGAATTATATGTGTAATTTATATATATATATCAGTCCAAGCCTTGACATCATCCAGGTCTTATGCGTGTGGACACAGACTGCATCACTACCTGAGGAGTTGGAAGTAATGGTGAACATTGTGCAGTTATCAACAAATATTCCATTATTATGGAGAGAAGGTGATTAAGGAAGCAGTTGAAGGGTCCTTGATGCCATTCTCAGTCAAGTGTTGTCTTAATGTCAAGGGCAGTTACTCTTACCTCACCTCACCTCTGGAATTCAGCTCTTTTGTTCATGTTCAGACCAAGGCTGTAATGGTTTTTGTAACTGAGTGGACCTGGTGCAACCCAAACTGAGGTTATTGTTGAGTAATTGTTGCTCAATAGCACTGCTGATGACTTCTTCCATTATTTTGCTGATGAATAAAAGTGTACTGATGCACAAGTTTGATCTTGTGTGACCAAGATATCTGGGCAATTTCCTACATTGCTGCATAGCTGTTCTGGAACAGTTTGGTTTGGAGCACAGCTAATTCCAACACTTAACATGGCATTCATTTGGCATTTCTGGCTGAAAATTGAAGATCATCCCACTGAAAGCTTCACCTCCATAACTTGGTGCATTTTTGCAGTCCTTATTAAAACTCTTCATTTCTTCTGCTCTTGTCCCTAGCTGGAAAGGGCTACAGGTGTAGTGCACATTTTAGATTAGATTACACTACAGTGTGGAAACAGGCCCTTCGGCCCAACAAGTCCACACCGACCCGCCGAAGCGCAACCCACCCATACCCCTACATTTACCCCTTACCTAACACTACGGGCAATTTTAGCATGGCCAATTCACCTAACCTGCACATCTTTGGACTGTGGGAGGAAACCGGAGCACCCGGAGGAAACCCACGCAGACACGGGGAGAATGTGAAAAAATCTTAATTTTTTTTGTCAGTGAGTCATCAAATTAAACTGTTTCAGCATGATGAAAGACTGCATCTTTCTTTTACATCAATATTAGAGATGTTTTGTTGCTGAGAAAACATGGCAACATTTTATTGCAAGTTGGTGTGCATTAGCTTGTCCTTTTTTTAAGCTGATTAACCACACAAGACAAAATGATGTAAGGCCATCATTTTAACATTGTTCTTTCATCTTAGGTAAAAAAGTTGGCTATTAACCCACACTGTTATAATAGAGAAACATGTTGTCTTTGACATATAGAGAATTCACGCTGCAACACTTTTTTAAACATTGTAATATGTGCATTAACGTCAAAATCTATGTAATTCCATGCAGGAAATTAGAATGGTTGGCAGATTAGCTTTCAAAATAGACAAAATGAAAAGCAGAGCTCTTGAACTAAGGTTCTGTGTCACGAACAAAATTTTGTGAAAATGCTATTCTGAACAACAAGCAATGAGCAAATATACTCAATCCTGGCAGGACTATTACGCTTTAAAATTTAATTTGCTTCAAGTGGATGAGTTGATAATTTCTCCCCTCGACAGGGAAACGAAACAACAAGATTTCTTTTAAGTGATGATCTCCCTCCAGTACTTTTTATTTTCTCTATTAGTTTAAAAGTGGCTCAAAGCTTTAAAAAATAATCTGCAGCTCAGCTGAATATTTATTCATCTGACAAGTGAGGGCACGAGGATAAACTAAACTGCTTTCTGCTATTGGTTAAATTTGCTGTTAATGTTCTTTGCATTGTGAGATATTGCAACAATAATTGGAAACTGTCATTTTAATTAATGTGACAACTGAAATGGTGTATTACTGCTGCATTTGTTAAAAAATACATTAATAAAGAATTTTATAACAATTTATACGGATTAATATAAGGCCATTTAGGAAAGGTTTACACCAATGGACAATATTGCCAAACTAATTCTAGTATGAAATATTAATGAATTTTATATTACATATTATCAATTCTAGGTTGGACCAGCTCACTAGTATTTTTTGCAGTAAGATACTTGTCTCACAATATGATAATTATATTGAAATTAACTCCTCTGATGACCAATATTTCTGGTAAGTGTGCAGTGTGTAAAATAAAGAAAGAATATATTCAAACGTACCACCTTTCACATCCCTGGAACATTTCCAAATATTTTACTACCATGGAAGTACATTTGAAGACTTATTTGAAGTACAGTTGAAATGTGGCTTCTACCTTGTAGAGGATGACAGAGCAGCAGATGTTTGGGGATACAATCACCTCTGTCTTTATCTCAAGTCATACAGCATCCCAGCTTGCCTCGATTTCACCATTCCTTCATTATTCCTGGTCAAAATCTTGAAATTCTTTACTTCACAGTCTTAGGGTCATACAGTCATGCTGTATAGCGTGATAACAGACCCTTCAGTCCGACTCATCCATGCCGACCAGATATCTTAAATTAATCAAGTCCCATTATCAACGTTTGGCCCATATCCCTCTAAACCCTTCTTATTCATATACCCATCAAGATGCCTTTTCAATGTTATAATTGTACCAGCCCCCACCACCTTCTCTGGCAGCTCAATCTTTGTGAAAAAGTTGCCTCTTGGTTCCCTTTTAAATTTTTCCCTTCTCACCTTTAACCTATGTCCTCTAGTTTTGGACTCGACTATCCTGGTGAAAAGAGCTTAGCGATTCATGCTTTCCATGCCCCTCATGATTTTGCAAACCTCTAATAAGGTCACCCCTCAGCTTGCAACTCTCCAGGGAAAATAGCCCAAGCCATTTCAGCCTCTCCCTACAGCTCAAACCGTCCGACCCTGGCAACATCCTTGTAAATCTTTTCTAAACCCTTTCAAGTTTCACAGCATCATTCCCACAGCAGGGAGACCAGAACTAAATGTAATATTCCAAAAATAGCTTTCACAATACAATCTTGTATTAAAAGAACTGCGGATGCTGGAATCCAAAATAGACAGGCAGGAGGGTGGAAGAACACAGCAAGCCAGGCAGCATCAGGAGGTGGAGAAGCCAATGTTTTTGGGGCAGGGTGGGGATAAAGACAGGTTACACCAAAACATCGACTTCTCCACCTCCTGATGCTGCCTGGCTTGCTGTGTTTTTCCAGCCTCCTGCCCAGCCACCATACAAACTGAAGCAGTTCAAGAAGCAAGTTCAGCACCACCTTCTCAAAAGCAACTTAGGATAGACAATCTCGGTGTCCAGGTACACAGATCCTTGAAAGTTGCCACCCAGGTTGACAGGCTTGTTAAGAAGGCATACAGTGTTTTAGCTTTTATTAATAGAGGAATCGAGTTCTGGAACCATGAGGTTATGCTGCATCTGCACAAAACTCTGGTGCAGCCGCACTTGGAGTATTGTGTACAGTTCTGGTCACCACATTATAAGAAGGATGTGGAAGCTTTGGAAAGGGTGCAGAGGAGATTTACTAGATGTTGCCTGGTATGGAGGGAAGGTCTTATGAGGAAAGGCTGAGGGACTTGAGGCTGTTTTCGTTAGAGAGAAGAAGGTTGAGAGGTGACTTAATAGAGACATATAAGATAATCAGAGGGTTAGATAGACTGGACAGGTCGAGCCTTTTCCAAGTATGGTGATGGCGAGCACGAGGGGGCATAGCTTTAAATCAAGGGGTGATAGATATAGGACAGATGTCAGAGATAGTTTCTTTACTCAGAGAGTAGTAAGGGTATGGAATGCTTTGCCTGCAATGGTAGTAGATTTGCCAACTTTAAGTACATTTAAGTCGTCATTGGACAAGCATATGGACGTACATGGAATAGTGTAGGTTAGATGGGCTTCAGATTGGTATAAACAGGTAAAAACAATGACTGCAGGTGCTGGAAACCAAATTCTGGAGTAGAGTGGTGCTGGAAAAGCATAGCAGTTCAGGCAGCATCCGAGGAGCAGGAAAATCGATGTTTCGGGCAAAAGCCCTTTGAAGGACTTTTGCCCGAAACGTCGATTTTCCTGCTCCTCGGATGCTGCCTGAACTGCTGTGCTTTTCCAGCACAACTCTACTCCAGATTCAGATTGGTATGACAGGTCGGCGCAACATCGAGGGCTGAAGGGCCTGTACAGCGCTGTAATGTTCTATGTTTTAATAAATAGCAATCAGATTAGCAATGCCCAAGTTAAAGGAATTATTCGTCCTTTGACAGCATTTTCTGCCACCTATGTTATGCTAGCATTTTCCTTTCCCAGGCATTGATTCCTGATGTTCAACATCTCAGTCATTTCATTTGTTCATGCCTAATTCCCCAGAGGGCAGCTGGAAGTCAACCACATTGTTGTGAGTCTGGACTTTTATGTGGGCCACATCAGGCAAGCATGAAAATGTCTTGGATTTGATGGTTTGAAGTATCCAATTTTTCAATGAACAATCTTATGTTTCCTAGCAAGGAATGTGACTTTGTGCAATTAGCACAATGATAAAGAAAGATCATCCGTGAGTCGTTAGAATATGGACCATGTTGTCAAAAGGAGTTATAGATTTGAAGAGCACTCATGCATTTAATGGGAAGCTGGAAATATACACAAGGGACACAGTAATAAAAGTGCAGGCTGCTTGGGTGAAGTTGGGAATAAACATTCCCTGGACCAGTTCAGCAATATGACCTGTTTCTTTGCTGTACATTCCATGTATTCTGAAGTAGCAAGGTATTCATTTTGCTAACGTTCACATTCCTTCCTTTATGAAGAGCAAAGTCAAGTTGAAAATACCATTCAACAATTGACAGCTTCATTTTATCTCCAACTACCATCTGAGCCTTTTATCCTGCAGAAACACAGATTGAAATATTAAGCAGCATTAGACTCTAAACTAGCAATAATCTCCTCAACAGGGAATGCATTTGCTGATCTTATTCTTCCCGACGTGGTCTTTTAATGCTCACAGCAAGTGATTTGGTAAAGTGTGTTTTTATAGTCCAAAATCTTACAAGGTAACAATGGAAGAGGAAAGCCATTAGTTCATTGAAGTCTATCCATTCAGGAAGAAGTGATGTTCTGCCCCACTGAATCTCATTATCTTTTGGCTGAGTAATTTTCATTAAGTTTCATGGAGGGTTTCTCTGAATGAGGCTGAGTGAGTTTTCTCATGTGATCATCCGAAACTAACCTCATTACACTATCTACCCCTATGGCACCCATTTTATCCAATACCTGCCTGATTCTGCCACTTACCATAGCCATAAGTGTGCACTATTGTCTAGATATCCCAATTATGTACTGGCATTCCCAAAACCAGCAAAATATGTAAAACACTCTTGTGCACCTAGTTAAGTGTTGGCAGTCAGAACTGACATGCATGGTTTCACATATTCTTACTGGGCACAGCAGTTATGGGCAAATTTGTGTTCCATTTTGCAGACAGAGACCTCAAGGACCTGGTGGTAGGAGGGCCACAGCACCAAGGGTACCCTGATCTGAAATGCCACCCATCAGTGCAGGCTCCACAGTCTGGAGATATGTCCAGCAATGCAGGAAGAACATTAATGAACTTCTCTACTTCACCTGGGTAAGTGGGGGCCAAAGCATCAGACACTGCCAACCTGATTGAATAGCTACCATCTCAACTGGGTCAACTTATCATCTGTCTCCCACCTCCACCAGCGCTGCTAATTATGCCATCTGCCTTCATTTTACTGAACCCTTTCCTTTATCTCATCACAGCAGTAAGCGGCCTGTAAGAACAGGGAAGTGGCAGAAAGAGTTAGATTCAGCTCCTCAGCCCTTATAAGGAGAGGATTTTGGCATTGAATAGCAAAGTTTGGGACCACTTCTGTGGGGACAAATAACACTCCATGCCCAGCAACTAAATCAGCCACATCATTGGTGGGCGGCACGGTGGCACAGTGGTTAGCACTGCTGCCTCACAGCGCCAGAGACCCGGGGTCAATTCCCGCCTCAGGCGACTGACTGTGTGGAGTTTGCACGTTCTCCCCGTGTCTGCGTGGGTTTCCTCCGGGTGCCCCGGTTTCCTCCCACAGTCCAAAGATGTGCAGGTCAGGTGAATTGGCCATGCTAAATTGCCCGTAGTGTTAGGTAAGGGGTAAATGTAGGGGTATGGGTGGGTTGCGCTTCGGCGGGTCGGTGTGGACTTGTTAGGCCGAAGGGCCTGTTTCCACACTGTAATCTAATCTAATTCATTATTGTGCAACTCTCCCATTCCCCCACTCTATTTTAAGTTAAAACACCACAACTTTACTGAACTTGGTTGTGACATTTCCTCTCTTGTCTCCCATGGGAACCAATGGGATATCCACAATGCTGAGATAAAAAGGGCTGCCCTGCAAAACATACACTTCTCAGCCTCTGAGGAAAAGAGCATAGACTCCTCACAGAAAGTGCCACCACCCACTCCACTCTCATCAGTTGGGCAGTTGTGTAGCTATGCTTAAATTGCAATAATCCTGCTTCTGAGTGAAAAAATGCAGACAGTTCCTGAAAATAGAAATCCTGATTTTAATTTCTGGATTTACATTGAATGGGATACTTTTGCCTGCCCTTCATTGTGTATATTAGATCCCAGGGAAGCTGCTGTCAGTATAAAACTAACCATCCTATCAACTTGTATAAAGATTTGTTTGGTCATGGATAAAGCTTTCAAATTGTGATCTGTCACTCTGTTAATCAGCCTGAAAAGCTTACACTATTTCACATTATTCTCCAAGGCAAGACTGCAAAACATACAAAGTCAACAACATTGTAACGACAAATGATTTTCCTCATGAAGGTAATTCCTTATATAGTGGTCTCTTTGGACAATGGCTTCCCTTATGTAATTTAAAGCTGTCAGAAATATATGCAAACCTTTATCTGAGACCACACGTCTGGACTTCCCAGGCAAATATCCTTAGTACCTTTGATTTTGACATGAAACATCATACATCATTGCTCCTTCAGGATCTGTTGATGAATGCACTACACTGTCCCAAAAGATACTCAATGCATAACCACAGAGAATTCTCTCAGGTGTTTTTTGATATATGCTGATAAAGTGCATCTGACAGACACTTAATACACCTGCCTCTTAACTGTGCAATTGTCGTTTTTTTTTAAATACTTGAGCAATAACAGCAACATAATTAAATGCAGTTGTACTGTAGGAAACCTTGTCAGACCATGTTATTGCGCTGGGAGCAAATGAGACCTTTCTTCATGAGTCAAAATCAACTGTTTGACAGCAGAGTTTGGTACCAGTCTAGTTTAACTGAGCTGAACTAAGTTCACGCTCCTTTTTTAGACACGACGGCATCGTTCTATTTAAGTCGGCACCCGGGCCTGACATGGAGCCATTCCATGAAAATGGAATAGATCAAATATTACTGATGCCAACAAAGAATGGATGGGATTAATATGAAGTAATTTATGTGGAAAATTTATTAGTGAAAGGATTAAAAGGAAATTACTTGACATATTTTTCAAGAGACATTAAACCATCTGTTCTCCCAACTGGATGCAAAATATCCAACAACACTATCTCAAAGCGAAGTGGAATTAACTTGAATCACGGAACAATGTCCAAGTGGGAGCTGCTCCCATGGAGTCAGATTCATCTTGAACTATGCTGGGTCCAATATTGCAGTGAATTAAGCCATGGTCTGGGCTTTAAAATAAATAGCATTTCTTTTTTATTCACTCATCCAGCTCGAGCATTACTGGCTGGGCTAACATTTATTGCCTGTCCCTTGTTGCCCTAGAGAAACTAATGGTGATTTTACTTCTTGAATCCCTGAGCTCTATTTGATGCAGGTAAACCCACAATGCTGTGAGGGAGACAATTCTCGGATTTTTACCCAATGACACTGAAGGAACGGTGATATATTTCCAACAGGATGGTAAGTGGAGAACTTGCATGTTCTACTGTTCTCATGTGTCTGCTGCCCTTGTCCTTCATAAAGTGTTTGTGGGTTGGGAAGTGCTGCCTATGGATTGGCACAAAATTCAGCAGTGCATCTTGCATATAGTGCACACTATTGCTCCTGAATATCAGTGGTGGAGTGACTGAGTGTTAGTGGATGTGATGCCAATCAAGTGGCTGATTTATCCTGGATGATGTCAAGCTTCTTGATTGTTGTTAGAGAAAGTAATGAATCATGTAAGAAGCGATGTGCAATATTAAAGGAAAACAATGAGATAATAGAGCTGGATAAATAATCTGGGTAATAATAACCAGAATGTGGCAGGATGGGACAAAAAATACAAATTTTAGAGTTCACCAACCGATGAGGCAAAATGGCAAAATGGCACAGTTAAAGGCTCTGTATCTGAATGGACACAGCATTTACAGCAAAATTAATCAATTATTAGCACAGGTAGGGATAAACATGTATTTACTGTTCATTATCACAGACATCGGAAGCAGAAATTCCTTTGGGGATTTGATATAGTAACTTTGACTGAAATGTGACTCAAGCCAGACCAGGACTGGATCCTCAACATTCCAGGTTGTAAGGTTTTTAGTAGAAACAGGGTGGGTAAAATAGGAGGAGGTGTAGCAGTCTTGGTCAAAGATACTAACATAGCCCTTGAGTACGCAGTTCTTAAGTGAGAATCTAAATGAGTGGAGGTGAGAAACAGGAACTGAGCTGAGACCTTGTTAATTCTCAATCTCGCAATAGTTCAGAGGAAGTGGAAGAGATCATTTCTAGGCAGATTATGAAAACCTGTAGGACAAGTAAGATCATAATAGTTGGTGATTTCAATTATCCTCGGATAGATCAGGGGAAGAAAAACTGAGAGTGTGGGTCATTGAAGGGGAGAGATTGCTGCAATGTATGCAGGAGACCTTTCTGGAATACAAGTACTATCAGGGAGGGGTCAATGCTGGATCTGGTCTGAGGAAATGAGGAAAGCCAAGTGGAGAATGTCAAATTGGAGGAGCATTGCAGAAAAAATTTGGAGATGCTGGTGTTGGACTGGGGTGTACAAAGTTCAAAATCACACAACACCAGGTTGTAGTCCAACAGGTTTAATTGGAAGCATTAGCTTTCAGAGCACTGCTCCTTCATCAGGTGATTGTCAGCGCTCTGAAAGCAAGTGCTTCCAAATAAACCTGTTGGACTATAACCTGGTGTTATGTGATTTTTAACATTGCAGAAATAGCACTCATAACATAAGAAGTTCACATTAAGTTGGAAAAGAATTAAAATCAGTCAAAGATTAAGATCCCAGACTGGCAAAGAGCGGGTTTTAATGGTCTAAAAGTTGAACTGGAGCAGGCTGATGGGAAATGCATTTTGGTGGATAAAACAACAGTTGAAAAATGGAATAATTTTAGTGAGAGATGAATAGGATGCAAATTAGGTACATATCCATGAGAAATAAATCCAGGGTATTCAAAGGTAGAATATCCTAGACGACTTTGATGAGATGACGATATTGATGACGATATTGATGAGAAAAAAAGTAAGGAATGCCTACCAAAATAAAAATAGAAAGAGAAATGAGGAGGAGTATCTCAAATGCAGGAGAGAGGTTAAAGCTGGAATGAGAAAGGCAAAAAGGAAGCAAGAGAAAATGATGGCAGGGTGCACTGAAGTGAATATGAAGATTTTCTTCAAACATTTTAATCATAAAAGATTGGTAAAGGATAATTTTGAGCCTACTAGGAATGAGCAGGGTAACCTGCTCACTGAAGCAAAGGATATGGCAGAGGTACTGCGTAGATACTTTGCTTTTGTCTTTACCAATTTGGACAACAGTGACAATGACCCAGTTGAGCAACTGAGCAGTGGCAGTGATGGATAAAGAAGAGTTGCTAAAAAGGCTGGCAGGGGAATGGAGGATTGTAAATTTGACACTGTTGTTAGAGAAAGGGACAAAGGATAACTCAGAAAACTACAGACCTATCAACTTGATATCAATAATGGGAAAACTGATGGAGGGCATAATACAGGATAAGATAAATATAAATATAAAAAGAAAATAAGTTAATACCAGACAGTCAATATGGCTTTGTCAAGGGGAGAAATGCAGCACAATAAATGTGGCTAGCTTTTTTATATATATATATTATATATATTTAGTCTGAGAAATTCTGATTGGCAAAGGTAACCTGGAAAATGAGCTCGTAATGTTAATTTGGTACAATTTACCACAACAGTACATTTTGGTGCAAAAAAGTAAGCAAGCTATTCTAGATATAATTGCATGACATAAGAAATCAGAGCAGGAGTAGGCAATCAGCTGCTAGTGCCTAATCGCCATTTCATATGCTCATGGCTGATCTTATCTTGGCCTCAACTGTATTTTCCTGCCAGCTTTTCATGACACTTCAAATTATTGCGAGTTAAAAATCTGTCTATCTCCTCCATAAATTTACTTCATATCCCAACATCCACCATATGCTGGGATAGTGAATTCAACAGATTTGAGACAACTAATTTCTCTTCATATGTATTTTAAAGCTGCTACCCCTAATCCCAAAACTATGGCCTCTCCTTTTAGATTTCCCTGCATGAGGAAATATCGTTTCTAAGTCTACTTTATCAATTTCTTCAGCATCCTATATCTCTCAGTTCTCCTCTCATTCTTCTAAACTCGAAAGAGTATAGGACTAAACCGCTTAATCTCTGTTCATAAGACAAAACTCTCATCTCTGGAATCATTCTCATGAACTCAGTGAGTATGGTAATGAGCAATGAAAGGTGTTTGATCAATAGCCTTATTGATTTTGGAAAAATGAGTGGTGATCTTATTGAAAGATATAAGATTTTGAGGGTAGTTACTGGGAGGATGTTTCCTTTTGTGGATGAGTCTGGACCCAGGAGGGATCCAGTTTAAGAGTTAGAATTGTCCCTTTTAAAACTGACATTAATATTCATTCTCAGTGTGTTAGTCTAGGGCTTTCTCTTCCCAAGAATGCTGTGGTGGCTGGATCATTGAAGACATTCAAGGCTGAGACGGATAGGGGTTCTTTGACAGATAAGAGAACCGAGGATCATAGGGTGCAGACAAGAAAATGGAGCTGAGACAATAACTAAGATTAGCCATGATCTTATTAAATGGTGGAGTAGGCTCAGTGGGCTGAAAAGCCGATTCCTTCTCTTGAGTCCCAGGCAACTACGGATGGCCTGACCAATATTTACCTTTCTTAATCAACATTTTGGTGGATCTATGATAATTTATATAACTTCTCATCCTCAGGTTTGCTACATTATCCTTAGGCACATTCTAAGCCTTTTTTTGTTTAATTTGATCCTTGACTTATTGAATAAGCCCTGGCTGGATCTTTCATGCTGAATCTAATTTCTCATAGAAATCTCTTGCTGTTGAACGTTTAGAACTGTTTCATTAGTGTTTTCAAGATCAACAGCACAGAAAAAGGCCCTTTGGCCCATTGCATCTAAACTGATCAAAAACAATCACCTAACTAATATACTCCTATTTTCCAAAACATAGCCCATAGCCTTGTATGCCTAAGCACCTAAGTACTTTTTAAATATTATGCAGGTTCCTTTCTTTACCACCTTTACAGACAGAGAGTTCCAAATTTCCATTAGCCTCTGGATGAAAATGTTTTTGCTCACATCTCCTCTGATGTTTTTGGCCTTACTTTAGATATACGGCCCTGTTCATTAATTCCCCCATCAAGGGGGAACGTTTCTTCCTTATCTATGCCCCTCATAATTTTATACATCTCAATCATGTTCCCTTTCAATCTCTTCTGCTTAAAGGAAACAATCTTAGTCTGCCCAATCTCTCTTCAAAACCAAAACATTCCATCCCAGGCACCATTCTGGTAAATCTCTTCTGCACCTATTATTCCATAAACGTAAACCAACTCTCCTCTCATACCTATCGAATTGACTTTGTTTACATTTTAAGATTCTCATCTGTATCTGCAATATGTCAGTTTTAATCTTAATATTATAATCACTTTTAATCTGCATTTTTATTACAATGGTAGATCCAAAATTAATTTCAAAATGTATTGTTCCAGAAAACCACTGTGTGTAAATATTATATCTATTTGACTTCTGTACCACATATTCCAAGTTGCAATATATATTTAAGACCCTTCATTATGAAGTTGCCAATGTAACAAACTTCAATATTTCCTACTTAATGCTCTGCCCAATCGATAACTGCTATTTGGATCCTATAAATTATTTACACTGGAATTTTATCACCTGTATTATTGTTAATGTTTCTTAATTATTCCTTATAATTCCTAACTACCTGTTATAATTTTATTTGAATAGTCCAAGTCAAGATCCAGGCATACTCTTCATTATTTTTAAATGAAAAAAACAGATCAGTACCATTTTCTACTTGAAAACCAAGTAAATGGAACAATTAATATTTCAGACATGTTCTTTTGTATAACTAATGTGCATGTTAAATCTGATAAATTGCGAACTTTTCGGGTGTATAGCACCATACAATAGCGCACAGATTCAGAGCAAGAGAGAGCACAGAAAGGGTCCATGTGGTCCACCATGTCTACTCCAGCCTTTTGAAACAGCTAGCAATTTAGTTATATTTGACAACTTTCTTCTTGAAGACTCCCAATTTGATTTTATTCCCTGGTCAAGCATATTTCCAATATTCTTTTGATTAGTGTTAATGAATTCACATCTACATCACTTTCTGGCAATCCACATAATTCTCATCAAGTTCACTGATTGAAGACCTTCACAGAAAATGGACAAAGTAACGGAATTCAATTCTGATAATCTTAGAATATCAAGCTATGACAATGGTTCATTCTTTCTTACTACATCTTCAACATTAAGTGTTCACATACAGCTATGCTAATTTATTAGTTTAACGTTTTCATCCTGAAGCAGAGATGAAATGCCAGTTTCTCATTACAAGATATTTCAATATCATATATAAAACAGAATTGATACATTGTACTTGTGGAAATACTGAGGCATATTGTTTCTCCTTGATTCTGATATATTTTATAATTTTCCTAAAATTGCCTCACTGAGCGCAAGGCATGGTATTTATAGCCAGGAGGAAGCTGCCACCTTTCCTCTCTCCTTGACTTGCTTTAAGGCCTGTTTTGGCTTACAATAATAAATGAAGAATAGCTAATGAGTAGTAATAAGGAGAAGCTTTGATCATGATAGAAGTTTATCACATGATAGCAATAAGGTACAAATTACATTAGCTATCTAGACATCGTTGCTAACTTCCTATAGAGATATAAATGACCCATGTGCCCCCTTCATGATCCAGAGCTATTTTATCCAATTATCCACCCCAAGACTCTATGATATCATAGATGAGGCGTAATTCAGTCTCTAAAATTATCTCTTTCAGAACCTGACTTTGTGCAATATCTCCCCCTAAGCTTTTCTGTTCACAGTTAACGTTTGTACATTTGGCAATTTTAGGAAAATTATAAAATATATCAGAATCAAGGAGAAACAATATGCCTCAGTATTTCCACAAGTACAATGTATCAATTCTGTTTTATATATGAGATTGAAATATCTTGTAATAGGTCTTGCTTCCTCAGTGGCCTGTCAGCATAACAGAAGGGTTGGTAGATGCCAGTGATCATAGACAAAGGATACATGTGGTTGGAGCCCGTGGATTGTGCCTCAAGATATGTTGTTCAGTGTCCAGCATGGAGTTTTCCCTGGTTTCCTTGTCAGATTTTCCCATTGTTTAGGTTATTTATCAAGTTTGGTAAGGTGGTAGGTTGACTATTAATAAGGTGCATTGTAGCATTATCAAGGATTTAACAACCACTAATCCCTGTCAATTGGCATCCCAACATTGCTTGGCAGGAATCTCACCATGCCTCTTGCAAAAAGCACAAAAGGTAGAGTAAGATGATCTCAATTTCTAGATTGGCTTTGCCAGACCTTCTTCCTGATTCTGTTACACATCTCACCATATATCAAATTGTTCAGACCCTTACAAAATTCTACTCAACAATCCTGAAACTAAAAACTTACCAACCTCCCAAGTCAGATGAGAATACACTCTGAAAAAATTGTGAAACCTCCAGACTGACTGAATGTTTGAAAAAGGCTTCGTGGATGGACATAGGTCTTGGTAATGACGATTTTCCTGCTCCTCAGATGCTGCACCACTCTAATCTTGACTCTGATCTCCAGCATCTGCAGTCCTCACTTTCGTCCTTGGTAATGTAATTATCTATACAAATGTACAAAAACGGTTTGTGTTATAGGGAGCAACAGTTACAAGTATTGAGAAGGTTGCAACAGGGATACTGCCGACAGGGAAAGGCACCCAGTTCAGAGATTAGACCTGGCTGTACCTCAAGACTACATACTTTCTCTCTTAGTTCTTGTCTACTAAGCACCTCCCTACATGCTCGTACCATTCTTGCTTGGCATGCTTTGCAATGCTTTAATGTATACCAAGATATCAAAATAAAACCTATAGCATGTGTCAACTGATGTGCTTGTTCATTCAACAAAATGGCCATGTCAGAAACTGGTACTGGTTAGTCAGCAGTACAGTTAGTCAGGGCGTCCTGGTACCATAAGTGATGGCAACAATCTACAGGCAGTCGGGGGCTTCGACACAGTCAGTCAACAACTTTGGTTGCTCACAGTCAGGGAATTTGTTCCAGCACAGTTCAAAAGGATGTTTAGTTGTTAGTCTTGAAGGGACATTATCACAAGCAGTCAGGGGATTTACATACCGTCAGTCCAGGAGTTGCAAACACAGTGGTCAGGCACATGGTCAGTTGTGTCTAGCGGCTGTTCGTCAAACTTGACCAGGGGTCTGGTGCAATCACAGTCCTGGCTATCTATCTGTCAATCTTTCAGGAGAGTTCAAACAGGTGCCTGGAGAGGCAGCAGGGAGATCAATGATGGAAGGGATGAGGGAAATCAAGGCTTTGGGGGAAAGAACAGTAGTGTGAATTAAAACAAAAACATGGCATGTATGTTCTGGACAATTTCCAATGCAAGCTTCGTTCCCTACTATTCCTTCCCCTTCTGGAGATGCAAAGTGCTGCTAGAAAATGGCACCCAGATTGGGTGCATTTAAATGCCAATTTGATGGATGAAAATGCAGGATCCACATTTGCTGAACGCCATGCCATTGCATGAACAAAAGTATGAAGCAGCCATTTGCAAGTGCAACTACATTGGATTTGCAATCATTTCATTACCTGTTTGCTCTACATGCAGAGTGAAAATGTTTAAGGATCAGATGCTGGTCAAATCCATTGCTACATGCCATTGATTGCTTGCAAATTAAACCTGGACATCACAATAGTGTTAAGGTTGTCAGCAACAATGATGTGCAAGGCAAATACTGGCTAAAGAGGAACTACTATTTGTATAACTACCAAGGGTCCTGTATGAACCACATAACTTCAAGTCCTCATTTCCTGCAAGTATCACAGTGGTCTGCTGTGAATGCAATGTGAAGTTTAGGATTTGATGTGGATGTTGACTTGGAATGGTCATGTTGTGTTGTGGGTACTCCCTTTTTGATTTAATGTGGTGGTCAGTCAACTGGTGTGGTATTGTCACCAAGTTGCTGCAGATGCTGAGGCTAATAATGCACACATGATGCAGAAATATCCTCTGATGTCCATATCCAAAATGATTCAGTGTGTGATGGTGTGCTCAGCCTATGTCTGTGGCTGCATACTTAAGAAGGTAAAGGTGGATGAAGTTGTGTCACAGTCAATAGCAAGGTCATTGATTTGAAATTACCACTTGCTTCAAGAAGACCATCATCCTCATGTATCCAAAGAAAAATCATATAGCATGACTCAATGACTGCAGCTCAGTGCCTCTGACCTCCATAATTACAAGTGCTTCGAGAGATTAGTTATGATCTTCTGGAAATTTGGGATCCTAGACACAAGGATCTTTTTCCTATTGGTCCTTGTAGTACTGAGCAATAATGACCACTACAGATCACCATGTGGAATTAGAGAGGAGAAAGATGTTGCCACCAATCTTTTTCCTATTGAGTCTGAACAAGATGCAGTTTATTTTATGATAACAATTCGATACAAGATACATTAGGTAGCTGAACATTGTTACCAAGATTATTGGGAGGCATAAATTACACATCTGTCTCATTCCATATTCAGTATACTACTCCCGATTTCCACACCCAGGATGGTATACCATCAGCAGATTGGTTGAAGCTTGAAGCAGTGTCCAACATAATCCATCAATCCTCTACAACCAAACGTTTGTGGAATTCCAATTGCAAGTGAGGTCCAGTTCAAATGAATTTTCAATGATCTATTGCATAAGTTTGATAATCCCAGTATTAGAAGCTAGCCCTACTCACCAAACAAGCCGTGACCTGGGGTGAGTTATCACCATTGGCATTTTGACTGACTACTTATTTACAATAAGTTGAGGAAGTTATTAAAATTAGGATTGTTTATTTGTGGGAGCAAATAAATGAGCAAGGTATCTTTTGAAAGTTTTGTTTTATTAAATAACTTTTTTAAGAAATAGCTTAATGGAAGCAATATAGCTAGCAAAGGATTTGATTTTGTAAAAGTTAATTCTATGAATTAAACTTTACTTACTCCCAGGCAATAGGTTGACCCTATCATAAGAAATTATTTCTGTGTTAGACACACTTTTAACTATATTTACAAACTCCACCAGCTTATCATTCTTACATTATGCTGCAGAATGTATTTTTAGGTTATGTTTTGATGCTACGCAATTGTGCTGTTTATTAAAGTTTCAACATTCAGTGTTTAGCAAACATGCTGGAGTAGAAACCTGACAAAATATAAAACACTTCTGAAAAATACTGTAAGTTTGAACGCCAATCTTCACACTATTTGGCAACTATACTGAAAGTGAAAGCTATGTGCCAATGGACTGTTCAACATTAAATTCTATACATGTGTGCTTTTAAGGCTACACAACTGAACTGATACAGAACAGAAAATGCAGGAAATGCTCAGCAAGTCTGGCAGCATTGGTAAAGAGAGAAACAGAGTTATTGCTTTAAGTCAAATGCCTTTTGCCAAAACTCAAAGAGGAGAAGAGACCTCAGAGAAACCTGTTGGAAGATGTAGGTGTAAAGGGATCAGACGTTTGTGGTGAAGCAAACTCAGTTAGGGTCAAGAATATGAAAACTTCTAAAATGGCATAGAATATCACAAGGGTCAGGGATGAAGATAGATTGGACAAGGGAAGAACAAGCAAAGTCAAGTAGGAAGGAATATATTCATTGGGTCAGGGTCAAACCTCTCAGAGGATTTTAGGAAGAAGGTAGCAGAAGGTTGTGTGGTATTTTGGTCTGTAATTTGGAAAGGTGTGGAGGGAAGAGATGAGGACAATGACAATACTGGAAGCACAGATTTGATGATCATTGGTTGGGCCATGGTATGGAGGAGGAATGAGGAAGTTTAGAGAGCTTGCCCTGAAAGGTAGAGATTGGTACACTGCACAGTTAGAGGACCACCCTTGTCAACATCAGACCTGAGTGAATGAAATGTAGCAGCGGGAGACAACTTACAGGTGAGTGAGAGGACCAGAGAATTTGAGATACCTGATGTCACACCAAATTCCTATTCACACTTCAAAGGTAAAAATTTTGCTCAGAGTGTAACTTGACAACTACACTACTATCTTCAGGACTCATGATTTCAGTAACTCAATAAGTTAAATGGAAATTTTATTGCTGGTTTTTATGGAATTTTAAAGGCTGATTATATTCCATTATTCCACAATTAGAGGGAATATTTGTAAGGTGAGAGGAGAAAGATTTAAAAGGAACCTGAGGGGCAACTTTCTCACACAGAGGGTCGTTCATATGTGGAATGAACCACCAGAAGAAGTGCTAGATGCAGATGCAGTTACAATGTTTAAAAGGCATTTGGACAGGTACATGAGTAGGAAAGGTTTAGAGGGATATGAGACAAGTGCAGAAAATGTGTTGCTGAAGAAGGGCTTATGCCCGAAACGTCGATTCTCCTGTTCCCTGGATGCTGCCTGACCTGCTGCGCTTTTCCAGCAACACATTTTCAGCTCTGATCTCCAGCATCTGCAAACCTCACTTTCTCCTATGAGACAAGTGCATGCAAGCGGGACTAGTTTAGTTTGGGACACTCAGTTGGTATGGACGATTTGGACCGAAGGGTCTGTTTCTATGCTCTGTGACTTTATGACTCTATCTCGCTGTAAATATTTTACATTAAGTTTCTTAATTAATATTCTATGGTTATGTAAGCTATATAAAGAGGATTATTTTTCAGGATTATGAGAAAAGTTGGGCATGGGACTAAACTGAGCTGACACAGGCTTGTTGAGCTGAACCGTCTTCTTCTGTTGTAATTGTCCAAGATTCTACTCATCCTTACCTCCGTTAATGCTTATCCCTTAAGGCCTCAGGATCCACAACAATATAACAGGCAAAATGGTCCTGTTTAGAGATAGATAACATTTAACAGTCCTGGAAAGTTTGTTTATAGGGTTAACAGAAGTGGCGGAGGTAGCCTTGGGATAAATGTGCTTCGGTGCTTTGGAATTAGATCTTAGAAGTTATCAACACTGCAGTATAGCTTGACAGTTTTATCTGAATCCTTTTCACTGGAAATAGATTTCAATATTCTCTTCCTTTGTTTTTACTTACCCACAGAGCAACATTTTAATCTGAAAGCACAGCTGTGCATAATTATCCTCTGTGAAACATTTACCTGAGGGATTTTCAAATTTAATCCTAGTTTGTTTTTTTGTTTGAAAAAAAATAAAGCTTAGGCAATTATTCTGAAGCATGATGAAAAACAGTGAGATATTTGACTAGCTAAAATAATCAAACACTTGTTTGCAGATTTGAAATAACTATGCAAAAGGAATGGTCAGAATGTTGGAAATGTTAACTATGCTTGCCATCAGTGCACTTCATAAAGGAGCTGCCACAGGTCTCCAATATTTAAGAGGTAAAAACAATGACTGCAGATGCTGGAAACCAGATTCTGGATTAGTGGTGCTGGAACAGCCCAGCAGTTCAGGCAGCATCCAAGGAGCTTCGAAATCGACATTTCGGGCAAAAGCCCTTCATCACTCTTCGGGACACCCGCACCAATCAACCACACCGCCCCGTGGCCCAACATTTCAACTCCCCCTTCCACCCTGCCGAGGACATGGAGGTCCTGGGCCTCCTTCACCGCCGCTCCCTCACCACCAGACGCCTGGAGGAAGAACGCCTCATCTTCCGCCTCGGAACACTTCAACCCCAGGGCAACAATCTGAACTTCCCACCCTCCTCTAGCTTATCTCTCCATGCTTCAGGCTCACTGCCTTTATTCCTGATGAAGGGCTTTTGCCCGAAACGTCGATTTCAAAGCTCCTTGGATGCTGCCTGAATTGCTGTGCTCTTCCAGCACCACTAATCCAGAATCCAATATTTAAGAGATTATCGTTGAGTCCTGGGCTAGGAATGCTGCAAACTCCATGGAATATCCTGCAGTCAAGCCTCCACCCTGTCCTAGGACATCAGAATGTCGACACAAGTGCAGCATGCTCAATCCCCAGTTTTCCAAACCAGTCCACTCAGAGGTGCGGCAATACAGATGCAGATTTCTGAGTCTTTTAATTCTCCCTAATGTGGCTGAGTTAACTACATGGGCAGGTAGGGCATTCCACGCCCTTACCACTCTCTGAGTAAAGAACCTGTCTCTGACATCTGTCTTAAGTCTATCCTATCTAATCCTCTGATCATCTTGTATGTCTCTATCAAATCCCCCCTTAGCCTTCTTCTTTCCAATGAGAACAGACCCAAGTCTCTCAGCCTTTCCTCATAAGACCTTCCCTCCAGACCAGGCAACATCCTGGTAAATCTCCTCTGCACCTTTTCCAATGCTTCCACATCCTTCCCGATATATGGTGACCAGAACTGTACGCAATATTCCAAGTGTGGCCGCACTAGCATTTTGTATAGTTGCAGCATGACATACGGATCTGGAACTCAATCTCTCTACCAATGAAACCTAACACACCGTATGCCTTCTTAACAGCACCATCAACCTGGGTGGCAACTTTCAGGGATCCATGCACATGGACTCCAAGATTCCTCTGCACATCCACACTACTAAGAATCTTTCCATTGACCCAGTACTCTGCCTTCCTGTTATTCTTCCTAAAGTGCATCACCTCACATTTAGCTGCATTTAACTCCATTTGCCACCTCTTAGCTCAATTCTGCAGTTTATCCAAGTCCCCTGCAACCTGTAACATTCTTCCACACTGTCCACTACTCTACCAACTTTAGTGACATGTGCAAATTTACTAATCCATCCACCTATGCCCGTGTCTAAGTCATTTATAAAAATGACAAATAGCAGTGGTCCCAAAACAGATCCTTGTGGCACACCACTAGTAACTGGACTCCAGACTGAATATTTTCCATCAACCACCACTCGCTG
>NC_057719.1:21497179-21511399 GCF_004010195.1 Chiloscyllium plagiosum
TGAAATCAAATTGTTGCTTGCTAGATGATTATAAATCTTATCTCTTATAATCCTTTCCAAAACCTTTCCCACAACATAAGTAAGGCTCACTGGTCTATAATTACCTGGGTCATCTCTACTGCCCTTCTTGAACAAGGGCACAACATTCGCAATCCTCTAGTCCTCTGGTACTAAACCTATAGACAATGACAACTCAAATATCAAAGCCAAAGGTTTTTCTATATTCTCCCTAGCTTTCCGGAGAATCCTCGGATAAATCCCATCAGGCCTAAGGGACTTGTCTACTTTCACTCCTTCTAGAACTGATAACACCTGCTCATAACTAACCTCGATCCTTTCTAGTTGAATATCTCATACCTCATTCTTCTCCTCTACAATATTCTCCTTTTCCTGAGTGAAAACTGATGAGAAATGTTCATTTAGCACCTCTCTGATCTCCACAGTGTCCACACTCAACTTCCCACTTCTGTTTTTGACTGGCCCTATTCCTACTTTAGTCATCCTTTTATTCCTCACATACCTATAGAAAGCTTTAGGGTTCTCCTTTATTCTATTTGCTAAAGACTGCTTATATCCTCTCTTTGATCTTCTTAACTCTCTCTTTTAATCCTTCCTAGCTGATCCGTAACTCTCCATTGCCTCATCTGAACCATCCTGCCTCATCAACACATAAGCCTCCTTCTTCTGCTTAAGAAGTGATTCAATTTCTGTAGTAAACCACGGTTTCCTTACCATATCACTTCCTCCCTGCCTGACAGGGACATACCTATCAAGGACACGCAATATCAGTTCTTTAAACCAGCTCACATTTCCATTGTCTGCCTCCCCTGCATTTTGCAACCCCATTCTATGCATCCTAATTTCTGCCTAATCGAATTATAATTGCCCTTGTCCCATCAATAATTCTTGACCTCTGGCATGTACCTATCCCTTTCCATCGCTAAACTAAACTTAACTGAATTATGGTCACTCTCTCCAAAGTGCTCACCTAAAACTAAATCAAACACCTGGCCTGGTTCATTACCAAGTACCAGACCCAGTGTGGCCTCCCTCTTGCAGGCCCTTCAACATACTGTGTCAGAAAACCCTCCTGTACACATTGGACAAAAACTGATCCATCCAACGTAGAGTTATAGCATTTCCAGTCAATGTTGGGGATGTTAAAGTCCTCCATAATGATCACCGTGTTCCTTTCACTCCTACCCAGAATAATTTTGCCAATCCTATCTTCCACATCTCTGTAACTCTGTGGAGGCCTATAAAAAACTCCAAGCAGTGTGACCTCTCCTCTCCTGTTTCTAACCTCAGCCCACACTACATCAATAGACAAGTCCTCTCAGCCACCATTATAATATCCTTGATGAACAAGGCCACACCTCCACCTCTTTTACCACCTTGCCTGTTCTTAATGAAAAGATCTAAACCCTGGAACATGCAACATCCATTCCTCACCCTGCTCTATCCATGTCTCCGAAATGGCCACAACATCAAAGTCCCAGGTACCTACCCATCCTTATTTCGGATACTTCGGGCATTGGAGTAGACACACTTCAAACCAGCTTCCTGTCTGCCAGCACATACCTGTGACCCTGAAATCCTGCCCCTGCCCTCCCTACTCTCATCCTCCTGTACACTGCAACTATACGTCAGGTTCCCATCCTCTTGCTGAGCTAGTTTAAACCCACCCAAATAGCACCAGCAAATTTTCCATCCAGGATATTAGTACCCCTCTGGTTCAAGTGAAGTTCATCCTGTTTGTACAGGTCCCACCTTCCCCAGAATGAGCCCCATTTATCCAAAAACCTGAAACCCTCTCTCCTGCACCATCCTTACAGCCACGTGTACAGCTGATATCTCTCCCTATTTCTAGCCTCGCTATCACGTGGCAGGGGTAACAAACCAGAGATAACAACTCTGTTTGTTCTAGCTCTTAGCTTTCATCTTAACTCCCTGAAATCCTGCCTTACATCTCTATCCCTCTTTCTACCTATGTCATTGGTACCTACATGGATCACGACTTGAGGCTGGTCACCCTCTCCCTTCAGGACGCCAAAGATCCGATCCAAGACATCACGGACCCTGGCACCTGGGAGACAACACACCAACCGTGAGTCTCATTCATTCCCAACAAACCTTCTATCTGAGCCTCTAACTATTGAGTCCCCAATGACTAACACTCCTCCTTTCCCTCCTTCCCTTCTGTGCAGCAGTGACAGGCTCCGTGCCAGAGACCTGGGCCCCACTGCACACCCCTGGTAAGTCGTTTCCCCCCCCAACAGCATCCAAAATGTTATACATGTTTTTCAGGGGAATGACCACAGGGGACCCCTGCACTGACTGTTTTTTCCCCCTTCACACAGTCACCCAGCTTTTTTTGTGCTTAGGAGTAACTACTTCCCTGCAACTCTAATCTATCACAACCTCTGCCTCCCGAATGATCCGAAATTCATCCAGCTCCCGCTCCAGTTCCCTAACACGGTCTTGGAGGAGCGAGAGTTGGGTGCACTTCCGGCAGGCCCCTTGTCCAAGCTCCCGCTTTTCAAGTTGCTGCTGCCACTGAAAAACAGAAATGAAGGATTCCTGTAGTTGAGGTCAGTTTTTAAAGGTTCAAATCAGTGACTCACCGCTCTAGCAGACCCCTGGTCCAAGCTCTCACACTTTGAGTTGCTGCTGCTGCTGGAAAGACGACTTGTGGTGAAAGGTGTTTTTCTTTCCATATTTCTCTACGAAGGACAGTTGATACGGAACGGTCCAACTACTTGGAGTGTTCCCCGGTAATGAGGTCAGTCCGATTTGTCGCAGTACCAGGTCAGGTCAAACCTTAACATGTAGTGACACTTAGTATTTGCATGCCAAGGATCTAGCCAGTTTCTGCTTTACTTTGATTATGCATTCCTCCCAAGATTTTGTGCATGCCTCCGACCGTATTCCCAGTCCCTTCAGGTAATATGTCTTGATAGTGAAAGGGATGAAGGATCGGTCAGCCCAGTTCCCAAAGAACCTGTCCTCGCTCTTGCCTTGATTTACCTTGGCTCCTGAGGCCACTTTGAACTGGTCACAGATGCTCATGAGTCTGCACACTGACAGCGGATCCAAGCAGAAAACAATGATGCCATCCATATACAGGGAGGCTTTGACCTGCTGGTCTCCACTATATGGAATAGTCACCCCTCTCAGACTCACGTCCTTCCTGTTGGAGTCAGCAAACGGCTTGAGGCTCAGGGAAAATGGGGGTCAATTGGCTCATTGCTAAGCCGAATTAACGTTCTGCCACTATGGCTGGGATTCCTGTGTCATCTCCCTCTGCGCTCTAATTTATTCAGAGTGTTTCTGCCACTGTTGGGAGACTGGCTGGTCTTTCTAACAATTACCTAGGCCCAATATTCATGTTCCTGGCCACAACAGGCAACATAAGATAGAGCTCATAGACCCCATTAGTCTCTCAGGTCACTACTGTGCAGGAGAGATCACTTAGTGCTGGGGTCATTATTTATCTCTCAATCTAAAGTCATTAAAACAGAAAATAATGATTCATCATACTGCTCTAATGTACTTAACTAAATCTCACTTCAATAACGTGAGTACTAAGTCTCAGCCAACACTTCAGTGCATCACTGAGAGTGCTGCACTGTCTGAAAAGTACTATCCTTTTGATAAAATAATAAGTCAAGGTGCTTTCTGCCCTCTCAAGTGGACATAAAATATCCAATGGCACTATTGTGTGACCTTCACTCTCCTGGCCAATCTTAATTTGCAACCAAAATCACTTAAACCATATATCTGGTCATTATCTCATTGCTACATTCAACCCCACCGCCCTGTGGCCCAACATTTCAACTCCCTCTCCCACTCTGCCGAGGACATGTAGGTCCTGGGCCTCCTCCACCGCTACTCCCTCACCACCCGACGCTTGGTGGAAGGACGCCTCATCTTCCGCATCGGAACACTTCAACCCCAGGGCACCAATGTGGACTTCACCAGTTTCCTCATTTCCCCTTCCCCAGCTCCAACCTTCCACTCTCCACTCTGCAGGCATCCTGCCTCTATTCCTGATGAAGGGCTTTTGCCCAAAACGTCGATTTTCCTGCTCCTCGGATGCTGCCTGACCTGCTGTGCTTTTCCAGCACCACTCTAATCTAGACTCTGGTTTCCAGCATCTGCAGTCCTTGTTTTTACCTATTATCTCATTGCTGTTTGAAGGATGTTGTTGTGCCTAAATTGTCTGCCACATTTCCTATATTGCAACCATGACGACAGACTTCATTGATTGTAAAGCACTTCAAGAAATATTGACATTGCAAAAGTTGCTATTTAAATGCAAATTCTTTCTGTTGGCAGTTTCTCTGACCTTGTCTGTTGCAAATCAGTTGCTGTTCTCCCAATTTTAGAACAGTTCATTAAACATCAGTCCTTCATTGCTATCAAGGCATTAAGAATAATCTGAGATGGTGAAGGGTGTACTAGAAATATATTCTTTTTAAAGGAGCAATACAAGTAACAACCTTTTGTCTACAATAACCTTTACACCATAATTCTCATCCCTTTTATATATTCAATCAAAATGAGTATCCTTGTAGTCACCTAAATAACATTGCTAACTATTTTGAGGTTTCAGTCTTTTTAAAAATCATTCCATTTATATTTTTATTGTATACAAAGGGTTAAGCAGATCCAGTATCCTTAAGTGAAGCAAAATCAGATCTTGTTAACCCAAAGGTCTTTGATAAAGTGCCTAGGTTTATTACGTTCACCGAGGCAACTGATTGTTCTGGTCTTTTCCTATTATGGCCTTCAGGAAGGATCTAAAATCGATTAATTTTTACAAGGCAATATCTCAAATATGAAGTATGTGTTATAAAGGTAGCTTGGCTTTGGACAAGGGATAGAGGACAGAAAAGCTAGAGGACATTAGGAGTTTATTCTGAAGGAAAGTCAGATTTGAAAAGGAAACTTTATTTTGCTGTTGGGATTCTGAAGAACTGCTGACATTCATCCTGCTATAGAGCTTGCTCCTTATCAAATATGTAACTGCATTCCCTGTCCTATCCACAAAAACTGGAAACTGTTCCAAACTATTGCTTTAGAGAAAAAGGAAAGTCATATAAAAGCTGTGAAATTACATTGTGATATACTACATTGTGAAAGGTTCGCACTTAAGTTTAATGTTTGCTGTTTGAAAACAGAAGTGTTAACAAATGTGATGTGATGAGTTAATGGCGTTAACAGAATAATGGGCAAAGAAATTTGATAGGAAGATGAGTCAAAGGTTGACATATCAATAATGCACAGCATCAATCACATTTGTTGCTACCCAGAAAACATGAATTTATAGAATGATTTTTAAATCCAAACAGAAAGCATTGAAAGAGGCATAACTACAACACTTCAAGTCCTTCTATGTTAAACATTTGTTGAGCAGGTCCATTTCAAAGTGTCATCAGCTTTAGTTAGAAGACAGTCACACAATAAAATAACAATATCTATCTAAAAACAAAACTATTTTAACATTTAGCTAATGACTTGGATGAAAAGAATGGCACATAAAATCTCTGGGAACAACTCTCACCCATTACACACCTTCTCCTCCCTCTACGTCTGTGCTTTTTAAACTCCAGAATAACTGTTCTCCTCACTGGCAAGCAGGAATCGTATTTTCATTGTGAAATTAAAAAATGACAGAAGTGAAGAACTTAGGAAAATATTTTGAATGACCTTCAAGTTGGGGAAAGCTAATTGGCTCGGCATTTACTGATAATTGCAGTAATTTTCCTAATATGGATGAGGTGGTGACAGTTCACTTTGATGTGCCACAATCTTCCAGTGTTTTAGGAACTATGAGGAAGTGTGATTAAAAGATGGCCACTCAGCTACATAATACCAGTCAAGTGCTACCAATACCCACAAGAAAAGTACAAGCCTCCAGGGCATAAAAGAACAATTTTAATACAATTCCTCGCAGAGCGGTTAGATTCTGTTTGAGGCAGACTTTCCTCCAGGGAGCACGAGGATGGTGTCATTAGCTGACAATGAGAAATGGAATGGAGGACAGAACTCATTTGAAAGAGAGTGTGAAGCAGCAACAGATAATGAAAAGCAGGAGAGTGCGAAAATGGATTCGTTCGACAAAAACGATGCTATCTCGTTACCAGGCAAGTGAGAAAGCAGGGCAATTGTATCAGAGTCACCATAAAAAGCACAAATGTGAAGGGTTAGTGAAAAGGTGCAGGACTGAGACAACTGTCTGTATTAATCCCCAAGCACTAAAAGGCTTCTTTATTATCAAACTGCTGCTGAAGGTCAGGAGAAGGTGTAAAAGGTTTATTGTTGTTGGAAGTGGTCATTGTTTAATACCTGCATGACACTAATGCTATCTGTCACAAGACGAGATGCATTCAGGATCCAAGGTTGGCTGGATTTAATTGCTTCATCTTTGAAGGTGTTGTACACTAAGGACAGGATTTTCAGATGGTGAAGTCTTTTTTCCTGTGCCACGAGAAGGATTGTCAGGAAATGAATTTCCAGCACTCACGGCAGGCACTTAGCCATTTAATGTCCTGGAGAAATGATTTTCATTCCTCACTCAGGCACAAGACCGGCCTCAGAGAAAGGCTGATTGTTGGTCGGTCGGTCTTCATTTCTAGCTCTGCAAAGGGGGAGCAGCGGCCACATTTGGGACTACAAACAGTTCCCAATGGCAAAGAGAAGGTATGTCTGCAGCTTTGTGCCATGCCAGGAGAGATCCTGGACTGGTGAGGAGAGGTGGGATGAAGTTGGTGATGGCAAAGGCTAGCTGCAGAGTCAGCAGAGAGAATACAGCAGGAGAGGAAGGGTGGGGTGGGGGATAGGGTGGGAGGGGTGAAGTTGAGTGGAGGAAGTGGGTGATAACTTGACAAGGTCACCTAATCTGAAAAAGGGAGCCAGGAATGGAGTCCCTTTCCCATCCAAGGTCTAATCAGAATGATATGCTGGGCTGATCTCTGAAACAAAAAGATAGAAAAAAATGGAGTGCAGAAAAATATTTTGAATGGCCTTAAAATTGGGGAAAGCTAATTGGCTTGGCATTAACTGATAATTGCAGTAAATGACCTGCATGCAAACAATACTGAAGACAGACTTGTGATGGACAGTAGTAGAAAACCCTTTGACTAGTAAGCATACCTGAAAAGATTCTCACAACCTCACACACTGTAAGGCTAACTTCATAATTAAGGAATGGGTTGTTTTATTCAATAATGAAACTTGAAGCTAAAATAGAGTGCATCACAGGGATGACCTTCAGGGATAATGCAATTCATTTTTAGAATGACAACTCATAATTGGATCTAAGGATATTCGTTCCTGAAAAATCTGGTTCAAATTAGCTTGGAAAGATAAGATGAGCAACAATGGAAGTTGGGTGTTTCAAACTCTGACTGTAAGCTAATAACATGAATGATATTCATCACTAACAGTTTGTTGCAGTCAGTCAAAATGACATTCTGCCCATCACACATTTAAGTAATGTTGTATATGAACTTCAATGCCAGTGTGAGGCCAAATATTTAGGGTGCATGCTCCAGTGTCTAATGGAATATATCAAACAAAGCAGCCATTTAGCTGTTTGTATTAAGGAGAGGACCAGCCAAACTCAAGCAGCCAGTTTCCAACATCACATGTGATTCTATAATTGGACAACACTTACTGAACAGTCAAGAGTTTGCTGACAATTACACCAAACACCAATTTAAAATCAGTCAGACTCACAATATGGCTTATTTGTGCTTACCAGGAGCTGCATATATTTATTCACAAGACCCTACACTATACAAACAGAAAGAACGTACTCAGGACTTGTGCCTTTTTCAAATAAAGAAATCTTTTGGGGGCAATTGTTCTCTTGTGCATTCCCCACGGCAGTATCTTGACCAATCAGCATCAACTTGCCGTTTATTTCAATTGAAAGAAAAGATTGAGGAATAATTATTTCCTGGTACATCCTCCAATGCAATACCTCAACCTCAACAAATCAGAGCCCACTTGCTAAAAAATTCAAATGCTTATTCTTACTGATCAGTGCAAGATGAAAAGTTCAGTTTTCCTACACCAACAAGTGGCTATTTATATTAATTTGATTATTTTTTATTGAAATGTGAAGCAGTTTTACTGTATTGACTATTTAAGGCGCATTTTGCCTTTTTATTTGAAGTATGATTTCCCTGTCAATTCATGTTTAACTTGAGTACATTCTGATTTGTTTTAATGCAAAAAATACAGAAGGTAAAATCTTCTTAATAATTTCTTCATTTGGAAGTATTTCAGTCAATGTGTTTATTTTGGTTCATGGTATCCCCATTAGGATTGTTGCAAGATGTAAGCATTTTCAAATATCATATTCCAATTTTAGGGCATCTTTACATCTTAAAAAGAACCTATTATCTGAAACATGTCAGTGCATTGAAACCTCACAGGTAGGTCCCTTTCAAAATGGAGCCAGTTTCCTTGTGACATATCAATAGGACAATGAGGCTACTGACTCCATTTTGATGTTCCAAAGGAACATATGAAATAGAAGCATGTATGTCGTTCAACCACATGAGACTCCACAATTCGATAAGATTATGGCCCCTCTGTTAATGTTTTGAAATCCACATTCTCATCTATAACCAATAATCTTTGTTTTTCTTGCTTCACAAGAATCCATCTACCCTGTTTTACAAATAGTCAATGACACCACCTACATCACCATCTGAGGCATAGAGTTCCCAAATCACAAAACCCTATCAAAGAATAAAATTTCCTCATCTTTGTCTTAAGGTGCAAAGCCTAAATTTTAAAAGGTGCACTTAGGACTTGCTGAAGAGGAAATAGCTTTCTATATTGACCTTGTCAAGACCATTCAAGATCTTATATGTTTCAATCAAGTCATTCCACAGCCCTCAGACCTCCATTGGAAACAAGCTCAATTTGTCCATCCTTTCTTCATTAGACAAGCACTTATTCCAGGTGACAAATTGGTAAAGCTCCACCGAATTACCACCAATGCATTTACTCCCTTCCTTAATTAAGTAGACCAAAGCACGCAATGTATTTGAGATATGGTCTCAGCACCTCCTGTTACAGCTGAAGCGTAAGTTCATACTTTTGTTAAATTCCTCTCATCTCATGTAGAACTGTACCTGATTGCAATGAATTTACTATACAAAATTTTTTTGGCTTTAGCATTCATTTTTTAAAAAGAAAACACATTTTTGAGATTCAAATTTAAATTGTCCATGGTGCTTTAAGGTCTGATACAGTGTTCTGACAACATGCACTGTATTCCTGATGAAGGACTTTTGCTCGAAACGTCGATTTTACTGCTCCTCGGATGCTGCCTGAACTGCTGTGCTTTTCCAGCACCACTCTAATCTAAATTCTGCCTATTCACTCAACATATCTATATCTGATTGCACAATACTTATTTCCACTTCATAACATAATTTCCTACTTCTGGTTAAATTATCTACAAATTTAACTGCCATGCCTTTGCTCCAGTCATCTAAGGAATTGATAAACATTGTCAAAAGCTGAGGGCCCAGCACAAAGCCCTGCAGGATTCTACTTGTGCCATATTGCCAACCAGAAAATTACTCATTTATACATACTCTCTGCTTTCTGCCTGAGAGCCAAGGGTTAAGGGGAGAATGGGGTTGAGAAATATATCAGCCATGATTGAATGGAAGAGCAGGCTCAGTGGGTCAAATAGCCTAATTCTGCTCCAATACCTTAAGGTCTTCTTTCCATGCTAATATTTAAAGTTTGAATAATGACCTTTGATCTGGCATCTTTTCAAATGTCTTCTAGAATTCCAAGTACAGGATGTCTGGAGACTTTGCTTTATCCACAGCACACATAACTCTTTGATGGAACACTAATAAATTGGTTATTTTCCTTTCACAAAACTAAGCTAATCCTTAGCAATTACGTTGAGATTTTCTAAACACCAAGCTATAATTTCCTTAATACTCAATACTAACACCTACCTCATAATAGACACTACCTGACCAATAGCTTCTAGTTTTCTGCCTTTGTCTCTTCTTAAATAGAAGTATTTTTCCTACTTTCCAGACTGATTAACCATTTCCAGGTTTTAGCACTTTGAAACCCTCGGTTGATGTCCATCACGATCCTGGGACTGGTCATCCTGAGCTCCATCAGTTTGCTCAGTACAGCTTTCATACTTATGTTGATCCTTTATCCCCTCAGCCTGTAATTTTCAGCTATTACCGGAATTTTGTTTTGAATCCTCTACAGTGAAGACAGAAACAAGATATTTCTGCACTGTTTTCTGTTCTAAATCCTTACATTTTTTTTGAGCTTGTCTAATTGGCATGTCATTTTTGGATAACATTGAATAAATTGCATAATTGTAACATTCACAATGAAACATTTGGTGCAGGATCTCCTGCAGCACAGGTTTGCGCAGGTAGGCTTCAGTGCCCTGTGGGTGGGCACTGGCCATCTGGTGCCACACAAGCAAACAAATCTTCAGTTTTGGTGGGAATGCTTTTTGTTTGTCGCGCCCTCTTTGGATACAATTAACAAAAAAGCCTATATGTTTGCAGAGCGGTTCATTGTGGCATAAGTGGCATCAATCACTTGTTTAATACAATAACAAAATGTAGACTGCTTTGTCAGGCACTACCCAGGAAGATTCCTGTTGCATAGCAACTGAATGCTGTTGTGATCTTGGTCTCCTCAGGAAGATGTACCTTCGGCCTGTGCTGTGAATCCAATCACTGTGGATTTGTGGACACTGAGGACAGTCAAGGGTCAGTTAAGTTTATACTCATTGGAATTTAGGGGAATGAAGAAGGATCTCATGGAAACCAATACAATTCTAACAGGATTAGACAATATAAACACAGGAAGGATGTTCCTGATTACCAGGACATCCAGAACCAGGGCTGACAGTCTAAGGACATGGGGTAGGTCATTTAGGACTGAAATGAGGAGAAATTTCTTCACCCAGAGAGTGGTGAGCCTGTGGACTTCTCTGTCACAGAAAGTGAGGCCAATACATTGAATGTTTTCAAGAAGGAGATGGAGTCCTTTGGGCTAAAGGGTATGGGACAAAAGGAAGAACAGGGTATTGAGTGGGATGATCAGCCATGATCATGTTGATTGGCAGAGCAAGCAGAATGGGCCAAATGGTCTACTCCTGTTCCTATTTTCTATATTTCTATGTGACCACAGCCCAGGCATCAGACAGACAATGTCCAATGTGCTCAGGCAGTTGTGTTGTGGAATGCACTTACAAATGCTTGGCTGACGACTGAAAAAAATGAACTCAGTTATTGCTGAATATTAAAATGTATCTTCTTATGAACTGATTTCCTTCAGCCAATTTATGTGATGTAATGGTATTAGCCAAAGAGATTCCCTGCCAACCAAATCCGTCATCTACCACTTGCATCTTGTTCCAATGCTAGAGAGAATCCAAGAACATATGTCTTAGAAAACTCCAAGCAAAAGGCAGAAGTTAGGGATAAATATAAGTATGCCAGATGTTTCAAACATATGCAGAGAAATGCCTCACTGCAAAGAAATATACATAGATCAACTTCAAGTTTGATCAATCAGCAGTCTCAGTTGAAGAGACACTTGAAAGTAGGTCAGGTTCATTATTCTGTTCGGGATGAGGCAATATGCATGTTCACCTGAACCTGTGAAAATCAGCACAGAATTCAATTTAGTTAAATTTTAATCAATTAAATTTTCAACAGAAACAAAAGTGAACATAGTATTAACCCAAGATGATTCACAGAGAGTATTGGCCCAATCTGAACATCACCTCAGCTATAAAAATGTCAATTCCTGTAGTGTAGATATCCATGCCCTTCCATCTTCTTTTATAAAGTTTATTTGCAATGAGTGTCTTGTAACACATGTTATCACTTCCTCAAAGTGAAGCATTATTGAATTTGTCAAACCTGACTTGCCTTTAACAAGCCCCTGCATCATGTAAACAGTAATTGTAAATCATACTTTGTCTTTCATGTGCAAAGCACACCTTCATTGAGAGAGCTCAGGTTAAAAATGCAGTAGGGAAAGTGTTTCAACTATCCCAGAAAGTGACAAGATATTCACCCTACTAATAAACATTAACAGAGCTGCAGGTGTTTTCAAAATTATGGCATTTTTTTTAAAAATAGGAAAAAAATCTGAATTGCTTCATTTGGTTAATTCTTGCATGATGTTGATTGACTATGTTGGCATTAATTCAAGACATTCACTGGAGCAGCTGTGTGTCTGTATAATTAACAAATTTTAAAGGATGTTAATTTTTTTCTCTCCCATTACATTGGACAGGATCTATCATAAACATATGTTTGTGACATTCACTTTCTAAGCAACTTGGCAGCTATCTTTGTATCAAACGGGTTTTTTGAAATGAACGATTGTGTATCCAGAATTTTATCAAAAGTTCACCTAACAACTATAGTTACGCTAACAGTTGTGGGTTTAAGCACCGAGTAAGTGAATAGAATAAACTTTCTCCTTCACAAACTTTTCAACAGATTACTATTGCTGCACAAATAAATCAAAGGACAATTAATTTAAACATAGGCTGCTTGGTTCATGGGGCTCTAAGCACCTGGCCCGGAAATTAGGTGTTAACAGATATTGCAATAAATGATACTAATTGACCTGAATAATTGAGGGAGGGATTTTTCATTTTGCCTTATGGGATGAACTTTAAAAATTATGCTTCCTAAGTAGCCAATGAGACAAATAGTGTGTAAAGTTGGATTAACACACAATTGAATCAACATAATTACACATGCACTTTGAACTTCTACACTCAAGTATAGAGTACAGTAACTTTGACAGCTTGGTCACTGTTCAATAAAACGTTTTCAATGAGTCAACAGACGTGAACTGATACAACAAGGGAGATTAGTTCATTGCAATCTCTTCTGTGTTGAAGCACCTCAGAGATTCAATCAGTGTGATTGGACTGCGAGAACAATGCCAATTATAATTGACACCATCTCTAAAATACTAAACCCAGACTCACCCTGGGGAAGGGTTACGATTTAGAAGACAATCCATATCTGACTGAGAAAAGTATGAGTGGGAATTACATATTCTGCTCTTGGGCTCCTGTTAGCATTAGTTAAGAACAATAATACTAGAGCACAGCTGATGATCACTCTCTCTCTTCATGGTGTGGATTATGTCAAGGGAAGGTCTGAAACAGAGGAAACAGGAAATGTTTAAATTAAATAAAAGCAAACAATTGCTGGCAACATTTTCAGGAGTTTTAGAAGTGGGATTCTCACTTTCAAACAATTATGAGTAGACTTTTTATGTGTACAATTGAAAATAATAGAAACAGTGCTATTCTTTCAGAGTGGCTTAGGCTAACTCTGTATGGATTGGCAGAAACAAGACAATCATTATAGAAACTTTGCTTAAAGGTAAGGATGTCTGCCTTAAAAATGAAAACTTGTAACAGCAACTTTCTTAAAGAGGATGGGAGTATTAAAATGAAAAAGCCAAAGGATGAAAATAAATCTTTAAACTGTGAAGGATTTGAGAAAGTATATGTAGAGAAGACATTTCCACGTGGAAGTCATACAAAACTAAGCACTATAAATACAAGACAATCACTAATTTGCTAAGATATTTTTGAGAAATTTCTTTCTCCAAAGAGTGTCTACAATGTGGAACTTGCTATCACGTGTAATAATTGAGGTGAATGATAGAATGCATTGAGTTACATGCACAAGGGGGCAAAGAATAAATGTTACAGTCGCAAATTAGCTTAATAAGTGTGGTGGAAGTTTATATCAAACGTAAACACCACTATATGCCAGTTAAACTCAATGTCCGATTTCTTTAGACAATAGACAATAGGTGCAGGAGTAGGCCATTCTGCCCTTCGAGCCTGCATTGCCTTTCAACATGATCATGGCTGATCATTCCTAATCAGTTTCCTCTTCCTGCCTTATCTCCATAACCCTTGATTCCACTATCTTTGAGAGCTCTATCCAACTCTTTCTTAAATGAATCCAGAGACTGGGCCTCCACTGCCCTCTGGGGCAGAGCATTCCACACAGCCACCACTCTCTGGGTGAACAAGTTTCTCCTCATCTCTGTCCTAAATGCTCTACCCCGTATTTTTAAGCTGTGTCCTCAGGTTCGGTACTCACCCATCAGCGGAAACATGTTTCCTGCCTCCAGAATGTCCAATCC
>NC_057719.1:21511991-21514403 GCF_004010195.1 Chiloscyllium plagiosum
AGAGGATTAGTCAAGCATGATTTCCCCTTCATAAATCCATGCTGACTCTGTCCTATCCTGTTACTACTATCCAGATGTGCAGTAGTTTCATCCTTTATAATAGACTCCAGTATCTTTCCCACCACTGAGGTCAGACTAACTGGTCTATAATTACCTGCTTTCTCTCGCCTACCTTTCTTAAAACGTGGTATAACATTAGCCACCCTCCAATCCTCAGGAACCGACCCCAAATCTATCGAACTCTGGAAAATAATCACCAACGCATCCACGATTTCCCGAGCCACCTCCTTCAGTACCCTGGGATGTAGACCATCAGGCCCCAGAGACTTATCAACCTTCAGACCTAACAGTCTCTCCAATACCAAATCCTGGCAAATATAAATTCCCTTAAGTTCAGGTCCTTCAGCCACTGTTACCTCAGGGCTATATATATGACTAAGCTCCCATCTTTGCTGTAAATTCGATGGAATTCTGTGTGATACGTATAATAAACTGAAAGAAAGGGCTTCTGAATAAGTACCAACCAAGTGAAAGTGCCAAGCATCCAATGCTTAACATTTGGAACATGAACAACTTGATTCCCACAAGGATTGTAAATTCCTTGCTGACTGATCACTTTTTCCTGATGTCTATAGCAGTAATGAACACTAAAGGCTCATTATCTATTGATTTGGATTAAAATGAGTGCCACTAAATGATGTAAAGACCCTTGCAGCTTATGAAACTAGAACTAAGCTGACTTGTACGGCACTGAGGAGCTGTACAGAGCTCATTTTTTTGGCTTTCTTTCTTGAATCACAGTGTAATTGCTCAGGGACATTATTGATGTTGCTAAATAAACACCACAGTCTTACACGTAAAGCTGATAAAAAAAACCTCTGAGATCAGAGTACAGAGAAAAGGGAGGAGGAGGCAGCTGGTGAGTCGAAAACAACAAAAGCAGCTGAGACCAGCTCCAGAGAACAAACAATAAAAAAAGAAATTAGAAGTCCATAAGCATTTTTCCTAGATATCACTGACAAAGATCTTCATTCTCTTCCAGAGCCATCACTTGCTATGAGACACAATGGATAAGTAAAGGTCAGGTTTACTGGAAGATGGGAGCTTAGTCATATACAGAAAAACACGATATTATTTTCCAACTGTCTTGGCTACAGAAAGAACATGAGGACCATATTGCTTGTTGTTATGATTTCTTCTCTGTTTATGTTTTGGCTGTGAGCTTTTCAAAATACATGATGCTTTTAGCACCATTTTAGTTTCCAATTACCAAGCAATTATTAATGGTCATTGTAATGGATGTCTGATTTGCAATTCAACAAAGAAGTCAAACTGATTGATTCAGGCCTTTTCTGACATTTACATGATAAGTAATCATGGATTAATATGCAATATTACACTTACTGCCTCATTATGCGATGAAAGTGCCATCACACTTTACAACTCATTTCAAGATAGCATAGGCACAAAAGACTGAATGGTCTCCTTTCGTGTTGAATACTTCAGTGATTTTATGCAAGTTTGATGATACTTTGAATTTTGACAAACTCTGTGAAAACACCTTAAGCAAGAAAAAAGTTGTTGCATTTAGATTTCACATCTGTCGTATATTACAACATGTTCAAAGCTACGCATTAAAACTGAAAAATAAGTAACCGAAACCTTTTTTTTCAAAGTGATGATTTATTAACGGTTGTCTCCTCACAGACTTAAAAAGAAATGTGATCAAGAAGCAGGAATGAAGCATTTTGCAAAAAGTAAAGTCAGACTGATGGCTATGTAAAGAAGCCATCAATATGAGGATTGACCTTCCTCCTGGGCAACAGGTCAATGTGTCAGAGATCTATTGTGATTCTGCACTTCTCAACTTCCCCACATTTGCATTTAACAAGTGAATCTGGTGAGCCAAAAATTTTAGTTGCAACTCCCTGTTTATTACAAAAAAAACAATGAAGCATTCTGGATTTATAACACAATTTAGATGATAAAGAAAATGATTTTTATTGCCTTTGTTATGTCACTGAGTGATGTAATAACAAAGTGATAACCTTTGCATCCTGGAAACTTAGCCCTGGTTTTAGTAGGTGCTAGGTACTTCTGCCACCCCGTGTCTGCCACCACTTCCACCCCCACCAACGCCACTCACCTGCATTCTGCTGACACGCCCCCTACATATCCCACTGTCACCATTCCCGGCCCCCAGAACCCTGAGGGGAACACCACCCCTGCTCATGGATCCACCCCCATTCCCCCCACCACCACACCTACTCCAGTTACAGGTTCTGCCCCCACTCCCAGCTCCACACCCACACCAGATCCCAGCTCCCAGCCCTGCCGAGTTTTCACCATCCCTCCAGACCTTCCCCTCACTGAGGATGAACGATCAGTCCTCAGCAAAGGACTCACCTTCAT
>NC_057719.1:21515220-21527820 GCF_004010195.1 Chiloscyllium plagiosum
CTACATTGATGACTGCATTGGTGCCACCTCCTGCTCCCGCGAGGAGGTTGAGCAATTCATCAACTTCACCAACACATTCCACCCTGACCTTAAATTTACCTGGACCATCTCTGACACCTTCCGTCCCCTTCCTGGACCTCTCCATCTCCATTAATGATGACCAACTTGACACTGACATTTTTTCCAAACCCACCGACTCCCACAGCTACCTGGATTACACCTCTTCCCACCCTACCTCCTGCAAAAATGCTATCCCGTATTCCCAATTCCTCCGCCTCCGCCATATCTGCTCTCAGGAGGACCAGTTCCACCACAGAACACACCAGATGGCCTCCTTCTTTAGAGACCGCAATTTTTAAAAACTTTATTCCTGATGCAGGGCTTTTGCCTGAAATGTTGATTTTGCTGCTCCTCGGATGCTGCCTGAACTGCTGTACTCTTCCAGCACCACTAATCCAAAATTTAGTAGGTGCTATGTGAGAATATCCTTTGTGCAAAAGTTCTTCCTTAGTTTCTTGATTTCCCTTTTTTTTAATTGTTCATGGGATTTGGGTATTTTTGGTCAGGTCAACCTAAATTGCCCATTGTATTCCCTTTAAAGAAAGTAATCGTGAGCCACCTTCTTGAACTGCTGCAATCTATGTGTTATTAGGGAGAAATTGAAGGATTATTACTCAACAACTGTGAAGGAACATTGTTATAGTTTTAAGGAATGTCTAAACTACAGAATATTAATCTCTAACTTTTATCAACTAACCTAAAAAGCTTGGGCTTTGTGATAAGGTAGATCTAGAAAATGTGGAAAGTGTTGGAAAAACTCAGCATCTGTGGAGGAAGAGGATTAAAGTTGATACTCTGAGTCCAAAATAACTCATTTTTTGGAACTGAAGAGAAATGGAAATGTGATGTCTTTTATGGAATAGAAAATGTTGAAAGAAACAAATGGAACAGAAAGAAAGGTCAGTGAGAATTTCATAGAACAAAAGGCAAAGCAAATCTTAATGGTAGTCGGGAAACAAGATAGGTCCAAGAAAGGTATTGATAGTAATGATAAATGCAGGACGTGAGTCACAGAGTCAGAGAGTCATCGAGATGTACAGCACAGAGATTGACCCTTTGGTCCAACTCGTCCATGCCTACCAGATATTCCAACCCAATCTAGTCCCAGCACCCGGCCCATATCCCTCCAAGCACTTCCTATTCATATACACATCCAGTTCCCTCTTAAATGTTGCAATTGTACCAGCCTCCACTACTTCCACTGGCAGCTCATTCCATACACGTACCACCGTCTGCGTGAAAAAGTTGCCCCTTAGGTCTCTTTTATGTCTTTCCCCTCTCATCCTAAACCTATGCCTTCTAGTTCTGGACTCCCCCCCCCCCCCCTCCATGCTCCTCATGATTTAATAAACCTTTATAAGGTCACCCCTCAGGCTCCAACGTTCCAGAGAAAACAGCCCCAGCCTATTCAATCTGCCCCTATAGCTCAAAGTCTCCAACCTTGGAAAAAGTAAAACCAAGACACCATTGGGCTATGGAGGTGAGATGGTGGTGGAGGAGGGAATGGAGTATGAAATGTCAGGGGAGAAACAATGGAGGACAGAGTTCATTATCTGAAGGTATTGAATTCAGACAAGATGTGAACATAGGAGCAGGACAGGTATATTAAAATGACAAGTCACCAGAAAGTAGAGGTCACAATTGCAGATTGAGTGGAGATGTTCTGCAATGTTGTCACCCAATCTGTGTTGGGTCTCCGCAATGTTTATCAATGGTGTATTTTGGTTTTGTTATCAGGATAAACTCTATCTACTTAGGTGTGTGCACCCACTTTGAAAATTGTCTTCTGGCCCTTTCCAGAAGTTTCACAAGCCCCTGCACTGAGCTCACTGGGCCATTAATTGGACGTGAATGGTTTTGTGCCCCAACCAGCTCCCTAACTTCACTTTGAGGACTGCAACTCATACAGGAAGCACACACCTACCTGGAGCACAATCTTCAATGTGCACCGCTCCCCTTTTCACTCACAAGAATGACTGGAAATGTCATCACATATGTCAAGAGGAAGTCACCAGCATTTCTTTGCACTGTGGCCAGTGTTTTTTTTCTGCAGGCACCTTTGGAAAAATAAAAACTGATTCAGGGATTTTTCCCATATTTTACAATGTGTTCTGCATGATGAAACACAAATGGCATTACCTCAGAACATAGGCTATAAAGGGTGCTGAGAAAATAAGTCTTACATTCCTCAAAGGGTTAGGAAGATAAAATAACAGTAAGATAACATACTCAATTACTGTGGCCTTTGTGAATACTGTTAGCTATTCAACATTTTGAACTTGATACAACAGCAAAGTTATTAGCCACATTTGTCACAGTCTGGAGCAAGGTTTTTTCAAGTTATTCTTCCTTCAGTACAAAGTCAACTGTAGATAACGATCACGGATGTTAAAAGAAAAGAATCCTCTGCAGGATGTTAAAGGGAACACAGCAGTGTTACAAAGTATTTTGGGAATTTGTAGCTGAAGTTATCTACACTCCTGCACAAACAAATCTCTGGTATATACGGCCTCAGATTGCTTTTTGATGCTGCTTTTCTTTTCAATCTGCACCTACTGCTGTTTTTGTCGGAATGAGATCTCCTTCTCCACTTGAAAAGGTCTCTTTATTTTTAATTCATCTATCATTTACAACTTGTGAAGGAAATCAGAAATTAAAGGACTGTACTGTGCCAAATTCCAGAGCTTAAAAGAAGAGAATTATTTTCTCAATAAACTGGTTATCTACAGAGAGCAAGGTTGATTGTTTTTTTGCTCAAGAATTACCTCCCTGAACTATTCTGCATCTCTACCTTTCTCTCCTACTTTAAAGCACATCTTACAAACTATCTCTTCAACAAAGCTGGTATTTTCTTATGAAGCTCAGTGTCCACGTACTGGTCAAGACACATTCATATATTTTACTCAGTCAAATGCATTATATAATGCAAGCTGTTGCTATTATTTACAATGGTACTACTGAATGTGTATATTAGAAAGTTGGGCATTGAGAGTAACAAAAAACTGTGAAACATAGCAACATCTGTGAAGCTGCTTTGGCGAATTTCCAATTGTGGTTCAAACGTATGAAATTCTGAGGCAGAAATGTGAATTCATAAAATTTACTTTTGTCTTGTCAATAAGTTTATTTAACATGCTGGTACCAGTAAACAAAAGGTAATTAAGTTCACTTTAGCCTAACTAGATTTTACAAGTAACAGATTGTATACACCAAGTTTATAATTTAACCAAAAGTTTCAAATTCATCGTTAAGAATGTAACTTTAGCAGAATACAGATAAACACCAAGGCAATCTAATGAATATCGATGATCTAGCCCAATCTTTTTTCATCATAAACCCTGACTCACACACTGACAACAGATACAGTTAAGGTTGAGTTTAAAAAAAATAAATTGGAAAATTAAACAAAATAATCATAACTTGCCAATTCAAGAACCATTTCAATGATGAATATCAGCCCTACGTGAAATCCTTAGATGACAGAATGTATTACAGGTGTGGAGCACTGCGCATCTTACTTGAATTCAAAGCCCCGGTTCAATGCAAACAGCTTCTGGAAACTTTTACTTATTTCTTATAGACTGAAATTCATTTCTCACAGTTTTCCACCAGTCAATAACAAGAGAATACTGAGAAAATGCAAAATGAATAACAACCCTAGTTTGAAAGCTTCCTTCACAAAACTGCCTTCACAAAACTGTCTTCTGTAAGAATGGGTTGACTCTGTTTATTTTTCCAAAACCCTCTGTGGTTGGCTGGGACAGCAACAGTTGTCCTTTTATGGATCAATTCAACATCCAAACAGCTGCCGGTGCCTGAGCAAAGAAATATCTCTGTTCTGATTTGTCTACAATGTCCTTAGAGCAGGAATTAAACCACAATATCTTTCCAGGCCAGTTCCCAACATCAAATATCCAAATTTTGTTCCCTCTTCACTTTAAAAGAAACCACAAGCTGTTATTCAAATTTCAAAGTAAAGTTCTTAAATGCAACTATCAGTTTTTTTTTAAGATTAGATTCCCTACAGTGTGGAAACAGGCCATTTGGCCCATCAAATCCACACCAACCCTCCGAAAAGTAATCCACCCAGTCCCATTTCCCTAACACTATGGGCAATTTAACATGGCCAATTCACCTGGCCTGCACATCTTTGGATTGTGGGAGGAAACACACACAGACACAGGGAGAATGTGCAGATAGTCACCTAAGGCGGGAACTGAACCCAAGTCACTGACACTGTGAGGCAGCAGTGCTAACCACTGAGCCACCAGGCTGCCCCTTCTAAACCAAAACTGAGAAAAGTATAAAAGATATTGAAGAAAAGTAGTGATGCTCTCAATAAACAGCAGTGACACTTTAGTATTAGGCATTTCAAACTCCAGACATGGTGCAAGTTTTGAGGGTGAAATCTATGAATGAATAACATTGTTGGGTACCTGTAAAATTTCAGCATGTTTCACACATCCAACATTGCGCTTCACTGAAATCAAAATAAGAACATTAGTGCATATTCTATTACCAATAACTTACCTGAAATCTTAAACTAGAAATTAGATTATGTTTCAAAGTTTATTTTGAAAGTTTTGACGAGAAAATGTGAGAAATAAGAAAATCCTGGGCAGTCATTCACAGAACAGTGTGCACGTAAGAAAAACATCTTCAGTATTTCCTGGGATGAATAATGCTCACAAATGGAGATGCAAATTATTTAAAGGAAAATGTTATATTAATAGAGTCATAGAGATATACAGCAAGGAAACAAACCCTTCGGTCCAACTCGTCTACGCTGACCAGATATCCTAACCTAATCTAGTCCCATTGGTCAGCTTTTGGCCCATATCCCTTAAAACCCTTCCTTTCATATACCCATCTAGATGCCTTTTAAATGCTATAATTGTGCTAGCCTTCACTATTTCCTCTGGCAGCTCATTCTATACATGCACCACCCTCTGTGTGAAAAAGTTGTCTTTTTATATCTTTCCCCTCTCACCCTAAACCTATTCTGTCTATTTCTGGAATTACCCACCCCAGGGAAAGTAACTTGTCTATCTACCCTCTGCATGCCCCTCATGATTTTATAAATCTCTATGAGGTCACCCCTCAGCTCTGACAACCCTGGCAACATCCCTGTAATTTTTTTCCGAACCCTTCCAAGTTTCACAACATACTTATTTATGTAATTTTGTACTATTGCATACTTATAAGACATAGGAAGTCAGATGAGAGGAATATTGAATGCAAATCTCTGTATTGGGTCTGCTGTTATTTTTAGTTTACCTAGATTTGGAAGATCAAAACAAAACAGATTTGTAGATTAAACCAGAGATGGAAGAACATTGCATCAGACCCTGCAGTTCATAAAGTACAGATTAAAATAGATGAAAGAGGTAGTTGTGCAGGGTAAAAGTCAACAAAAAATAGTGTAAGAAAATGTATAGTACTGTGCATAGCAAAATAACTTAGATGATTACATCATTCCAGAAAAAAAGTATTGAAATAGCTAAATATAAACCAAAAGAGAGGTTGTCTTATTGCATCCAATGCTTGCCTTGAAAAGCGAATGGATGGCACACATCGATAGAATAGTGGACTTTGTAGTCAAACTGTGTGTTAGTAGAGTTCAAGACATATGATGCACTGAATATCTTCCCTCCCTTATCCAGTTTTCCCTCACCACAAGGGAGATGTGAAAGTATTGGAAGCAGTGCACGTTGTTATTTTAAGGCTGAACTTTAATGTCAAGTGCTGAATTATGCCTATATAAACTGTAAATGCAAATGACTAGAAAAATGTGATCAAATTGTTTTGCAGTGTCGCAGGCTATGTTTTAAGACAGTAAGTATTTGCTTATTGTCCATCACAGTGGACAGTCTGGATGTGACAGGAATATAGTTCTGTGGTTAATGCTGGTAAAGAAACAACAGAATACTTTGCACTTACATAGCACTTTTCACATTTTCAGGACCAGTAAATCCACAAAATTATTTAACATTAGTGAGAACATGGGAAGTAGATAGAGGTTCAACCAAGTAAAAGGTACATTTAGTACTGTTGAGAGGAATCTCCTGTCTGTACAAGGAACATGGAATAGGGCTCCAGAAGGCATAGAGGTGAATTTAAACAGCTAAAACAAAAACTTCTGTCCTGAATTGGCAGAGACCTTTCATATTGCCTGATTAACCCTATTATGATGAGCTCAGTGGCTTTCTTCAACAAGACATTTATCATGTTATCTGATGATCCAAGATTTTGTCATAAGTTCAGAACGTTCAACTTTAGGGAACAAACACCTGAAAGCCAAGTTACTCCGTCTAGCTAGGCAGTATCAAAGTGTAAAGTTGAGTAAACAGCGTGGAGTAAATTCCCAATGAAAACAATGATTTTGATGATTTTAACCCAGTTCCTTTCATTCTCAAGGTGGATTCAACAACATGATATATTCCAAAAATGGAAATTTGGGACGTTGCCATCGAACCAATGGAAGATTTCATCTGTTCTGCAAGAAACCATTGTAAGAGCTAAATTGGCAATTTTGATGGGATCAGAAAATGTGGGATTGGAAAGGATATGTAAAGCATTTTTGCAATGTAAATCAACACTCCTTTTTTTCTGTTAAGAACCATTACAAGTCCATCATGAATTGAAATTCCTTAATTGTCCTTGAGAAGATGGTTGTGAACCATATCCTAGAACAAAGATAAGACTATAAGGTTGTATGATATAGGAATAGAATTAGGCCATTCAGCCCATCAAATCTGCTCCACAACTCTCTCATGGCTGATATGTTCCTTAACCCCCTTCTGCTGCCTTCTCCCCATGACCCTTGGTCCCATTACTAATCAAGAACATATCAATCTCTGTCATTAATACAATCAATGACTTGGCTTTCACAGCCTTCTGTAGCCATGCGTTCCACACATTCACCACCAAATGGCTGAAGGAATTCCCTCTCATCTCACTTCTACAGAGCCGTCCCTTCACTCAGAGGCTATGCCCTTGGGTCGTAATCTCTTCCACTAGTGTAAACAGCTTCTCCCCTCCACTCTATCCAGGCCTCTTAGAATTCAGTGAGTTTCAATGAAGTCCCCCTCATTTTTCTAAACTCTAGCGATACAAAGCCATAGTCCTCAGTTGTTACTCAAAAAGACAAGCCCTTCATCTCCAGGATGATTCTTTCAGACCTCCACCTGGATCTCCTCCAAAGCCAGGACTTCCTTCTTTAGACACAACAACAAAACCTGATCACAGTATTCCAAATAATAAGAGCCTGATACAGTATACAGAAGAATCTTCAATAGTATATTTCTGCACTTATATTCGAGACGTATTGAAATGAATGCTAACATTGCATTTGCCTTCCATACTGCCAATTGATTCAGCACATCAACCATAACAGAATCCTGAATAGGACTCCTAAGTCCTTTTGTGCTTCAGATTTCCAAAGCCTTTGCCCATTTAGAAAATAGTCCATGCCTCTATTCTTCCTACCAAAGTGCATAATCTCACACTTTCCCACATTATATTCCACCTGCCACTTCTTTGTCCATTTTCCTAGCCTGTCCAAGACCTTCTGCACCTTCCCACTTTTGCAACACTATCTGTCTCTCCACTTAATTCTTTTTTAAGGCATATTTTGGAAGTCACACATTTTTGTGATGACTGCTTGTTCACTGCAGAATCCCTTCCCCGCCAGCCTAGATTTCCGACTAACAGGTTCAGCTTCTGTTGTGGAGATTGTCTGAATTTTTCAGTCATTTGCTAGCACAAGGAGGGGTGTTTCTAAAAAAATGTTCTTGCTGTGTGCCATTGTGATACTTGGAGTCCTGGTCCAGTCTGAGGCCTAACTGTTCTCCTAAAGATCATCTTGGATGAATCTTCAAAACTGTGTTTTCTGAGCAAGCTGTATCGGCAAAGATATCAGAGATATATACTTGTATTTGGTGAAACTGCTCTGCACAGGCCTGAATACCAGATTGACAGATATCTGAACATTCCACATCTCACATTATCAATGCCTTCAAGAGCTGAGGATTCTTGGCCAAACGTGTTTTTCTTTCCAAAGTTTGTAAAGAGAAGTCTGTTGTTTTTCTGCTTTAACAAGTGTAAGTGTGTGTATATCTGCTCATGGGTGTATGTTTTGCTTGTTAAGACAGGTGGCTCAGTGGTTAGCACTGCTATCTCATAGCACCAGGGAGCTAGGTTCAATTCTGGCCTTGGGTGACTGTCTGTATGGAGTTGTATGTTCTCTCCATGTCTGTGTGGGTTTGCTCTGGTTTCCTCCCACAGTCCAAAGATGTGCAGGTTAGGTGAATTCACCATGCTAAATTGCCCATAGTGTTCAGGGATGTGTAGGTTAGCAGCATTAGTTAGGGGATGTGTAAAGTAATAGGATAGGGGAATGACTCTGGGTGGGATACTCTTGAGACCTGTTGGACCAAATGGGCTGTTTGCACACCATAGAGATTCTATGATGAGGTAAGCATTTATATTTAGGTTTTATATTTTATCGTCATGTGTGCTCAAGTACAGAAGTACAGGAGTACGGTGAAATGCCATATATGGCGCCATCTTAGGTACCAAGCTACAAAAAAAGCTTATGTGTAAGTAATAAGAGAAATGAGAGTTAATAAGTTAAGCATTACTTCATAGAATAGTAGAAAACTAAAGAAATAGATAATAGTTTACATGGTGTTTTAAACTAGGAAAATAAAGGAATAGCTTAAATGTTTAACAATCTTGGTTAGCCCTCCGCTTATCTCAGTCTCCGTGGAGACCTCAGCTGTCTGTTTTCGATGCTGCCTCTGCAGATACTGTCACTTCTGCTGAAATTGCTGCCTCTCTGATATCCCCCGGTGTCTTGGTAACCTGCCTGGGCAGGATCCACTTGCACACTGAGCTGAGACAATGCCATGAGCCACTGAGAGAACAGACGATATATTACCAAGAGACCAGGCTGGGACCCACTATGAGCTACCAATAGACCAGGTTGAGAGCTGCGATGAGCTGCCAAGAGGCCAGCCAAGACCTACCATGATCTGCTGAGAGACCAGGCCAGTCTCAACCAGAGACCTAACCAGCTTTGCATTGTCACATCATAAATTTTGGTTGGAATGAATCATTAATATTGAGTTTATTTATGAAAGCAGCTTGATGGATCTTGTTATCTTAAATCTAATTAAGTGTTACGTAGCCTCACTCTTACTCAGCCATTGGTCTGCTCTCTCATGAGAGAGAGAGAGAAAACTGGAATGGTGACTCTGAGATGGTGCATCTAATATAGATTAATCATATGACTGACTGTATAAGGAACTTGTTCAGAAGATTTGTGCTGGGTCCCATGGAATATTGAAACACATGAGATGGTACACTCCTCTGATATCAGTCAAAACACCAGCTTCTAATTCCAGATTTTTATCTAACAAAATGAATTTAATTCCCCATCGGCTGTGACATGATTTGAACCCATGCCCCACAGATCATTATTCCAGGCCTTTGGATTACTTGTCCGGAAACATAACCTTTATGCTTCAGTACTTCTGCCTTAAACTGTGGTTGTGAAGAAGGAAATCCACTTGCAACTCAGTTACTGGTCACAACTGATTTTCAGTGTCACATTTCCTCTATAACATCATTAATTAAATTAGATACAGTGAAAATATAGTGCCATACAAAACTAATAAAACATAATATTTAAGTATTTAAGGGCATTTAAGTTCTCCTGTTTTCAGCCTACTGCAAGCCCAAGGTATGGTTGTAAATATCTGAAATCTGATCAAAGAGATTTCAAGCACAGCAGGCCATTATTTCTTTTAAAAATACTCTCTTATTTTCCATCACGTTTCTGATAGATGTCTGGTTGAATCAGGAAGCCGGAGCACAATGCTGTGCTTTAGTTGCTACAAAAAGAACAGAAAAATAAACTTTCATAACTCCAGCATATTCCAAGCATGTTACAACCAATAAAATACTTACAAGTAGTTTTTCTAGAACGTGATATTTGCCTTCTTGTACAACTCTGCACTATAGAACAATCTCGCTTTAGAAACAGCTCTTAAAGTGTTGGCAAAGTAATCACTTTACAGCCAAGACACAGTTTAAAAGTTTGCACTTTATAAACGGTGTCCCCAATCTGTTAATGACGTTACAGGGAATACATGTTAATTAAACACGTGTTATAGCAGAACAATGCTGTACTTGACATGGAGTAACTGTTATAGTATAGGACATATGGCGGCCAATGTGTGATAAGGCGGAACCACAAACAGCAAATGTTATTATGACTAGATAATGTATTTTATGCAGGTGTTGATATACTTTATGTTGGTGTTGATTAAGAGATTACTATTAAATACAACAAGGAGAGGTGCATTCACCCATGCCTGAATATTTAAGATCAGATCTAACAGACTAAAGATTCCCTATGAAGAAGTAAGCAATAATACTTCAGTGATGGTCTCCATCCCTGTCCTGTCTTTCTCTGGCAAGAGAGTTGAGTGCCTGAAAGAAATAGTTAAGATATAATTACAGATGAACATTGCTTTTCTTTCTGACTTTTCTTACTTTGATCTTGAATGTGTAAGGAGAAAAGTGAGGACTACAGATGCTGGAGATCAGAGTTGAGAGTGTAGTGCTGGAAAAGCATAGCAGGTCAGGCAGCATCAGAGGAGCAGGAGAATTGACATTTCAGGCATAAGGCCTTCACCAGGCCTCCTGATGAAGGGCTTATGCCTGAAACATTGATTCTGCTGCTCCTCGGATGCTGCCTGACCTGCGGTGCTTTTTCAGCACTACACTCTCAACTCTGGAATGTGTAAGTTGACAAGTACATAAGGAATAATAGTCAAATAGTGAGGAACATTAGACCTTCATTCGGATGTGTGTGTGTGTGGGTGTCTGTTCGGGGGTGGGTGGTGAACAGGCTGAGAGATAAATAACAGGGTGTGAGTGGGGCTGGGAGGAAGGCAGCTGGGAAGGCGATAGGGAGATACAGATGGGGGGGTGATAGTGATATGTCAGAGAGGAGGGTGGAGTGGATAGGTGGGAAGGAAGATGGACAGGTTAAGAGGGCGGTGCTGAGTTGGAGGTTTGAATCTGGGATGAGGTGGGGGAGGGGAGATTAGGAAATGTTAGAAACGAAAATCGCTTCTCAATAATCGCTCTAGACAAATTCAGGAAAACCAAGTTTTATTAGCAAGTCTGCAGAGTTGGGCACTCTTCTGAGAAAAGCGCGCCAGGCTAACAAAGTTTTCGATTAAATACAGTTCAAGCTCCTCCCTTCTATAGCTCTAAAGAGTCACGAGGTTCACATTCTGAACATTCATTATTTTTCCATTCTGGACCCTTATCACAAAGTCTGCAGTATATGTCTCCCTAGTTGTTTTTCTAGCCTGCAGTCTTATCAGTCAAGGACTTATTCTTCTCTGTCAGAGTTCGTGGTCTTATCAATCAAGGACTTGTTTTTCTACTCTGTCTCGTCCTTTATTATAGAGAAGCATGTTTTACCCTACCCCCACGGCTCTATTCCCCTTAGACTCTGAGGTCATGCACATCTTAACTATTTGTACCGAAATCGTCTCTCACAATATATTTCTGGAATTAGAGTCTAATGATGACTGTGAATTTATTGCCGGGGGAAAAATCCATCTGGTTCACTTAATGCCCTTTAGGGAAGGAAACCACCATCCTTGTCTGGTCTATATGTGGCTCCATACCCACATCAATGTGGTTGACTCTTAATTGCCCTCTGGGATTGGCAACAAATGGTGACCGAGCTACCAAAGCCCTCATCAAATGAATGAAAAAAAGGCTGACTAGTCCTGTTAGCTTTTCACACATATTAATTGGATCCCCTCTCATCCCTCTAAATTCTAGTGAATATAGGCCCATTCAAACCAACCTCTCACAGAACAGCCTGGCAGAGACACTGTCTACCACTCAGTAAAAGACCCATTTATTCCCAGTTTCTGGGAATTGGTCTGTCAGCCAATTCTCAATGCAAGTGATTATATTACCCACATTCCATGTGCTTTGACTTTGTTCACTAACCCCTTCAGAGGAACTTTATCAAAAGCCTTCTGAAATTCCAAGTACACCACATCCATGCCTTCTCCCTTATCTATTCTAACAGTTACATCCTCAAGTGGATATTTAAAGCAAGATTTGCCTTTCATAAACCCATACTATCTTTGTTCAATCCCATTAATGCTTTTCAAATGTTCTGAAATCACATTTTGGTGGACTCTGGTGGATTTTGTTCCCTAATACTGATGTTAGGCTATCATTACCATTCTTTCTCTCCCTTTCTTAATAAACAGTGGGGTCACATTTGCCACCGAAGTAGAAACTGCTCTAAGGTCTACAGAATCATGAAGGACAACTGCCAATATTCCTGGAAACATTTCCGTTAGGGTTCGGGACTGAAGATTAACAGGTTCTTATGACTTGACAGCATCTGAGCCTTCATCAGCATTGTCCATGATTAAATGAGTTCCATTTAAAATTTTTATTCATGCATTGGAAATGATTTGCTTTGTCATTTGG
>NC_057719.1:21532549-21535640 GCF_004010195.1 Chiloscyllium plagiosum
TTTGTTCCGGCCCCGGTCCTCTTTTCCTCTGCTCTTGCCACGTCTCTCCCCTTTCCGGTTCCTGCCACGGCTCCCCCTTTTCCCTCCTTCCAGCTGTCACTTGTTGCACCGTCTGCATCATTATCTTTGTCGCCTTCTTTTGCTTCTCATCGTCCCTTCTCACAAACACCTTTTGCGCCTCCCGTAGTAGTTCACTCAGTGGTTTACTATCCCAATCATCCATTTTCTCTAACTTCTTTCGTATGTCCGGCCAGGCTTTTGATACAAACTCTACCCGTATGAGTTGCTGTCCCACTTCCGTCTCAGGGTCCACCCCAGCGAACTGCTGCAAGTTCTTCCTAATCCTGTCTAGGAAGTCTGTAGGGGTTTCTTCCGGGTTTTGATGATTCCCAAAGGCCTTGGTAAAATTGTGCCCCTTCGGGGCTGCCTGCCTTATTCCTTTTATCCAATATTCCCGCATGTCCCTCATGTTGCGTCTTCCTTCTTCAGTTTGTTTATCCCACTCGGGGTCGGTGAGGGGAAATTTCTGCTCTCCTCCTGCTCCTCCCTCTCTCTCCCAGACCAACAGCGCAGCTTGTCGTATCATCTGTCGCTCCTGGCTAGAGAACAATGTTTCCATGATGGAATACATCTCATCCCACGTGTAAGTATTTGGCCCCAGGAACTGATCTAATTGTTCAGCCAGGCCCATGGGGTCCTCCAGTAGGCCCTTCATCTCCCTCTTGTAATTCCGTACTTCAGTACTCGTTAAGGGGACGTTCACATATCCCGTCCCTCCTTCCGCGCCTCCCAAGGGCACTTCCCGGTGTGGATTCATTCTTGCAATCGGGACAGAGTTTCGTCTGTGACTCTTTTCAGCTTGAGATCTAGTCTGTACTCCTGAGGCACCTGGTGGTTCGTCCCCGCTTTCTTCCCCTTCCCCTGAATCGTCGCCACCCGAAGGACCATTTTGCGGGGCCGACGGAGTCACGTAGGGCGGCGGTAAGTGATCTAAAGGTTCCCATGCTTTCTGCCCTTTCGAGTCTTCATTGGTTACCTTCATTTTGCAAGATAGTATGACTGGCAGCCAACAAAGGGCGTAATCACTTTCCCCCCCCGAGTAACATTAGGTTTCGAATTGACATATAAAATTAGAGCTTGCCGGACCCAGTCTTCATCAGTGCCGAATTTAGGCCACCACACTGAGTCTCCCTGAATAGGTGTTTGGGACCACGTTTGACAGTATCTCACCATCTTCTTTCTAGATTTTCCTTTTCTCCTACCCTGATCCCAATTATTTAACATTATTCCTAACGGACTATCGTCAGGTACCCCGGGGTATTTTTCATTGTCTACGCTCAAGCCTACCTTTCCCTTATTTGTCTTGGATCCCTTACTTCCCATTGCCGAGGACTTTGTAAAATCGGAGATTCCTGTATTATCCCGTGATAATCTATCACTATTTAGCCAATTCCCAGACCTTCAGTCCTGTGATCGCCCAGGTCCCTTTGCAGGCACCCCCGGTCTTTGGATTCCTGTGAATCTGCCTGAAGTCCTGTGGACTTCTGCCTGAAATGTCATTTTCTTTTCCTGCTCCTTGGATGCTGCAGGAGCAGGAAAAGAAAATGACATTTCGGGCAGAAGTCCTTCATCAATCCTGATGAAAGGCTTTTGCCTGAAACGTTGATTTTTCCTGCTCCTCGGATGCCGCCTGACTTTCTGTGCTTTTCCAGCATCACTCTAATATTGACTGAAGACTTCCCGTGTTGAAGAACTACTAAAGGCTAGACATATGTACAAGATGATCCGTGCAGGTCAATAGAACTTACCAGTCCTAAGTGCAGAGTTGGTACTTGACAGAAACACGAGAATTCCCAAACACTAGAACTGCTTGTGAGGATTTAAACTAGTAAGGTGGGGGGGGGGACGGGACACAGGGAAATAGTGAGGAAAGAGGTTGATTTGAGATAGGTACAGCTGAGAACAGAAGTGAGTCAAACAGTCAGGGCAGGCAGGGACAAAGTAGGACTAATAAATTAAACTGCTTTTACTTCAATGCAAGGGGTCTAACAGGGAAGGCAGATGAACTCAGGGCATGGTTAGGAACATGGGACTGGGATATCATAGCAAATACAGAAACATGGCTCCGGGATGAGCAGGACTGGCAGCTTAATGTTCCAGGATACAAAGTTCCAGGATACAAATGCTACAGGAAGGATAGAAAGGGAGGCAAGAGAATAGGGGAGTGGCATTTTTGATAAGGGATAGCATTACAGCTGTGCTGAAGGAGAATATTCCCAGAAATACATTCAGGGAAGTTATTTGTGTGGAACTGAGAAATAAAAAAGGATGATCACCTTATTGGGATTGTATTATAGACCCCCCAATAGTCAGAGGGAAATTGAGAAACAAACTTGTAAGGAGATCTCAGCTATTTGTAAGAATAATAGGATAGTTATGGTCGGGGATTTTAACTTTCCAAACATCGACTGGGACTGCCATAGTGTTAAAGGTTTAGATGGATAGGGATTTCTTAAGTATGTACAAGAAAATTTTCTGATTCAGTATGTGGATGTACCTACTAGAGAAGGCACAAAATTTGACCTACTCTTGGGAAATAAGGTAGGCCAGGTAACTGAGGTTTCAGTAGGGGAGCACTTTGGGGCCAGCGACCGTAATTCTATTCGTCTTAAAATAGTGATGGAAAAGGATAGACCAGATCTAAAAGTTGAAGTTCTAAATTGGAGAAAGGCCAATTTTGACGGTATTAGGCAAGAACTTTCAAATGCTGATTGGAGGCAGATGTTCGGAGGTAAAGGGACGGCTAGAAAATGGGAAGCCTTCAGAAATGAAATAACAAGAACCCAGAGAAAGTATGTTCCTGTCAGGGTGAAAGGGAAGGCTGGTAGGTATAGGAAATGCTGGACGACTAAAGAAATTGAGGGTTTGGTTAAGAAAAAGAAGGAAGCATATGTCAGGTATAGACAGGGTAGATCGAGTGAATCCATAGAAGAGTATTAAGGCAGTGGGAGTATACTTAAGAGGGAAATCAGGAGGGCAAAAGGCGACATGAGATAGCTTTGGCAAATAGAATTAAGGAGAATCCAAAGGG
>NC_057719.1:21536809-21548425 GCF_004010195.1 Chiloscyllium plagiosum
AGAGGGCATAGGTTTAGGGTGAGAGGGGAAAGATATAAAAGAGACCTAAGGGGCAATGTTTTCACGCAGAGGGTGGTACGTGTATGGAATGAGCTGCCAGAGGAAGTGGTGGAGGCTGGTACAATTGCAACATTCAAGAGGCATTTGGATCGGTATATGGAAGGGTTTGGAGGGATGTGGGCCGGGTGTTGGCAGGTATGATTAGGTTGAGTTGGGATATCTGGTTGGTCAGCATGGACGGGTTGGACCGAAGGGTCTGTTTCCATGCTGTAAATCTCTATGACTCTATGAAACATAGTAAGACATGTAAAAGGTGTGATCTTCTATAAATACTAAAGAACTGGGCAGTTTTCAATTGATTTCACAAGGCATGTAGCAATAAAGGCTACTGCCGGAGTAGTATACTAGAAGAAAGGCAGATAGAGCCACAAAGAGTTTTGCACTAACCCAAGGCATACCATCATATTGCAATAAATGTTATCCCACCAGTGATACCTTATGGTGTAATATACAAATCAAAATTTGACAATGTACACTCTAAGAAAAAGAGTGATAAATTCATATTTTACACTTTTAACCTCAATTAATGCCTTCAAATAATCCAAAGTGTCTGTGAAAGTTCAAATGATCCATCAGAAGATTGGTGACCATTCATTATTGGTGAAGCATCTCACAGGCACAAGTATCAATATACAACCCCTATGAATTCTAAACAAACGTGTGAACCACAGCACGTAATGTAAAACTTCCAGCTTGCAATGATTTGCCACTCCCATGAGCAGGTTCAGTGATGATGAGTGAAAGTACAATCAATCCACTAGGACAATGCAGATATCCTACAGCAGGGACACTACCAGACCAGGCATACAAGCGTGTTGTAATCTTGCATTAGTCACTATCCATGGAATCATTCAAACATCAGAAACATCACAGAAATGGCAACAGACAATTCAAGAATCATTTGCAAAACCTAACATAAAAGAATAGAAATACTTCACTTTTTTTTCTGAATTAGAACTAAAATCTCAGCTCCCTGCTATAGAGAGACAAATGAGACTTCAAAAGGAAAGGAATGAACACGTATCTCAGCATAAATTGAGAATAGCTGACTTAATGCATTTTTTAGAAGTTACTCCTGCTCAGCACAGAAAGATGAATGAAGAATGATGACTGGACAACAAAGAAACAAAGGAGAATGAGCTCTGTATTATCCATCCAATGAAAATATAGCTGGTTTACCGGAATATCTGGAGTTACTTGAACATAAATCAGATCAAGCTCAGCAGGAGCAGCTATGGATACATTAATTTGATCTTAAAGAAATGAAAGAACTACAGGAATAGGTGGAAATGTGTAATGTACATAATGAGCAACAAATGACTCAGGAGACAATCATTTGTGAAATAAATGACAACAATGATACTGTACTGAAATACTTCAATGACAGCACAGAAGAAACTAAACAACCACTGAAGGAATAAGTGACAGAGGACTGGACTTCAAAAAAACTTTAAAAAATGTTGATTAGGCTAACCATTGAAGCAAATAATGAAGCAAAAATGTGTTTGACCAACAAAAGGTGAACATCTGGATAGAATTAGGTGAATCCAGGATTGAAAAGCAGAAGTTTTAAAATAAGCTGAAAGCCCTAATGGAACAAAACAGCAAATGCCAAGGAACTATGAACAACTTAAAACATCCTGATATATGAGTTTAGTCAATGACTAATCTGGAGCAGAACCTGACTGTAGTGCATCAGCATGATCAAATTTTGGAACAACAACTGCAGTCCACAAAAGAAAACCTTAACAATACAAACATGAACAAGAGGCTACATCATTGATAGCTGTGGAAAATTGACAGCACTTACAGAAAAAGTCACCAACATAGTTCTGTATATTTCAGCAAATTATTAACATTCTATGGAGACTCATAACTTTCATCTTTTGGAAAGGACAGGTATGTCGTATGTGTACCTTGCCTTTAAGGGAGTTTACTTTTAGGGACAACATGCGTGGGCATACAATGTTGTGACTGTGCCTACCAATTTGTCTGCTATGTGTTTGTGAGTTGTATACATTGAAATCATTTGACTTACTCTAATGTCTGTTTCATATTTATAATGTGTTTACTGTTTTAATTAAACCAACTCACAGAGTTAATCCCTGTAAAACAATTGATCATTCGAGTATTGTTTTTATGAACATGACCACAACCACATTACTATGAACCTGATCACATCTGCAGATGCTGGAGATCAAAGTTGAAACTTTATTGCTGGAACAGCACAGCAGGTCAGGCAGCATCCAGGGAACAGGAGATTCGACGTTTCGGGCACAGGCCATTCCTGAAGAAGGGCCTGTGCCCGAAACGTCGAATCTCCTGTTCCCTGGATGCTGCCTGACCTGCTGTGCTGTTCCAGCAATAAAGTTTCAACCCTGATCACATCTGGTCAGACCAGACAAGGATGACAGATTTCCGTCCTGAAATATGGATGTTTTTCAGCAATCCATGGTCACCATTACTGACATTATGGGTAGGATTGATAGGACTAGAGATGGTGAAATAAATAACAGGTGGGTAAGCCTAAATTGAATGAGGAACATAAAAATCATATTCTCACAGTTTAGTCCCTAAGTTTTCCTCCTTCCAGTAAGTGGGTTGACTATTGTGCCATCAGGCAATAATATGTTAATGTTTCAGTTTATCATTTGCATCTCAATAAAATAACAATTCTCTGGAATTAGCTACATAGAACATAGAACAGTACAGCACAGTACAGGCTCTTCAGCCTCAATGTTGTGCAGGCCTTTTATCCTTCTCTAAGATCAAACTAACCTACATACCTTCATTTTACTATCATCCATGTGCCTATCCGTAAGTCACTTAAATGTCCCTAATGCATCTGGCTCTACTACATCACTCTCTAGGTAAAGAATCTATCTCTGACATCTCCCCTAAACCTTCCTCCAATCACCCTAAAATTATGCCTCCTTGTGATAGACCTTTCTGCCCAGGGAAAAAGTCTCTGACTATTCACTCTAATATGCCTCTCATCATCTTGTACACCTCTAGCAAGTTACCTCTCATCCTTCTTCGCTCCAATGAGAAAAGCCCTAACCTTCTCAACCTTTTATCATAAGACATGTCCTCTGGTCCAGGTAACATCCTGGGAAATCTCCTCTGCCCCCTCTCCAAAGCTTCCACATCCTTTCTATAATAAGGCGACCAGAACTGAACACAATATTTCAAGTGTGGTCTAATTAGGGCTGTACAGAGCTGCAGCATAATCTCACAGCTCTTAAACTCACTTTCCCTGCTAATGAAAGCCAACACACCATACGCCTTCTTAACAACCCTACCAACTTGGGTGGCAACTTTGACAGATCTGTGGACATGTACTCCAAGATATCTGTGTTCTTCCACACTGCCAAGAATCCTGCTTTTAACCATGTCTTCTGTATTCAAGTTCAAACTTCCAAAGTGAATCACTTCACACTTTTCCAGGTTGAACCTCCATCTGCCACTTATCAGCCTAGTTCTGAATCCTGTTAATGTCCTGTTGCAACAACCCTCCACACGACCACTCTACATCAGCAAATGTACTCATCCACCTTTCCACTACCTCATCCGAGTCATTTATAAAAATCACAAAGAGCAGAGGTCTCAGAACAGATCCCTGCAGAACTCCACTGGTCACCAAGCTCCAGGCTGAAAACTTTCCATCTAGTAGGGCCCTCAGTCTTCTATAGGCCAGACAGCCAAATTTCCCTGTATCCCATGCCTCCTTACTTTCTGAATCACCGTCCCATGGGGAACCTTCACACACACCTTGCTAAAATCCATGTGCACCACAACCACTGCTCTATCTTCATCAATGTGTTTTGTCACATCCTCAAAGAATTTAGTAAGGCCCCTCACAAAGCCATGCTGACTGGCTCTAATTAAACTATGGTTTTCCAATCATAAGTCCTGCCTCTCAGAATCCTCTCCAATCATTTGCCCACCACAGATGCAATTTTACAGACGGTCTGTAATTTCCCGGATTGTTCCTATTCCCTTTCTTGAACAAGGGAATAATATAATGATAATAATAATATAATAACATAGCATAGTAATATTTTAATAATAACAACATAACATTTGCCATCCTCCAATTAATTTCTACTCAATGAAATATGATGCTTCAGAAACACAACAGCAAATGGCTGGTGAGTACCTGGCAATTTGGTTTTCTTCCTCCGCCTTCTCACTTTTTCCAAATACCAATAAAATTTTAAATGTTGCTTACAATCACTTGGCAAAGTGCAGTTGACACGACCAGGTGGAGCAAGGTATCCTGTGTGTTTGGGCCACCTCCAAGCCCAACTAGTATATGATAAACAGAGGGCACTGAGGGAAAGAAAATAGAGGTATTGGACCTGGGTTCAAATCCCACTAGAGCATATGGTGAAACTTGAAATCAGTAAAATTTGAAATTAAAAGCTAAACTAATAGTGACCATGTAACCACTGTTGATTGTTGTCCAAAGAAATTTTAGCTCGTTCAGTAATGTTCTTTAAGCAGGGAAACCTGACATCCCAGTCTGTGTGATTCCAGATTCATTGCAATATGACTGCTCTTAGCTGGTCTCTGGAATCACCCAGCAAGTCAGTCAATTGTTTCAATCTGCTACACAGACTAAGAAAAGAAATGACATTGGTTAAACCATCGATGGAGACACTGGAAATGACAGCAAATGCAGTGCTGTCAACTCTGTAGAGTCAATCATACCAACATCTTCTGCCAAACGGTGAGGGAGCTATCTCTGAGACCTGTCAAACAACAGTCTGACATAGTAATATACATGAAATCAAAATTTATATAAAGTTTTCCTGGCAACAGCATCACCATCTTTGAATATGCCTTGTCTAACCGATAGAACAAGATTGAGGGCTGACATGACTGACCTCCAACAACCACAACCCATCTTCTTTCATGCCAGGGATGATCCCTCCCACCACATGGAGTTTCCTCTGATAACCGTTCACTCCAGTTTTGCTCGGGCTCCTGATGCTATACTCAGTCAAGTGTTGCCATGATGTCAAGGGCAATTATCAAACTTCACATCAGGTGTTCAGCTTTATTTTCACATTTCAACCAAGTCTGTAATGAGGCCTTGACTACAACGGCTCTGGAAGAAGCCAAAATGAGCAGGAGTGAGCAGGTTATTTCTTTGTAAGTGCTACTTCATAGAATCCCTACAGTGTCGAAACAGGCCCTTCGGCCTAACAAGTCCACACCAACCTTCCAAAATGCATTCCCAAACCCATTCCCCTCCCCTATATTTACCCCTGACGAATGCACCCAACCTACAAATCACTGAATACTATGTGCAATTTAGCATGGCCAATCCACCTAACCTGCACATCTTTGTGGGAGCAAACTGGAGCAACCGGAGGAAACCCATGCAGACACAGGGAGAATGTGCAAACTCTGCACAGACAGTCACCTGAGACTAGAATCGAACTCGGGTCCCTGGCGCTGGAGGCAGCAATGCTAACCAATGATTCACCATGCCACCCTTGTGGACAACTCCTTGCTGATAATTGAAGCTAGACTGGTAATCTGGTGGTTGACCATATAATGAGTGTGACAAGGTCAGCCAGCTGGAGAATGAGTGCTCTGACCGAGGCTGTTAATCTGGTCCAATCAGGAAGGTCTGGCTGACCCAAAAAAATGGGTGAGTTTCAGAGATTCTGACACTTTGGTACCTGATTGAGCGCAACAGTATTACTGATAAGGTAATGTTCATGTCGTTAGAGGGAGTGCTGAGGGACAGGATTCACATATATTTAGGAACACAAGGACTGATGAGAAAGCATCAACATAGCTTTGTACATGGGAAATGATGTCTCATGAACTTGATTGAGTTTATTAAAGAAGGAACAAAGAGGATTGATGAAGACAGAATGGTGTACGTGATCATTATGGACTTCAGTAAAGTGTTCAACAAGGTTCCTCATGGTAGACTGTTAGCAAGGTTAGATCTCATGGAGTACAGGAAGAACTAATCACTTGGATACTGAACTGGCTCGAAGGTATAAAACAGAGGGTGGTGGTGAAGGGTTGTCTTTCAGACTGGAGGCCTTTTGTCTCTTATATAAATGATTTGATGTGGTCATAGGAGGTATAGTTAATAATTTTGCAGATGATACCAAAATTAGAAGTATAGTGGACAGCGCAGAGGGTGGTGCATGTATGGAATGAACTGCCAGAGGAAATCGTAGAGGTTGGTATAATTACAAAATTTAAAAGGCATCTGGATGGGTATATGAATAGGAAGAGTTTGGACAGATGTGGGCTAAATGTTGGCAAATGAGACTAGATTAGGTTGGGAAATCTGATTGGCATGAATGAGTTGGACCGAAGGATCTGTTTCCATGCTGTACATCTCTATGACTCTATGTGTAAATAAGGGGTAGCTTGGTTATGGGAAACTGTGGGGTTATTTCAGGCCAGACTGCATTTATTCTGCTTTTTTATGCATAGGACATACCTGGGCAATTTTCCACATTGGTCATTGTCAGTATTAGTGTTGTAGCTGTACTGGAACAAGCCGGCTCAAGGCACAGTTAATCCAAAGTTTATGTGGAAGTATGATATATGGAAGTCAAATCTCACCATGGCGGGAGATTTAAAATTTAGTATATTAAATGAAGATCTGTAGTTAAATACTAGTATTGCTAATGGTGACCATGAAACTATTGGGGGGGTGGTTAAAATCCTCCCTGGTTCACTGAGGCCCTTTACTGAAGAAAATCTTCAGTGACATGTGCTTGTTAGAGGATGGAAATAACCCAGCTCATCTTGGAAAGATCAAGGCTTAACTTGTAACTGCTACTTGTTTCGCTGATGTGTATGAAGCTACAATTATTCAATATCGTTGAGGCTGGTCAGATCATGGTTGAACTGCCACAATCCTTGCAGTGATGATTCAACTACAATGGTGAATAATTTCTTAAGGCTTTGATTTCACAACATTGAAGAAATGGAGATATGAGTCCATTGATATGGCCTAAGACTTGATGGGGAAGTTGAAGATGGTAATGTTTCCCTGACATTAAATTATCCTCTCGTTGAAAGATGAAGGACATGAAATACATATACATATGCATATACACATGATCTATACATCAAAACAATCTTCATCTAATCAAAACGAAAGTGAATTGCAATGATAAGTGAATTGATCAGATTTATTCACTTTAGTATTTCACTCTAATGCCTTTCATTATTGTAAAAAAGAGATTCATTCCAATGCAGTTTATTGGAAGCACTCTGTTGAACCGCTGAGTACAATCATTTATCAAATAGCACAAACAGAATCTTGCACTGCTGCTCCATAAAACTTTGCAATGAGTACAGAGCTGTTCTGATCATTCACCTTTTCAAAAGATCTCTTTAAAGTATGAAACCATCCCACGTAACAAGAGTTCAAGCAAGTCCGTGAAAAACTGAAGGAGGACAATGTATTCAGAAGAACCAGAAATTCTTGTGTAATTTGTTAACGCTTTCCATGTCGCAATATATTTTAGAAGTGGATCAAGTAAATGTAGGCTTTTATATGTTTTGATAGTGAATGCATTGTCAAGAGACTGTTTGATAACCAACTGGATGACTCCCTGTTATGTGGTCATGGGAAGGACAGTTTCCAATGATTATTTCAAGGTTGTCACTAAGACTGTCAAAGCAGGATCCTGTTTTACAAAGGAATGATGTGATACGTATTATGGGAAATGTCAGTATGCTGCAACTACAGTTTCGGTTGTACATCATTGCTGAACAGGAGGGAGGATTGACACTGAAAATATTCTCAGTTCTAATTTATCTTTCTGACACACTGATTACAGCTATGTTGCATGATACTTGCAACATTACTAATTAAATCATCAATGTGCAAGGTGAAAAGCCCTTCTTTTCCATCTCCTGAACCCTCACTCAATTGACTATTCTCCACCTGTGATGGCAAAATTACTTTTGACATGCTGGATATCAATTTAAATGATACAGTGAGCTAAACAGTCATTAGCAGTGAGTTAAAAATTCTTAGCCATTTTCTACAAGATTAGAGGCTCCATCCTGTTGACAGAAGCACTTTCTGAAGTGCACTGTGATATAAATAAAGCATGATACAAGGAATAGCTTTTCCTGTGATGTTGAGGTATCTCATCAAGGAATTTAGAAAATGTAGGTCTCCATCACTGAGACGTAGAGATCAAGATTCAATCCCTAGTTTGAACTGAGTTAGTTAATCTACCCAGTACAATTACAAAGGAGGAGTCTACTTTGAAACTCCAGTGTCAGCCTTGCTCTCATCAACACACTTTCCAGGACTGAATGTAGTGGACACTTCTGCTTCTGCTTTGGTCATGTAAACAACATAGTCTAACATATAAATTCTACCAACAATTATGTGGTTCATGGTAGCTAACCAGATGTAATCTGCTAGCCTTCAATAGTGAAAAAAAAACACATAAATACAGACAAATGTTTGTAAGGATTCCACACAAAACTTGAATACTCCAAATTTGGACAAACAAATATTTGGTAAGCTATAGTTCTGATAATTTTGTTGCAATACCACAGATTCCTCTTCAAATATCTGAGAAGCCCATTTTCAGTGCCATCTGCTGAACGTGGAATCCCCATTGAAGATTGTTTTTAACATGAACACTAAGGTATGTTTCTGCTTGCTGGAGAATTCCATCACAGAGAGTAAAGCTCTCTGATGGTGAATTCGTTTTGATGGTAAAACACATGCTATTGCATTTTTTATGTTGAAAGCCAGCTCTCCAATGGCCCTGCCAATTTTGCAACCCCAATTTATTCATGGGATGTAAGTGTTGCTGGCTAGGTCAGCATTCATTGTCCATTCTGAATTGACCAGAGGGCAGTTAAGAGTAAACTGCATTGTTGTGGGTCTTGAGTCACATATAGGCCAAACCACATGAGGAATGGCAATTTCCTTTCCTGAAGGAAATGAGTGAACCAGATGGGTTTGTCCTGGAATTCGAGAATGATTTAGTGGTCATCATAAGACTCTTACTTCTAGATTTTTAAATTTCAATTCCAACCTCAACTTCTGCTGTAATGGGATTCAAACCTAGGCTCCCAGATCATAACCTGAGTCACTGGACTAATAATCTAATGATAATAGCACTGGGCAATGCCTCCCCTTAATTGTTTAAAGACATTTACGATACAAGAGGTGATGTGTAAGTTATTGCTGCTCTAGTCATTTTTGTGTATTTGAAGTTAATTGTTAAAAATTATAATGCTGATTATAGCACTTGAATATGAATGCATTTAATAAATATAGGAAGTGCAGTGCTTGCGTTAATGCATTTTAAGTTGGGCATGCAACCACTAATGGGGGTTCAATTATTCTGCTCACTTGCTATAACAACTTCTTTGCCATGTTTAATCAACAGTATATTTGCAATTTTCTTGCATGTACACAAAGTCTTCATACACCAACATCCTTCACTATCATATTCCTCTATTTTTGATGGTTTTGATTTTGGAGGGAGGATATGTCATTCCTTTCAATGGGCAATAAACCTGCCTATCAATTGAAAGGTGCCAGACTCCAGATGTGTCCAAGAACCATTGCTCCTTTCAAGGAAAAGAACCATAAAAGAGAATAACATTGTCGAGGAATAAATGGAGGCTCAGATAGTGGGTTTAGAATGCTGCTAACCTGTTTGAGATTATGCTTGTCTGTCTTTTTAATGGCCCAGCATTACCAACAATGATCTCCTTTTAGAAGTCTTCTCTCTTTCCCACAGCCTCAGGACTGCAAAGCCTTCTATCTCAATCTGTATTTCCTTCTTTCTCTCACTTATAAGCTTTTAACTCCAACCACATTCTTGACTTATTTCACATTAACTGTGAAGAATGAGAGAATTCAGATGTGTCCAATGAAATTAAGTAAATAATTACTATTAAATACATAGTCTATCTCCTGAGTAACTATTCAACTGAGTTCATAATTACTTCATGCATCATAGATTACACCTCTCCAAGACAATTGGAGCCCCCAGACCCTAATATGCACTCAAATCTTGCCAGCAGGCACGATACACTCCTTTCCCTGCTCAGGACATGATCTGCCTCTAACCTCTTCCCATCCCCTACACCCGAGTCCCATTCCCCTGCTGTTCAATCAAACACCACCATCCCTCACTCACCATGTGAAACCTCCTACAAGGGTTCCACAACTGCCCTCCCCTGACCTCCCTGGTCAGACCTCATATCTCCCACCCACCTCGATCTACCTTAAATATTCCATCACTTACCTGCTCCCCTTGCCACCTTGCACCCTGGTACCCAACACACCTGGCAACCTGTCCTCAATGCCCTACTTCCTATCCATGATGTCCAACCACTTGTTATCCTACCTACTTGACATTCTACCATCCTTACCCACTTTGCATCCTCACCCATAAGGCACCATACTTAGCTGGCATCCTACCTCTCCCCATCCACCTGGTATCCTATGTACTTCAAACTTTGACAGAAGCTGTCAAAGTGATTGATTTCAACCTTTGAAATACAGGATATAGCAGCTGACTGCTGTGAGAAAGGGGAGCATGCTTTGTCTTCCCCTGAGAGCTCTGCACTGTGAGAGAACTTGCAGAATGAAACTGCAGCTCTCCATTCCTGCAGGAGTTCTGATCAGAATCTCCAGTCAGAAATGTGGAGCTCTCTCCTTTGATTTAAATATGAGTTAGAACAGCAATTAGAGTGGATTTCAACTCCTTGGGATATCTGACCCAGATTGTTTTGTTTGGTATAACTACTAGTATATTAACATGTTAGGCACTGTAGTTTCTACCATTAAAAATAATCTAGTCCACCTAATGGAATTATACCAGAGCTCTGGTATAATGGGTTATAAGGAGCTTCGAAGATTAGTATATGATTCACATGTGTACCACAGATAATTCAACAAAGTCCACAGCTATATGTAGATAACAGGAAAATAAGGAGAAATTTCTTTTTTAAGAGAATATATGGAATGTGTAATTCACTACCACAACAACTGGCTATATGCATGAGAGCAAAGGGAATATGTTCCAGGACTGAAATAAATGAAACATAGCACCAGTGTATAATAGATGGATTGAATGGCATGTTTCTATACTGTATTTTCAACTTAAGGTTGCACTCCATTCATACAGTAGATGCAAGTTCTTTTTGTCTGATATATCTACCTCAGAGAGGTTAGTTTCCCATCATTTACTCTCAAATATTAGCGTTGAAACTTTATTGCTGGAACAGCACAGCAGGTCAGGCAGCATCCAGGGAACAGGAGATTTGACGTTTCGGGCACAGGCCCTTCTTCAGGAATGAGCAGAGAGTGTTCAGCAGGAGAAGATAAAAGGTAGGGAGGAGGGACTTGGAGGAGGGGCGTTGGAAATGTGATAGGTGGAAAGAGGTCAAGGTGAGGGTGATAGGTCAGAGTAGGATGGAGGCGGAGAGGTCAAGAAGAAGAGACTCCTCCCTCCCCTTCCTAGACCTTTCTGTTTCTATCTCAGGTGACCGAATCAACACGGACATCTACTACAAACC